>NC_080076.1:9690528-10047191 GCF_949987535.1 Balaenoptera acutorostrata
GCCCTCTGTAATCCTTCCTCAAAAAGACTCTTGACTGTGTTTTCTGTGTTGTCTAGTCCCAGCTGCAAGTGTTGTAAGATAGCAAAATAAGAAGAACATGAGGATACAAAATAACTTTAAAAAAAATATTTATTTATTTATTTGGTTGCACCAGGTCTTAGTTGCGGCAGGAAGGCTCCTTAATTGCAGCAGGCGGGCTCCTTAGTTGTGGCATATGAACTCTTAGTTGCGGCATGCATGTGGGATCTAGTTCCCTGACAGGGATCGAACCCGGGTCTCCTGCATTAGGAGGGCGGAGTCTTATCCACTGCACCACCAGGGAAGTCCCCAAAATAACTTTTTAACTCAAATCTCTCTGCTTTTTTTTTTTTTAAGTTCAGCATCAAATTACTCAGGGTCCATTCCTGGCTTCAACACGCTGACGTAATCAGAGGTGAGACACAAAATCTCTCTGGTTGTCTCACCTCTAAAATGGTCATAGTGATACTATTTATCTCATTATTACAAGGATTAAGTGTTATTATTTATGTACACTGCTTAGACCATTCCGGCTCACAGTAGACTGTCAATAAATGTTGCTGTTATGTGGTAAAAATGCCACTGCCGAACCCCTTGGCATATTTTCTGGCCTGAATCAGTTAGAGCCACAGTCAGGACAAGGAGGCCCCTCCTGTGCATAGTAGCTGTCAGAGGTCAGCAAACCTTTTCTGTAAAGGATCAGATAGCATAGGCATACCTTGTTTTATTGTGCTTCCCAGATTTTCCATGTTTTCAAATTGTAGGTTCGTGGCACCCCTGCATCAAGAAAGTCTATTGGCTCCATTTTTCCAACAGTATTTGCTCACTTCGTGTCTCTGTGTCACATTTTTGGTAATTCTTACAATATGTCAAACTTTTTTATTGTTATATTTGTTCTGGTGATCTGTGATCAGTGATCTTTGATGTTACTACTATGATTCACTGAAGGCTCTGATGATGGTTAGCACTTTTTAGCAAAAAAGTATTTTTTAGATATAAGGTATGAACATTGGTCTTTTTAGACATAATGCTACTGCACATTTTATAGAGTACAATATAGTATAAACATAACTTTTATATGCTCTCTGAACCAAAAAATTTGTGTGACTCGCTTTATTGCAATATTCACTTTATTGCCATGGTCTGGAACCAAACCCATAATAGAGGTACGTCTCTAAATCTTTTAGGCTTTGCTGGCCATAAAAGTAGTCTCAGCCACTGAATTCTGCTGTAGTAGTGCGAAAGGACCCACAAATAAGCATGGCTGTATTCCAATAAAACTTTATAAAAACAGACAGTAGGATATATTTAGCCAACAGGCTGTTTGCCAAACTCTGAGTTAGACTAATGAATTATGGACAGGTGATAAATGCTGATATTGTGTTTCATCATTTCTTAGTAAGATGTTTACACAAAGTCACAGTAAAATGTGAACAGTTAATCTGAAGATTCTCACTGTTAATTTTGCTATATTTACTGACGTCAGGCAGATGCTTTTTATTCATCAAATCACTCAAACATTTATTGCTGTGCCTACTGAGTTTGACACATTTTTATTTTTATATATATATATAATGTAAAATTGACAACCATAATATATGTTCTAAATTTGTACTTAGATTAATCAAGGAAATAACTGAACAACATTTGGTTAAGAATGTAATACCTTTATCTCTGAATATTTATTGGAGAGGTAGGGAGAGACATAAAGCATCATCACAGAATGACTAGATTAAAAACTGAGAAGATAAAATACATAATAAATTGACCCTGCAGGAAAATTCACTTCAGAGTAGAAGGAAATACTTAATAGGTTCTTGCGAGTAGGTCATGGCTCAAGATTACTTTGCCTTTAGCGCTTTTGATAATTTACTAAGATGCATTACTTCTCGCCCTCTTGTCTCTCCTGCCTTTTTTCTCCTTCCCATTTTTTTCCCTCTCTCACAGTGAATGTGTCCAAACACATTCATCTTCTTCTCACTCCTGCCTTTAAAGTCACCTTGGACTTTCTATCCTCAATTCTGTCTGCAAGTAAAATAGTCTTGCGTCTTCTCCCTCCCCATACTTCAACTTTAAAATTTAGAGTAGTCAGTGGGTGAGCCGGGAGCCGCGGAGGTCACCGTGGGGGGGGGGGGAGGGCAGCATGGCAGCCTCCTTACGGCTCCGTGGAGCCGCCTCTGGCCTCCGGTACTGGAGCCGCCGGCAGCAACCGGCAGTGGCCAGCCTTGCAGCGGTGTGTTCTAGGTCAATGGCTTCTAACACTCCAGTTGGATTCACTGGAGTAGGCAAATGGGGAATCCAATGGCAAAAAATCTCATGAAACATGGCTATCCACTCATTATTTATGATGTGCTCCCTGATGCATGCAAAGAGTTTCTAGATGCAGGTGAACAGTGTCTTCCCCAGCAGATGTAGCTGAAAAAGCTGACAGAATTATTACCATGTTGCCCACCAGCATCAATGCAATAGAAGCTTATTCTGGAGCAAATGGAATTCTAAAAAAAGTGAAGAAAGGCTCACTATTAATAGATTCTGGTACTATTGATCCTATGGTTTCGAAAGAATTGGCCAAAGAAGTTGAGAAAATGGGAGCAGTTTTCATGGATGCCCCTGTTTCTGGTGGTGTGGGAGCTGCTCGGTCTGGGAACCTCACGTTTATGGTGGGAGGAGTCGAAGAAGAATTTGCTGCTGCCCAAGAGCTTCTGGGGTGCATGGGCTCCAATGTGGTGCATTGTGGAGACGTCGGGACTGGGCAGGCTGTGAAGATCTGCAACAACTTGCTGTTAGCTATTAGTATGATTGGAACTGCAGAAGCTATGAATCTGGGAATCAGGTTAGGGCTTGACCCAAAACTTGGCTAAAATCCTAAGTATGAGCTCAGGACGATGTTGGTCAAGTGACACCTATAATCCTGTACCTGGGGTGATGGATGGAGTTCCCTTGGCTAATAACTATCAGGGTGGATTCGGAACAACACTCATGGCTAAGGATCTGGGATTAGCACAAGACTGCTACCAGCACGAAGAGCCCAATCCTTCTGGGCAGTCAGGCCCATCAGATCTACAGGATGATGTGTGCGAAGGGCTACTCCAAAAAAGACTTCTCATCCGTGTTCCAGTTTCTACGAGAGGAGGAGATGTTCTGAGTTTGCCCTTTGGCTGTGGACCCTGTTAGGAACCAAACTCTATCTTGGAGCCTCTTATAGCTCACTCCACAAGTAAATGGGCTGAATCAAAGGTCACCTGTCTGCTTTTGTTTTTCTAGTTCACAATAAACCCTGGGAGTTTTCACCCATTTTTAACTGCTTATTCTTTTTATCTATTTAGCAAACACATATTATCTGATTTTTTTTTTTTTTCCTGCAAGCCACTGATGGTCTCTGCTAGTAGCTGACTGACCTTTTTCAAAAGTTTGATTCCTGAGCATCATTAGCTAAAACATTGCCTACTTCAATCAGGATATTATTTACTCCACTTTACAAATAAAACCAAAATTTTTTTCCACAGGATAAAACCTATCCTGGAGGAAAGAAAAGAAATCGGTGTGAGGAAAGGAGTTAGAGAAAGGGGAAGTATAGTGAATTACTCCCTGTGTCCCTCAGAAAGTTTGTCCTGTTAACCCAGTGGTGGTATTCTTGCATTCTGAGGTTACTGGTTTATTTTCCAGGACTTGATAAAGCAAGAGAACTCCTTGCTGCATGCTGTGTAATTTGGACTCTGTTACATTACCTTGGTGTGCCCCTCTTGTAACAACTCCCAATACTCAGCAAACTTATTTTTTATATTTTTGCTTCCTTGTACATTCTTACTACATATTTTTTGACTTCAGAAGAATGACATCTTTAGAAATGTTTCAGAGCTTACGATATGTGCTTTAGATAATTATATTATCCTAAATATAACCATATTATTTTGAATTCAAATAAATTTCTATGCTGATAATAAAAAAAATAAAAATAAAAAAAATAAAATTTAGACATAATAGTCGTAGGTAGAGTTTAGACTTGCAAAATGCAATTTGGAAATTACCAAGACTTTTGTTCAGTTTGATTGCTAAAATATGTAAATAATTACATAAAGCGTTCATCTTGAATTCAGGGGCGTATTGTAAAATGATATACATTTATACCCCAGGCCTAAATCCTTCTTTTTTCATGTATTTCAACTACTATCAATTAATTAATTTGAATGTATAAAGGAAATACAATGTTATGTATATATTCCTCTATCGATGCTCAGTGTATTTTATATCTTCTAACATCTATATTTGCCTCTGAATGTCACACCGTGACTAATTTTTGCATCAGATTCTAATCTGGGCAGCAACTCACGGAGGCAGTGAGAGAAGAATCAAGGAGCTGATATCGATTCAGTGGTGGTTACAAACCCTGAGATGCTTTTGCTTCCCTTATCAGCAACCAACAACATCAAAGGAAAGGAGAAGCCTACTGCATACCTCTTTGACATCAATCCTTCATGGCTTTCTTTATCCTCTTCAAGTCAACACAAAGCTGTGAATAAGATAAAAAAGAAGTTTCTGATTTTCAAACCCTTCCAGTTAAAAGTCTCAAAATGAACTAGTGACTTAGAGATATCTTCCTTTCCTCTGCTTTTACTAATAAGCTAAAGCACATGGAGACTAGAACCTGGGCTTCCTAATCCTTATACAGAGCAGAGCAGGAGGTGTTCTGAAAGCACTCTGCAAAGTGGATGTGTCTGCTTCCTGCAGTAAATATGCTGAAGGAAGCCATTCATTCAAACTTGGTTGGATGGTGCTACAAAATGCCTACCCCACTTTTCAAGAGTTTATCATGGTGAAAATAAGAAAGGACTGCTCAAACAATGTAAATCAGTCTTCTTCACAAATACTAAGTCCAGCAATTGGAAAGCCACGTTCATGTCACTCTTGGTATTTGCTTCATTTGGGAAATAGGGACCTCGAAAGATGGAGGACAGGCATTGCCATAACAATTTTAAGATTTTACCTGCCAGTTCCCTGCCATATTTTTAACAAATGAGCTCAGAGCATATCAGAATAGTCCTTAGGGACATCTAGGAATAAAATCTATTGCTGTATAAAAACCCATGGTAAATAATGAATTATATTACCTAGATATTCACAACGTGGAAAACTACTTTGGAAACCTGTACATATAAACAATAGGAAAACAAAAATCTAATAACTATTATATAGCTCAAAAAATAACACCGTGTGAATACTGATTTCTTGGGGATTTGTTGCTAGAGCTAAAATTGCCATTCGTTTCTTCCCAAGCAGGACTATTTCAATGTTCTTTCTTACGTCACTTTTAAAATTATATTTAAATGACTGAAATTAAACATACAAACTGTTCTGTAAACAGTTAAATTGACTTAATTTTTTGAGTGAAAAGAAATAACTAATTATAATTATAATGCTGTTGTGTTGTTTTTAAAGAGTTTATTTTACAGCAATTGCCTTTGTCTAAATGCAAGAAAAAAACAAAAGAAAAGAAATCATTGATTTAAAAATAGGAATAAATAATTATTCCTATTTAAATGGAGGAATAATTTTCTAAGCATCTCTCATTCCATAGCCTAAACTCACAAAATAGTCTCCATCTTGTCCTAAAAATGGCATAAAAATGCTTCCTACATTTCAGAGTGACAGGTTTTTGTTTCTTTGTTTGCCTGTCTGTTTTGCTTTGGAATGGTGTGAGAATGTCTCATTTATTTATACTGTATTACAAAACTCAGAGAGATATTTTGGTGTAAAACGTAGATGCTAGATAAATGAAAGCATCTAATTCTGTTTACTTACCATGGTCCTGGAGCTAGAATCGTATAATCTTATTCTTTCCTCTGATTACTTTTCACACACTTGCTCGCTTATGGCTCTGAGGCTTCGGCCTCAGTGAATTTGGTGTTACTGACTATGAGACAGATGATAATCATATTCGTTGGGTAAACAAACAATACCAGGTGCAGGAGAAGGGGATACATTTGAAATTGCTCAAATCATAACTGAAATTGACTGTATTTGATTTTCAAAACCTTTGTGACTCTAAAGACTTTAGTTGCTTTGTTTTCTCAAACCTCCTGTGGATTTAGGAAGAGACGATAAACAACACAATTGTTCTCAAAGCGCCTAGCTCACAGTAAGGAGGAAGGGATAAGTTAGTAACAGTTCTGACCAGCTCACACACGTTTCCTGAACGGGGCTTTAACATTTGTACTCCTCCCTCCTATAAATGTATATGGTTTTAACGACTGTGGGTAAAATGGATCAGAAAGTATAATGTCTAATTAAAAATATATGTTCTGACATACTTCACTCAGTATGACAATCTCTAGGTCCATCCACTTCACTCAGTATGACAATCTCTAGGTCCATCCATGTTGCTGCAAATGGCATTATTTCATTCTTTTTAATGGCTGAGTAATATTCCATTGTGTATATGTACCACATTTTCTTTATCCATTCTAGATTGTCACACTGAGTGAAGTCAGACAGAGAAAGAGAAATATTGTATGATATCCCTTATATGCAGAATCTAAAAAGAAATGATACAAATGAACCTATTTACAAAACAGACACAGGCTCACAGACTTAGAGAATGAACTATGGTTACCAGGGGGGAAGGTTGGGGGGAAGGGATAGTCAGGGATTTTGGGATCGACATGTACACACTGCTATATTTAAAATGGATAACCAACAAGGACCTACTGTGTAGCACAGGGACCTCTGCTCAATGTTATGTGGCAGCCTGGATGGGAGTGGAGTTTGGGGGAGAATGGATACATGCATATGTATGTCTGAGTCCCTTTGCTGTGCATCTGAAACTATCACAACATTGTTAATTGGCTATACCCCAATATAAAATAAAAAGTTACAAAAAAAAAAAGATACATGCACACAAAAAAATAAAGTTGTTATAAAATTTTAAAAAATATATGCTCTGATTTTTAGGTAGAATCTCCACAAATATGCAAATTCACTCAGGAAGTCTTATCTGAATGGTGTGATTGTATCCAAATATAACCTACAGTATGATATCTGGAATGTTTTCTCTCTCATCTTCCTAGAACATGTGTGATTTTTCCTTTTTAACGTTTAAAGGACTTTTTAAACATTTAACATTTTATTACCACATTTCATATAATTAGCTCTTCTTATAAGATACCCAAGGATTGTTAATCTATTTATGCAGTTAAGAGACTTTCATTTAAAGTGAATGTTCAAAAGCTGACTTCAAATTATCATCCTCATAGCATATGAGAAGCTGAATTGGGAACAGGGAGATTCTCATCTTAAGGAAGCTCTTGATCGATACACACTGTTACTGAAAATGCAGCATCATTCTTAATATGCATAGAAATGATGCTTTCTATGAAGCAAATTAGCTTATAATATCTTTTTAAAATTATGAGATGTTCTTGGAGACATATTTAAAAACCTGAGAGTACAACGAAGTATGTTTAATGAAGCAAATCATGGATGTTTAACTGAAAGCCATACCAGCTTTACTATTGTTGGCAGCAGTGTTGGCCTCATGTTTTCATATTAATTTCTAATAAAGCTGGCGTTCTAAAGGAAAGAAGAATGTTAAGGATTCTTAGAAGCATCTCTGATGATATGCTTATTAGTCTGCTGAATCAATTTATTTCATGTAGATTTATTATATTTTCTCTTTTGAATCTATTGTTTATATATTTGTTTATAAGAAATCGTTTCTATTTACAGGACACACTGATTCTTAGATAAGCTGGTGGAAAAGATCACCAGAAGCATCACATCAGATGAATCTCTATAGAGCATTTTTGATTTCCTCCCATATAGCCTATAGCCTATTTGATCTGCAAACATCCCTATACTCAATAACTGTGCAGTCTAAGCAAAACGTTTAATTCAAATTTGATCATGAAAACAAAGAAATCTAAACTTGAACATAAACCAAAGGGGGCATGGTGAAAATAAACACAAATGAAGACTGGATACCTTGAGTAATACTCATCTATTTTCATTGAACCTATGTTATTTTAATGCTCATTTCATGATGATCCATGTTTTGTTTTTCCCACAAAGTATTTGATTTTTACTTTATTTAGAGAGGAAACAATTACTCATAAAACCCCTAAAATTGGGGGGGGCAGTTAAAATATCAGTTTAAAAATTTTATTTTCTGAATGAAGTCAATATACAGCTCAAAAAAATAAAAGAAAGAAAGAAAAGAGCACATGGAATACAGGTTTATGCAAACAATTACCCTGCTCTACCCCAGTCTCTTGGTCGCATGTGACTGTCTGTGGCAATTAAGAGCAGGGCATTTGGGGAGACAGAGATAGATTCAGTTTCCAATTCATCCCTTGCTACTTTATGACTTTTTGCGTTGTCTAACCTTTCTCTGTCTCCTTTTACAAGACAACAAAGTGAGATAATAACAGTACCTGACCTACAGGGATGTTTTGAAAATTAAATGAGAGAACACAAATAAAATACTTACCCTAGAGCTTTGTATGCATTAATAAATGCTCATTATTAATAATGGTTTTAGTAGTAAATAGGCAACTAATTAAACAAGGGATAAAAAGGATATTAATGTTATATGAGTCCAGAATATATATCCTAGAAACATTTTGGAAAGTGAATAATAAAAAAACAATTTTTTCCATTGCCAAAAAAGTAATTATGATTTTTTTTAAAAAGACACCCTTTCACACACTAAATCTTTCTAATCAAAGACCTTCCTTTCAGTACTTTGTAAATAAATGATAGAAAAGGTTAGTGTAATTCAGAGAAAGTCAGGGAAGGAAGTGAATATTGAAGGTTGAGTGAGCCCCATCCTCAGTGGAAACACGCTGAATCCAAAGACTTCCAATGACCCTCTTCTTGGCAGCAACATAAGTCAACTTCCAGAAGTTAGCAAGTCAGGCTTTACAGTTTCACTCTGTAGTCATTTTCATCTCCTGCTTTCTCAACTAATATTAATCACATCAAAATAAAGAAACAGATAAGGTCTTCTAGGGCATCAGGAGGGGTGAACTGGAGGAATTATTTCTCCTATTTCAGCTGTGAGATGCAGTGGTGGACAGATATGTGTTGGAATGCATCAGAGCATTATTAAGGAGAAAAAAGATAGAGCACTTTGTGTCCCTGTTCTAAAAAAAGGAAGTAGAGCGGGGGCGGGGGGGGGGCAGGACTTCCCTTGGACTGAGCAGCTGCCTTGGCACTTAATTTGAAAAGACATATGCAGATTTCTAAACAGCCATCAGCGATGTCCTTCACCTCTGGGCACTTAAAGCACAGAGAACAGGGGATCCCCCTGGGGAACCATGGTTGCAGATGGACAGAAAAGTCTTTTCTAGAGAGATGGACTGTCTGAAATTGAATGCAAAACCTGTGCAGATGTTCATTTGTGCATTATTCTGGACATAAATCCACAGTTTAGAATAGAAACTCAAAAGGGATTATCACACACACACACACACACACACGCACCTGAAAGTTTTTAATGCCCATAAGATATTACTTAGCAGCCTGGAACATGCATAGAATCATGGACCACCAGAACTGGAACATCAGTAGTCAACGAATTATTCACCCTTCTGATTGTAGAGATGATGATATTGGGAATCCAAGAAGCCAGGTGACTCCGGCGCATGATCACAATAAGAAAGCTTACAAGTGGTAGGTTCAGACACGAGAACCATGTTTGTCTCTCCCCATTCGATGATCTTTACATTATATATTTGCATCAATATTGATTATTGTCTGACCATAGCATGTACATAAAATATATCAGGCACCACTTTACATACTAAATGCATTATATAATTTAATTCTTTAGTGCTAAGCAACAAGCTAATAATTGGAGAGTTTGAGTAGCCAGCTTATTAGAGGCATATCAAAAATTCAAAAATTCCCTGACTCAGATACCAATCACGCTACATTCTAATGTTCTTTGTCATGGCAATCACTCTCCTCCCAAGAATATAACAGCATTTTTCAGGTTTTATTTGTTTGTGTGTTTTTGAAAGCAATTTTCACAGTGCTGAGCATTACAACAGGTTCTCAGGAGATTCCTGTTGGTTGAGTGATGATGGAGATCGTGGTAATGATGATATTAGTGACTTGCTAGCCACCGACTCCTACATGATAGAAGTAAAAGGAAATGTACCCAGGAAATATTGATCTCTCATTAAATATTGTGTCCTGCATAAAGAGAGCCCACAAGATGCTGAAAGAATACACAGAACACTCACCCATTTGTCACTCAGAATTAGATTTAGAAAAGGAACTCATTGAATTCTAAAAGCAGTGAACCTTGAGAAGATCCAAACTGACCCAGGGTTATTAATATTTAAATGCCCAGACAGAATCAAACTGTAAAGAGACTTGTCTGAACGTTCTTTGCAATTAGTGTCACTATATTTAGGCTCATTCATTGATTTTAAAAAAAGAAAAAATAAATATTTACCTTTTCAGTTACTTATAAAGGAACAATTAAAATGTAATCATCGAAACTGAGCAAACAGCCCTATGAATAAACACAAGATGAGATTATGAATGACAAAATGGAAATCGTTTGAACAATGCCTGGTAGGCAAGACTTTCCTCAATGTTAGTCACTGTTAATGAAATGAAAGGGTCTTCTATAAGATTTTAAACTTTTTTATTTTTCAAGGAATAATTATCTTTTTAGCCTAAGTCTTTATAAGAAAATTTTTAACATCAAGCTGCTTGATGAAAGGAACATAAGACCCACTCTGGAACATAATAGTGGATACAGGGCAATAGATGAGAAAAGAGGAAGATTGAAAGGAAGGTCACTAGTGTCTGAAAGTACTAACATGAAGAATAAGTCCTAGGGGATTGCATGAGCTGAGCAACCTGAAAGGCCCTTTTTCAATCAAAGGTTTCTAATTAATTGCCTTTGGCAGAGCCTTGAATGGCAATATTCAGATTTTGTCTTTCACCTTCTTAGCATCCTACTCTGTATTAGGCCAAATACTGACTCAAACGAGGCCATAATGGTTAAAATACCTTGTTTCATATGTCCCTCGTCTTGAGCTTCCTTGGCAATATGTGCCTCTTCAAACTGAGCCAACCGGCTGCCAGTTTCACTTTGAGGAACTTTTTTGACATGTACTAATGCAAGAAATTATATCCAGCTTTGCTCTTAAATCAGAATTGCACCAACTTTTCATTCCACCACTTCAAGAAGATAATTGATAAAATCAGCTATGGTGATTTAAGAGTCATTTCTCTTCTATCTTCAATAGACTACAGCCCTTTCATTACAATACATTTGTTGCTTTGGAGGTTGGGTAGGATTCCCAGATTTCCCTTGAACCCCTGGTGTTCTGTATTTTAATATCTGATTCTAACATCTAGGGTCCAACATTTTGATAATTAGTTTACTGCCTTTAGGAGGAGATTTAGCTTCTGCAGTTCAGCAGGATACATGATTGTCTGATCTATACTTTTTCCAGTTACTTGGATACAGAAAAGACTTCTTCTAGCAAAGTTATATACTCGCTGCACGTGTCTTATACGTGTTCAGGTGCGCTGGCTGGAACAGGAACAGAGCTCCCTGTAGCACTGTATTCAGGACAGCAAGAAATGACAGCGCGGCTCACAATCCTCCTGCTTCTTTTCAGCTCCCCAGGAGGCCATCTTAGTGAGCGTGTAGTATGCAATCTTGGAGACGGTGAACAAAAATGTCATCCTTCACTCATATTCTTCTCTATCTTATAACAAGGACTATCACCTGCCATATTGGGGTCAGAAAATCCTTACCTGGTAATAGTGACACTAGCACTCAAAGGCTGACCTGTATTTATATAAGAAAATCTTGCTCAGCTAATGTTACATACATCCTTGCTCTACATTTTACTGTATCTCTGAGCCATGGTTTTAACAGTGTTTTACTCCCATGTAAGTTCTGTTTACTTGTTCAGTTCCCATTAGCTTTATAACACAACATAGAACCTGAACAGAAAATATATTTTATGAAGATTCCAGGGTGATCGGTGCTCGCCATGACAGTTTCAAAGGCTCAGATCCATGCAATCAAGTATCTTTATGCTGTTAGTCATGACTTTCTCCTTTGAAATGATTGCCTGCCATCTGTTATTTCAAGTATTAAATCTTTGTTGCTGAGCAGCAAGCCAATTTGCCTTCACGACTTTACCAAAAAAAAGCATTTAGAATTCCTTTATGCGGGATGTAATTGCTTCAACTCCGTGTTCTTTTAAATTCCAGATAAAAATTGAATATGTGCATGTGAAGTACACAGCAATCAGATACTGAAGTCATTAGCTATGCAGTCACACAACCCCTTAAAAGGCTGTTCGCAGTTTAAACCCTACATTATCGCAGTGTGTAACTGTTGCAAACTTTGCTCATTAAAAATGAGGATGTGTGTGTGATAGCTAAGCAAAACCTTTGTTAGTAATTTCATGAGGCAACAAATTGCCATTTACATTGTTGCCATTTACATTGTTGCCATTTACATCTGTAACTAAACTATTTTTGGATTGTACCTTTCTGTCTCCTGGATGTGTGTCTTGTATATAACTGATTCCTCTGTATTGCGATTGATCTAATGACTCAATTTGCATCCCCTAATTGATTTCATAGTATAAAGAACTACTTAACTTGGAGTACATAGGGACGTGATATTCATAAGGCCATGACAATATGAAGGGCAAATACTATATATTGCCTTAAACTTTTCTTAATATATTCCTAGATTTCAGTGATGCATCATGGTTTACTCTCATGGAAAGATAGTGAGACATAGTATTACCCTCACCTTCTGGCCAAGGGCAGGATTTCCTGACTAAGACTAACTCACAATAGAAGTTATCCCGAGTAGTCAAGGAAGAATGCCCAAGAGTTCACCTAAACTAAGAGCAATTTAGGCAGTGTTTATTGCAGTCCAGTCCAAAATACTCAGTGTCTCAAATAAACATTGCAAATGATGATGGGAACTAAAGTTAAGGAATAGTTTTATAAGCCTAGGTAGACAGGCTATTTACAGACAAAAATGTAGTAACTGGTAACAGTTATTATTAGAAATAAGGGCTAAGGATGGAAAATGGCATGGCTAAATCAAAGCTATGTATTAGACAAGAAACGCAGAATGCAGACCAAAGTTGAAACCAAAAAATTTTCAAACTGGAGCACATGGGTTTGAAATAAGGCTTTGCAAATTAAATTCAGGCAGCGAGGCTTTTATTATTGGCATGTAAGGTTCCAGGAGAATGAATTGAAAATTGGGAAACTAACATAAAATCTCAATGTTGGCACTAGAATGCAGAATCTTACAGTTCAACAGAGAGGATTAGCAAGTATCTGCAGAGCCCTCCAAGTCAAGGGCAGAGTGAGTGAAGAAACTCCCAAAGATATCATCGTCCTGGAACCTGCATGGGTCATGTACAGAGGGCAGAGCTGAGTGTCAGGGATGTCAATTATGGGCCCGGCAATGTTGTTGCAAAAGCAAAGGCTGGGGAATGAGCAAAGGCATCGTTCTAAATATGCTAGTTTCATCTGTGGTGATTAATTTTTTTAAAACTTTTTCTTTTATATTGCAGTATAGTCGATTAACAATGTTGTGTTAGTTTCAGGTGTGCAGCAAAGTGATCCAGTTATACATATACATGTATCTATTCTTTTTCAAATTCTTTTCACATTTAGGTTGTTATATAATATTGAGCAGAGTTCCCTGTGCTGTACAGTAGGTCCTTGTTGGTTACCATTTTAAATGTACACAGCAGTGTGTACATGTCAACCCCACACTCCCTAACTATCCCTCCCTGCCACCATTCCCCGCTGGTAACCATAACTTCGTCCTCTAAGTCTGTGAGTCTGTTTCTGTTTTGTAAATAAGTTCATTTGTATCATTTTTTTAAGATTCTGCATATAAGCGATATCATATGATATTTCTCTTTCTCTGTCTGACTTACTTCACTCAGTATGACAATCTCTAGGTCCATCCATGTTGGATGCAAATGGCATTATTTCATTCTTTTTAATGACTGAGTAATATTCCATTGTATATATGTACCACATCTTCTCTATCCATTCCTCTGTTGATGGACATTTAGGTTGCTTCCATGTCCTGGCTATTGTAAATAGCGCTGCAATGAGCATTGGGGTGCATATTTCTTTTCGGACCATGTTCTTCTCTAGATATATGCCCAGGTGTGGGATTGAAGGATCATATGGTAACTCTATTTTTTGTTTATTAAGGAACCTCCATACTGTTCCCCATAGTGGCTGTATCAATTTACATTCCCATCAACAGCATACGAGGATTCCCTTCTCTCCACACCCTCTTCAGCATTTATTGTTTGTGGATTTTTTGATGATGGCCATTTTGACTGGTGTGAGGTGATACCTCATTGTAGTTTGATTTGCATTTCTCTAATAATTAGTGATGTTGAGCAGCTTTTCATGTGCTTCTTGGCCATCTGTATATCTTCTTTGGAGAAATGTCTATTTAGGTCTTCTGCCCATTTTTTGATTTTTTTTTTTTTTTGATGATATTAAGCTGCATGAGCTGGTTGTAAATTTTGGAGATTAATCCCTTGTCAGTCACATCATTTGCAAATATTTTCTTCCATTCCATGGGTTGTCTTTTCATCTTGTTTATGGTCTCCTTTGCTTTGCAAAAGCTTTTGAGTTTAGTTAGGTCCCATTTGTTTATTTTTGTTTTTATTTCCATTACTCTGGGAGACGGATCAAAAAAGATATTGCTGAGATTTATGTCAGAGAGTGTTCTGCCTATGTTTTCCTCTAAGAGTTTTATAGTGTCCAGTCTCACATTCAGGTCTTTAATCCATTTTGAGTTTATTTTTCTGTATGGTGTTAGGGAGTGTTCTAATTTACTTCTTTTACATGTAGCTGTCCAGTTTTTTTAGCACCACTTATTGAAGAGGCTATCTTTCCTCCACTGTATAGTCTTGCCTCCATTGTCATTGATTAATTGAGCAAAGGCATTGTTCTAAATATGCTAGTTTTCATTTGTGGAGATTACTGAATATTGCATGTTATTTATTATATGTTTGTCTGTTTCCAAATCAATAATACTCTGAAAACCAAGTTTCTTCTCCAGTTTTAATTCCTAAATTCAAGTTCCTGGAACTGTGACCGACTATCTCCTTTGTTGTCACCAGCAGAGCTTTTTAAACACACAGATTGTTATGTTTCAATCCGATCTTAGGGTATTATCCAGAAATCTATATTTTTATAGATTCCTAGGTGATTCTGGTATATATCCAGGTTTGAAAGCTACTGTAGAGAATAACAGTGTTACTCAGAAAAATAATTGATAAGAAAGAATTCAGATAGAAAGATTAAAAGAGAGAAAATGTGTCAGTGTTTGAATAATAAAGAATGAATTTCCAAAAAATGAAACATCTGATTTCAGGAGGTGACATCCAACAAGGGAGCCATTAAAAAGGGAGAAAGAAAAAAAGTCAAGAAAACTTTAAAACCAGAGCACCGTTTGATTTATATTCACCTAAGGAGATAGAAAATGATTTCACTTTTTCAAGTAAGAGTAATCAGTCCAGAGCTTTCTGGAACCCTGATGTTGGGGGATTTAAAGGCATGGAATTATAAAAGTAAGAATGAAAAAATATTGAAGCATAAAAAAGGTAAAGGAGACAGCCTCCCTGTGAGGTATATTCTATGAGTTATCTACTTATAATCATACTTAATGAAAAGCAAAATGCATAAGAAAACAAATGAAAAAGTATTTTATATGTAGACATGATTTCCAAGGTTCTGACATGTGCAGGAAAATTCTTGAGTTTAATGATAGTGAAGTCAAATGCCTGTGGTAATGGGAAATCTTCATTCAGTAAAAATAAATGGTTGGTTAGATAGGCAATGACATGAGACGTTCATGGAAATGTGTGAATCATTTAGAATGGTCATATTCTTGATTAGCAACATGGATCATACTCTGAAGGTATATAGGAAGTGCATTTTTTTAGATAAAAGGAGAAACTATAATAGAAGAATTTCGTTTTGAGGACTGTTCTCAAAAGAGAAATGTACTTTTAGCAGGTGGTGTTTTAATACATTTAGTGAGATTTGCTATGGGGATCCCTGAAATCTCTCTGTTCTTCTAATAAAGGCATTTTTACTTCTTTGAGTATTTGGGGTAACCTGAGGTGATGGGTTCATGCTAAATGTCACAAAAATGCCTGCAACTCATTTTCACTAGTTTCAAATTTGATTTCAAAAGTTCCACAGGTGATTTTAACAAGTTTTCGACCACATTCCTTATCAAGCTACTACCTCAGTTAAAAAATAACAACTCTATTCTTGATGGAGGCACCATTTAGACATGGCTAAACATTGTAAGAGAATTAAGCTTTAGAAAAGTATTTTAGATATTTGTTTATGAAGAGCTGAAAAATTTAAAAATCATAGTTTGGATGTTCTTTGGAAGCGGGAATAAAAGTGAGGAAAAATATACAACTAAGTATAAAGTTTTAAAGTAATTTCGTAATTAGGAACTGGCAATGGTAATTCAACCCAACAAAAGAATCTTAGAAGTGTCTGATAGGAAGGAGGCTGGAACTGAAGAATCATGGAAGAAACTTGCAAGGAAACAGCTTTTCAAGGGAGGCTGAGTGCACTGCAGTTAACTGCTCCCTGCAAAAATGAAGTGACAAGTCAGGAAAGCCTTTAGTGTCTTGGCCAGAACATCCAAGGGTGCTGGAGGTGGGTGACAGAGAACAAAGGATTAAGGGACGAGTGATGAGTGCAGAGGGGACACAGTGATTGGAGAAGGCATTGATGGTTCACATAATAGAAGTTGGAGAATGAAAAAGTAGAAGGTTCAGAAAAAATTAGAGTTGTGTAATGTAGAGAATTTTTAAAAAATCGTCCCCTGTGCCTATTTTTCTGGAGGCCATGTCAGTGAGTATAATAAATGTGTTTCTAGCAGCTACATGTTACAGGAGAGTGTTGTGAGTCACCCTGAGCTGTAGATTTAGTTAAATATTCATTTCTTAATCTCTGGGTCATGAACTTCATCTCCCCCCTCAAAACACAGTGAGGTACGTTTTGTTGTAAAGGATAATGGAAGCTTCGTAAGCTGTCCTGTGAAAGAAGCATTGTGATTAATATGGAGGAGAATCTGGGGCTTCTGTAGGACACTTTGGAGAGGTAAGGGCAGCAACGGAGGTCACACCTGCATGGGCCAGTTCTGAGAGGGGACATGTCCAGTCAGGCATGAGGCTGGAGGACGGGTCCATTGGGGCGTGGGGGGCAGTGACCCCAAAAAACCCTCTCCACTAGTGCATGAAAACACAGTAGCAAAGGGAAGAAAAATGTTGACCACTGTCCTATGTCCTCTGTTGAAAAGAAGTTAAAATATACTTGTTAACATTTCCCACAGCACTTTAAAGCATACCTTTTTGAAGGACAAAAGGGCATTTTTTTAATAAGTTGCTCTTTGTCACCTGCACTGTCCCTTTCTCCCCAGGGCTCAGCCTGCAGTTTCTGCGGCTCTGATTTCAAGAGGAAGTAAAGACGATATGACAGGAGATAAACCACATTCAAGTAATATAATAACTGGACTCTTGCTCTAAACCACAGAATTGGGCAAATGATCTGGTAAAAAGAGAGAGCTGGTTTTCATGCAGCACTCCTCAGCATGAAGGGCAGAGATGCTCCAGACAACAAAAAAATGCTACATTTTTTCCATCAGTTTCAAAAGAGTGACTAAACTCCTAATACAAGAACTTATATGAATCTAAATGTGACTTTGATGAGAAGTCATGCTTTGGCATTCTCTGAAGGACCATGGTATAAAACTATAGCTATAGTGATTTTTAAAACAATTTTTGGTTTAATTGACAATATTAGTTATGTAAATTATCCAAATTTATATGCAATCATTAAAGTTTTGCTTTGCCTATTACTAACGTTTTCACTCTAAAACCAATATATAATTTCTTCAACTCCAACAGGAACTGGGATAAATTAGAGAGAGGTTTTTATTTTATGAGATGAATATTATGAATAAATGTAGATTGCAGAGCTATTCTCTGTAAGTTTACTTCTCACTTTCCCTTTATAGATCTGACCAAAAAATCCCAAAACTAAATATTCAGGAACCTTTTTATATCCTTTAAAGATCTCTAACTCCTTTATTATGTCCTTTGAGTAAATAAAAAGTCTGCCTTTATTAAATAATCTCCTTTTATTAAATAAAAATGTCAGCAAGTTGAAATTTTTTTTTAAATTAGCGAGAAAACAACTATTTTGTCTGTGTTTTAGTTATAATAAAAGACTTTAAACCTTAATTTAAAGGTCAACTTCAGATTTGTTTCTTTTTAAACTCAAACCTGGTGTTTAACATTTAAACCACGGCTTATAATTATTTTTCTTGAAGCAATGCTTTTCTCCATTACTTCTGTAGAAAGGATTTTTCTGTCAGGTAGAGAAATGTCAAAAATGAGAAAAGTACTTGCAATAACTTCATCCAAAGACAAAATACCTGAGGACAATTTAGATTTCACACAGCTATACTCAATAAGAAAAAAATGCTATCAAATCTGTGAAACATCAAGTTCCATGAAATCTCGTGGAGACCCTGAAAAATTGATCTTTTAAAAATATTTAGAAATAGCAAGGAGAAACCAACAGATTATTATTGCCTATATTCTTTAGGAAATCTTATTGTGCTATATTTTTTTCAAGGTTGCATTTTTGGGGGGTTTAATTATGTTTACATGGTCATAATTTTACTGTGTAATAAAGCATATACTTTCCATAATCCATTTAAAGCACTATTTTCTCTGAGTATATTAATATAAATTATTTATTTAAAGTGCATAAATATTTATAGTTTGTAAAATCATATTTGCTTAATTTTATTTAAAATACTAGCATAATGTTATTTATAAGAGTTATAGTCTCCTGCTAATTAAGAAGTTTAAATATAATTACTATGGAAAAAAAAGGACTGGATTAGGTTATGCACACTCTTTAAAAATAAAATAACATAAAAATGCTTTTACAAATTTATGATGTTTATCAAGAATTTTTTTTGGAAGGTAAAATGTATCAGAATTTCATATTATCTCCCAAATCTGCATATAGATAATCTTCTGTATTTGTGAACTACTGATATCAGTCATGCATGTCTTATGCATATTTATTAGGATATATTGTTATTGGTGTTTAAAGGTACTAACAATTGATGCCTCCCCTCCATTAGAGAAACATTTTCTGGCAAGTCGTATCAACCATATTTATAATCAGCAAATATGACCAATCTGAATTTCTATTTCCCAGTCTTATGACTTCCTCTCAACTCCTACTCTTATGTATGTTTCAGACACACAAAGATGCACAAACACATATACACCCTCTACTTTTGTTTGTAGTTGCATGTATGTGTGCATATGTGTATTTATAAATAGAGTTCCATGTGATCCTTAAAACTGAGAGAAAAGGTTAATTATTCTCGGTAAACCATTACAGAAAGTAAAAAAAAAAAAATAATCTGTTACATGCAACCTTCAAGATAAAAATAAATAATGAAAAAAAATAAAAAATAAAAAATAAAAAATAAAAAAAATAAATAATGACATGAAAACAACAATTCCACAAAATGAAAGAAAAATACATTTGACAAATTTTAAAAACTGAAAATATACTACTGATAAAACTTATAAGAAGGTCACAAGAAAGCCCTAGTGTAATAATATTCATGATAAATGTTGAAGAAGACTGTTTCCTTATTAAGCGGTGAATATTGTTAAGATTTAGGTTGAATAATAATGACCATAAGCTAAAGAAGCTTTGCCTCCCTATTTGGCCTTTTCTGACACCACCTTGGCAGGAGTTTTCCCACAGCTTGTTACTGTCTGGGGAAGGTAGAGGTCTGGTGGTCCCTTGGCCTTTGCTCAAGTGGACAGGGTCACAGTCTTGTCTTTGGAGGATTGCTTAACTACAGTGCTTATTTTTTAAAAGTTTACCATCTTGCTAGGCTGCCTATTTCCTGGTTCTATGGTGAGAAAGAGAAGGCCTTTGGGGAGATTTTTGAGTCTGACACTTCTGATATTTAAAAATTGCTGCCTTCTTTAGCTCCTTGTTCAAATTATACAAGACTAAAAGAAAATCCAGTGAAATCACTGCCCCACCATTCTGGAGTCCTCATGTCCATAGACAGTTTGCTTTATCTCCACTTTTCAGAGTCTAATGTTTGTCTTATATATAATGTCCAGGGTTTTTAATTGTACTTAGAAAGAGAAAAAGCAAAAATTATATCTACTCCTTCTTCACAAAAGCTGAGGTCTTGATAGATAATTTTTTTTTTTTTTTTTTTTTTTTTTTTTATGGCTGTGTTGGGTCTTCGTTTCTGTGCGAGGGCTTTCTCTAGTTGCGGCAAGCAGGCGCCACTCTTCATCGCGGTGTGCGGGCCTCTCACTATCGCGGCCTCTCTTGTTGCGGAGCACAGGCTCCAGTCGTGCAGGCTCAGTAGTTGTGGCTCACGGGCTTAGCTGCTCCGCGGCATGTGGGATCTTCCCAGACCAGGGCTCAAACCCGTGTCCCCTGCGTTGGCAGGCAGACTCTCAACCACTGTGCCACCAGGGAAGCCCTTGATAGATAATTTTAAAAGACTTGTAAAGCAACTGGACCACCAATTTGGACCAAAAAGGAACAAGATTTATGAAATTTCAAAAAGACCTCCAAGCCCCCAAATTTCTGGAGGCTGAAAGCAAGCAGAAAATGCCAGTCATCTGCAAGTATGTGCCTGCTTATTTTCTCTGTTGAAATTAGTTTATCTTTTTTTTCACTTCTGCTTTTATTTTTACTATTATATCCTGCTCCTACTTCCCGAACTTAGAAGCAGGATCTAATCAGGAATGTTTCTTGTCCCTAGAGATGGGGGTCTTGTCACCTTTTACCTTGTGGAATTTCAGCACTCCTATGGAGCTATAGACTGTTATATGCTTCTTGTTCGTCCCGTTTAGGAATGGAAGAGTCTATTACAGTCATCTTGTTGCTTTATTACCATTGCATGGTGGGTGTGATGGGGTCAGATAGCTTGTTTAATAGTTCATATTCCTTAGATCAACAGCAGCCATATCTGAAGAGATATGGTCAAATTTAATACAGCTTGTGAAATTCTAGATATTGAGCTTTATGCCAGAATTTGATGAGAACTTTGGGATCATGGATAAAAGCGAGTATATTTTGCATGAGCCTAGAATGTAAATATCTGCAACCAGAGACAGTGGAAGCTTGTAAAAATGGGATATATTCTTTCTCCCTCTGCAACCTTATCCTGACATTGCAGATTCTCTCATCAATTGTTTTGCCTCTCCTTGAATTTGGGTTGGCCACATGACTTTATTTGGCCAAATAGGATACTGGAAAACATGAAGCAAGAGAGAACTGAAGAGCCATTCTTGCGTATCAGGGCTCGCCCTTTCTTACTGCACTTGGAACCTTTTGGCTGCCATGTGAAGGGGCTGAAGTTAGTCATCTGGAAAATGAGAGGCCGTGTGAAGAAGAACCAAGGTCACAGACCAGAATCAGTAAGCTCGGCGCCTACCACTGACACACGCCTGGGACCAACCAAGTTCACCGGAGCCTGCCGCAGACCAGATGGACCACCTGGCTAAACTGATGATTTTTTTTTAACTGTAAGTTTTGGTGTCATTCGCTAGGCACTAAAAGAGACAACATCGTCAACACTGAAGAAGATATTTGCAATACACGTATCCACCAAATTGTCTCAGACTCCACTATATATAAAAGACCTTCTTTAAAAAAAATTAAAAATATAGTCCCCCCCCCAAAAATGTTCATAGATTTGAACAAGCATTTCACCAAAAATACCCAAATGTCTAATAACTGTATTAAAAAGTCCTCACCTTCATTGGCAATCAGGGAAATGCAAGTTAAAAATACATTCCCATTCCCCACCTGGCCCGTGTCCTCAAGTCCATTCTCTATGTCTGCGTCTTTATTCCTGTCCTCCCAGTAGGTTCATCAGTACCATT
Organism: Balaenoptera acutorostrata; assembly: GCF_949987535.1. NCBI lineage: Eukaryota > Metazoa > Chordata > Mammalia > Artiodactyla > Balaenopteridae > Balaenoptera > Balaenoptera acutorostrata. Next base: position 9,712,572 of record NC_080076.1, read on the forward strand.
TTTTTTCGATTCCATATATATACGTTAGCATACAGTATTTATTTTTCTCTTTCTGACTTACTTCACTCTATATGACAGACTCTAGGTCCATCCACCTCACTACAAATAACTCAATTTCATATCTTTTTATGCCTGAGTAATATTCCATTGTATATATGTGCCACATCTTCTTTATCCATTCATCTGTCGATGGACATTTAGGAAAAAATAAAATAAATAAGAAAACCACAATGCAATATACATGTATCAGATTTACTGAAATAAAAAATATTTTTTTATTTCAGAAAATACCAAGTATGAGGGAGGATGTTGTTGAGCAACCACACTCACAAACTGCTGGTGGGAGTATAAATTGATATTTTTAAAAACTGCTTGTCAGCATCAACTCAAGTTAAAAATACTCTTACACAGTTACCAAGCAATGTTATTTCTAGATACAAATCTGAAAGAAATATGTCCATATGCTTACAAAAAATATACTAAACTGTTCATAGCAGCATGATTTGTAACGGTCCCAAACTAGACACTATACACATGTCCATCAACAGAAGAATGGATAAGCTGTCATGCAATGGCACAAAATAACATTGAACAGCAATGAGGTAAATAATCTAAAATGCTTCACAACATGAATGAATGTTACAAAATATAATTTTGAGCAAGGTTAATCAAAAAAGGTATATACAGTGTATTGTATCCAAATATGGGACAAAAATAGGAAAATCTAACTTAAGCTGTTAGAAATCTAAATGGTGATTTTTGGGGGGGAAAGGAAGACTACAAGGAAGCATGAAAGAAGCCTTTGTGGTACCAACAATATTCTATTTCTTAACCTAGGGGCTGGTTACACGGGTGAGATCAATTTGGGAAAATACATAGATGTACACTTATTGAAAGGATATATATCCTTTTATTAAATGTTAATAAAATGCAAAAATTAATATTCATGGTTGGATTACATTTGAATATTAATCAATGTCTTCCTAAACAAAAACAATGAAACAACAAAAATATCTGAAAATGTTTTAAATCTAATTGATTCTTTTCCATCTTGCATTGCACTTGTAGGCTATTTTTGCCTAGTATCTTAGTTCCACTTTATTTAATATCCCTCCAAATTAGACATTATAGTTAATTCCCTGGCATTTTACAATCAATACATTTTAGATTTATTTAGATGTTTCACAATTTCGTTGCTACCATTTCCCTTTCATTTCAATGTGTTGCTTTTGATTTCTCTCATTATGAATATATAATTCAGTAGTTCTTCCCATAGTAGTATATCAGCAGTTGTTTCTATCTGAACATGTCTTTTTTTAAACTGTCAGGGTAATTCCCTGGTGGTCCAGTGGTTAGGACTCAGTGCTTCCACTGCTGGAGGGCCAGGTTCAATCCCTGGTCAGGGAACTAAGATTCCTCAAGCTGTGTGGTTCAGCCAAAAACAAACAAACAAAAAACAAACTCAGATATTTCAGAAGTTTATTTCCGTAGAGAATTCAAAGTTCACAGTTGTTTTTTCACATCACATTAAAGATATTTTTCTACTTGTATCTACTTTTGTCCCTGTTAAAATGTCAGATTTTTATTTATTCCTATATAACCTGTATTTTTAAGATTGTTTTTATAACCTATTCTTTGTCCTTGGTGTTCTGAAATTTCCCTAGTCTATGTATTAAAAAATTTTTTTTTCATACTCAAGATTGTGTATTTCCTAACTCTGAAAATTCATATCAATTTTGGAAAATTTTCAGTGCTACCTTTTTAAATATTACCTTTCCCATTCTCTCTCTTTTTTCCTCTCTGGAATTTTCAGTGGAGATATATTGGAATTTCTCACTTGTCTACTAATCTTTTAATTTGTCTTTCATAATGTCATCTTTTAATCTTCCTTCAGTGCATCAGGGTGAATTCCAATATATTTGCTTTAAGTTAACTTTTTCTCTCCTCAAATTCAGGTAATCTGCAGCTTCATACATAATTTAGTTTTTTCTTTTTGTTCTTTTTATTTCCAGATTGTTTTATTTTCAAAAAAGATTTCTTATACTGTGTATATTTATTATGTTTTTATTCCTTTAATAATTTTAAACTTATTTTTATATAAAAACAATAATTCTCTGGGGATTTAATTCTACTGTTTGTGTTTTCTTCTGTCTCTTGCTTGTTTTGTGATTTTGGACTGTGAGTTCTTGTGGGTTAAGACTTCCTCCGTGGAACACCAAAAAGTCTAGTGAGACCTTTATGATCCCTTCCTTCATTTTATGGACCATCACAGTACTGTAGCCACATTTTATGTCAATATGTAAGATAAAGGATTCCAAGACCACAAACTTGAATGCCAAATTTGCATATGATGTAGGCTCATGATTACAAATCTTCAAGGGACATTTTTTTTCCCTCTTGGAGGATGCCTTAGTTTGCTAGGGCTACCAAACAAAGTACCTCAAGCTGAGTGGCTTAAACAGGAGAAGTGTATTGTCTCATGGTTCTGGAGGGTGAAAGTCTAAATTCAAGGTTGGTAGAGTTGACTCCTGAGGGCTTTGAGGAAGGGATCTGTTCTAGGCCTCTTTCTTTGGCTTGTAGATGCCATCTTCATATTCCCATGATATTCTCGCTGTATATGTATCTGGGTCCAAATTTCCTCTTCTTGTAAAACACTAGTCATATCAGGGGCTGCCCTAATGATCTAATTTTAACTTTGTTGCCTCTGAAAAACCATGTCTCCAAAGAAAGTCACACTGGAGATATTGGAGATTAGGACCTGAATATTTGAATTCTGGGGAGAAAATTAGATCCATAACAACCACATATTGTTTATCCTTTTTTTTTTTTTTTTTTTAGTTTGCCATTTTACTAATGATGTAGTTATTTAAGCATCTGGCTTTAATAAATGGGTCATATTTTCATATCAGCCTACTGCTACCTTCAAGCCACATATCTCATATGTGCATTAAACCCTCAGCTTCTACATGACCAAGATCATAAATCACAATGATATATGCGGCAAAGGTTTTAACGCCTTAGGTTTTGTTCCTTCTTTATTTTTGGATCCTTGGAATTTCTCTTATTTTTATGAGCTCAGCTGTAAATAAAAAACTGTGTGATGTTGTATTGCTTATACTTTAGTAAAAGGGGAGGAGGGGAGCAAGTTTCAAGGAGGCTTTTAAGTATCTCATCAGCTATAACCCTACAACCAGAAAGCTCTTAGAGATTTCAGCTATCATTTAGAACATACAAAGAGTCACTTACTTAGAGGATAAAACTCATGCTCATTTATGGGGTTTTGATTTCTCTAACAAAAATGAAATGGAAAAAAAGAAATTGAAATGCTTTTTCGATTTTAAATTTTAGTAGATCACACTGGGCCTAAGTAATAAAAAAGTTAATTTTACTGTTTTAAAGTTATAATAGCTATAAATCTAACATGGAGAATTTATTGTAATTATTTAATGAAATATATAATAAATCTAGCAGAAACCAATTGCAATATAAAAAATCAGAATAGAAAAAATACAAATATGTGTTTTTAAAAATATTTAATATGTTAAAATGCTTGTTTTCCTTCTTTAGTCACGTGATGTGTAGCTAGCTAAAAATATACCTCTGTCTCTCACATCCTCATGGACTGCCACATGTCCCGTCATGCGTTTCCTTTGACATTTATCAGAATGCTCTGCTCTCCTAGGTGGTCTTTTCACATTTTCTCCTTTTATATGAATTGTGTTTGTCCTCCCTAAAGTCACTCTCACTGAGCCCCAGCAATCTCTTTTTGCTCTAAATTCCCAGGTTCGCATTATATTTTTTCTCAATTATTTCTCCATAGATTAATTTTTATCTCTAAAACCAGATCATAAAGCACATGATGTATGAGCTATTTATTCACTCAGGACAATTAAGTTCTTCTTATATATTAAGTACTCAAGGTTTTAAACCAAACTGGACTATTTTGAATTACGCATATGCTTTCAGAGTGATAGTACCATTGAATGGTTTGATGACTCTGTGGGTAAAAGGAGCTATGGACGTTTAAGCCTGAACTATCAGTCATATCATCTCAAACAATCACCTAGAACATTGTAGTCACTGAATTATACTGTATTCTAATAAAGACGATTTTTAAAAATATCTCCATAACTGGAAACTAAGTTCCTCCAGATAGATTGTTTTGTATAGTTAAATTTATATAGCCAAGTTTGTGCACATAATTGATGGTTAGTAATGCTAATGATTTTACAGACACAGAAAGGGTCTTGTATTTATGAATAAGTAAACAACTTCTTATCTAGGGACATCATATAGGTTACCAACACTTAGTATTATGAAAGCATATAGAGTAATGATTTATAGCATGTGTTAATATGTGTAGACTCAAAACAGTGCCTGGCACATTGGGTATGCTCTATATGTGTCTGCCATGATTTATTTTCTATTTTTGCAATACCCAACTATATTTATCCCAACCATTCTTGTAAGTCAAATTAAAAATTCCTACATTCAACAAGCTACTGAAAAATTCACTGGACCCACAACAGAATTCTGGAGAAACTCTACATTGGATCCAGTTTGCCAAGTAAATTTTGAGTCAAATTTGGATTTAGGTCTGAGTTCAGAGGAAAAATTGACAAAAATTATTCAATGTTGGCAGTATTAATTGGCATCATTGTCTTTCCAACTTGCAGCTTTTCTGAAGTAGTGATCAGCGATATGCCACCTATTTTCTCATACTCACAAATAATGCTGATGTGCAATATTTCTTGTCATTAGGTATTGGAAGCTTCAACTAATATATAACTGGATAACTTGATTAAAGTGACCAGTACTGTAAATTGTGAATATTATGTAATTAGGATTATTGGAAACAAGAGATAAAAGATAATCTTGAAGTTATTATCATAAAGACCTGAAAAAAAAGTAAGGTGGAATATTCTGGAAATGTGTGACGCAAGGTGTGTGTGTGTGTGTGTGTGTCTTCACCTATGTCCCAATGAAAGAAAAATAAGTAAATACAAATACATCTAAACAGTTGACATCCAAAGAAGAGAAAAATCATTGATCAGTCAAAATAAGCACAAGGGAGATTAATCAATAGAAATTTAACAAAACAAACAGATTCAAGATCAGTACAAAATTATTTTCTAACCTAAATGAAACATGATTTCCTATATAAATAATTTAGTCAATAAATGAAGTATACATTCAAAGATGAGACTGGAATCAGTGGCTTGGAAGAAAAAAATGGAAGAAATATGTCAGAAGAACACCATCAGGGAAAAGAAAAGGGATTTGAAGGATTTATCCAGAAGACTTAAAATGCAAATAACAGGAATTCCAGAAGGAGAAAAGGGAACAGATGGAAGACTGTTAATAATTAAATAAATTAAATAAATCATAGAAGAGTGTTTCCCTTGCTGAAGAAATACCTGAATCTGCAGATTTGGAGAAGATTAATGAGAAATATCATACTCCTGGGCTTACTATTGCAAAATTTCAGTATTCTAAGGCAAATAGAACAATTTATAAAATAACAAAATAAAAAAATTAAAGGGAAAATACTCACACTAGTTTTATGTATTACATTGAGATATCAAAGACAGATTAATAACTTCTGTAGTCTACTATGAATAAAGTATTGCAATCACACAGTACTACATATAGACTAGTTTATCATGCTTTTGTGGAGGAGAAGAATAAACACATTCATGGTGAAAAATACGTTGTTTATTGAATTCAAATGAATATAAGAAGATTGGTTTGGAATGGGTAATGTAAGTAATGACTTCTTAAAGCCAAGAGAGCGTATGATGCCCACACTGAGATGCTAGGTAATCTGACAATATCACTAATGAAAGCAACCAAAATGCTGGAAAAAAAAATAGTATGACGATATTAAAATGGTACATGACCTGTAAAGTAAGGAAATTCAGGGAGAAGCTAGCCTTTGGATCCACTTTTCAAATAGAAGAAAAGGAAGCAGAGAAGATGAGGAGTGAAGGAGATATTTTCCCCCCGGGACATAAAGGAGGAACTGGATATCAGGACCACCTTGACCTTCTCAATATTCTCCAACAACCCCAGCTTTTATTAGGAGCCCAAATGTTAGACCTTAGGGTTAAGAGATTACTTGAAACAGACCAGCCAGGACAGAAGCAAGTCAGTGTAATATCTGAAGAGTGAAGAGCAAATGGTTAGAATTTTCAAAAGTTATGAGAAGAAACCAGAGATTTAAAACAGAATTTACAAACTAAGGAGAGAAAAAAATGGAAAACAAAACCTCAATTAAATATATGTCAGGAAAATTGCTTAAAAGAAACAAAGTAATCAAAAGAAAATCATAAATGCAGGCAGAGGGTGAAGAGAGATTAACTTTAATAAAGCAACAATATGTTTGAGCATCTATCACAGGGGAAACAATGGATGTCAAGAAATAATGGAATGATACCTTTAAATTGCAGGAAAAAGATGACTATGGGCTTAGAATTCTGTAGCCAGAAAAAAATATTCTTCAACAATGGAGATGAATGTCACGAAGACAAGGGCAACTACCCAAGCAGCACATGCATGACACCTGCTAGAGCACGCTCTTCAGGAAATATTACAGAAAAGAACTGATGGCAGGTTCCTCTTTGCCTCTTCACCCTGGGGAAAGACACATCTAACAGAGCAGATGTCAGAGTCTTGGAAGATCACCCAACCTTTGGGCTTGGGGCTTTGTGTTGTGGGATAAAAAAGTGTTGCCTGCTCCCTTGTCAGGATTCAACAGGAGTGTGGTATAGCAGAGGCTTGATTGCAGCTCTATCCTGGCAGCTCGGTTTTTATATGTGGAACTAACCTCAAGGCCCTTCCTGACTCTTGTCAGTGGCTTGGGTTTGCAAGCCTCGTGAGGCACCTATGTGACATGACAGTATCAGGAGTCACAGCAGCATTCATGGTGGATATAGCATCCCTGACATCTCGGTGAGGCTTGGGTCTAAAACTGAGTTTAACTTCCTCCCGACTGGGCCTTAGCCAGTTTGCATGGAGCTTTGCAGAAGTTAATTCCTCTTCTGAGACTCCAGCCTACCTGAGATCCATGTTGGGCAAACACAAACAAACAAACAAAACCACATACCTGTGAGTAAAATAAATACACTTTCAGAAGAAAATACCTGAAAGAATGTGTCACCACCAGAACTGCAATAAAGGGAAAATGAGGGTATTATTGATCAAGAAGGGAAAATATTCTAGATGGAAGCTCAGAAGTGCAGAAAGAAAGACATAGAAATAGAAGGGTAAAAAAGAGCAAGGGCCAGAGTGGTGAGATTAGAGGAGAGTAGACTCAGAATTATGGATTGTGTTCCTGTGTGCCTGTCCTCTGAATTTTCAAGTTTTATTTTTTTATATATAACTACATATTTTTTATCTGAATGACTTTTAAAAGGACCGTTTATTCATTTATTTCAATATTAAGGCAATTATCAGAATTTTTCAGAACCAGGTAATTTGGTCTATCTTGTACACAGCCCTTTTCAGACAAGAAATTGAAAAAATGGTTTAACAGAGGTGGGTCCATTTTTGCTCGTTTGCTTTTTCTTGTTGTTTTGTTTGGTTTTGTGTTTTCCCTGGTGAAATATTTTTACAACTATTCAGAAACAGGTTGTCTGCTTGCAATAAAAGTAAGTTAATTAAATATAAAGATTCTACATGTTTGCCAAAAGAGAGGGACCAGGGATATTCATTCTATAGAAGAATGCGGCAAAGAGTTAATATCAACAGGGCTTCCTCCCAGAGGCAGTTGGGCAATGATTATGATATATAGCAACACAGCAACTGTCACCAAGAGAAACACTAAATACAGCAGGAAAAATACCCTCTCCTGGGGCAGTCCTCTGAAATGATGGGGTTTTCTCTGAGAAGATAAATATTTCCTCTCACACTGTAGAGTTAATCAATGGGTTAGAAACTACTACAATACATTTGAATTGCAGACAGCACCTAGCTTTTACCACAAATGGCAGCAGCACAGGGCAGTGAACTAAAAGTTACAGTATACATTGGGAGTGGGAGAAGGTGACACAGAGAGAGAGAGAGAGAGAGGTCATGACAACCCTAACTTTTGGTGGTTAAGAGTGTAGCAAATACAGGTTGGGTTCAAGATGACGGAGTAGAAGGACGTACGCTCACTCCCTCTTGTGAGAGCACCGCATCACAACTAACTGCTGAACAATCTTTGACAGGAAGACACTGGAACTCGCCAGAAAAGATACCCCACATCCAAAGACAAAGGAGAAGCCACAGTGAGATGGTAGGAGGGGCCCAATCACAATATAATCAAATCCCATAACTGCTGGATGGGAGACTCAAAAACTGGAGAACACTTATACCACAGAAGTCCACCCACTGGAGTGAAGGTTCTGAGCCCCACGTCAGGCTTTCCAACCTGGGGGTCTGGCAACAGGAGGAGGAATTCCTAGAGAATCAGACTTTGAAGGCTAGTGGGATTTGATTGCAGGACTTCAACAGGACTGTGGGAAACAGACATTACACTCTTGGAGGGCACAGACAAAGTAGTGTGTGCATTGGGACCCAGAGGAAGGAGCAGTGACTCCCAGAGGAGATGGAACTAGACCTACCTGCTAGTGTTGGAGGGTCTCCTGCAGAGGCAGGGGGGTGCCTGTGGCTCACTGTGGGGACAAGGACACTGGCAGCAGAAGTTCTGGGAAGTACTCCTTGGCGTGAGCCCTCCCAGAGTCAGCTATTAGCCCCACCAAAGAGCTGGGTAAGCTCCAGTGCTGGGTCACCTCAGGCCAAACAACCAACAGGGAGGGAACCCAGCCCCACGCATAAGCAGACAAGGGGATTAAACTTTTACTAAGCTCTGCCCTCCAGAGCAACACCCAGCTCTACCCACCACCAGTCCCTCCCATCAGGAAGCTTGCACAAGCCTCTTAGATAGCCTCATCCATCAGAGAGCAGACAGCAGAAGCAAGAAGAACTACAGTTCTGCAGCCTGTGGAATGAAAACCACATTCACAGAAAGACTGACAAAATGAAAAGGCAGAGGACTTTGTACCAGAGGAAGGGACAAGATAAAACCCCAGAAAAACAACTAAATGAAGTGGAGATAGGCAAAAAGAATTCAGAATAATGATAGTGAAGATTATCCAGGACCTCGGAAAAAGAATGGAGGCAAAGATCAAGAAGATGCAAGAAATGTTTAACAAAGACCTAGAAGAGTTAAAGAACAAACACCAACAGAGATAAACAATACAATAACTGAAATGAAAACTACACTAGAAGGAATCAATAGCAGAATAACTGAGGCAGAAGAATATAACACTATAAAACTCTTAGAGGGAAACATAGGAAGAACACTCTTTGACATAAATCACAGCAAGATTTTTTTTTGACCCACCTCCTAGAGAAATGGAAATAAAAACAAAAGTAAACAAATGGGACCTAATGAAACTTAAAAGCTTTTGCAAAGCAAAGGAAACTACAAACAAGACGATAAGATAACCTTCAGAATGGCAGAAAATATTTGCAAATGAATCAACGTACAAAAGATTAATCTCCAAAATATATAAACAGCTCATGCAGCTCAATATTTAAAAAACAAACAACCCAATCAAAAAATGCACAGAAGGGTTCCCCTGGTGGCACAGTGGTTGGGGGTCCACCTGCCAAGGCAGGGGACACGGGTTCGGGCCCTGGTCGGGGAGGATCCTACATGCTGCGGAGCGGCTAAGCCCCTGCGCCACAGCTACTGAAGCCTGCGTGCCTGGAGCCCATGCTCCGCAGGGGGAGAGGCCACCACAGTGAGAAGCCCGTGCACTGCAGCGAGGAGTGGCCCCAGCTCACCACGACTAGAGAGGGCCCGCGCACAGCGTGGAGGACCCAACGCAGCCAAAAATAAATAATAAATAAATAAATAAATTTATAAAAAAAAAAATGGGCAGAAGACCTAAATAGACATTTTTCCAAAGAAGGCATACAGATGGCCAAGAAGCACATGAAAAGCTGCTCAACATCACTAGTTATTAGAGAAATGCAAATCAAACCTACAATGCGGTATCACCTCACACCAGTTAGAATGGGCATCATCAGAAAATCTACAAACAACAAATGCTGGAGAGGCTGTGGAGAAAAGGGAACCCTCTTGCACTGTTGGTGGGAATGTAAATTGATATAGCCACTATGGAGAACAGTATGGAGGTTCCTTAAAAATCTAAAAATAGAATTACCATATGACCCAGCAATCCCACTACTGGGCATATACCCAGAGAAAACCATAATTCAAAAATATACATGCACCCCCATGTTCACTGCAGCACTATTTACAATAGCCAGGACATGGAAGCAACCTAAATGCCCATCGACAGACGAATGGATAAAGAAGATGTTGTACATATATGCAATGGAATATTACTCAGCCATAAAAGGGAACGAAATTGGGTCATTTGTAGAGACGTGGATGGACCTAGAGACTGTCATACAGAGTGAAGTATGTCAGAAAGAGAAAAACAAATATCGTATATTAACGCAAATATGTGGAACCTAGAAAAATGGTACAGATGAACTGCTTTTCAGGGCAGAAATAGAGACACAGATGTAGAGAACAAACGTATGGACACCAAGGGGGGAAAGCGGCAGGGGGGTGGGGGGGGTGTGCTGAATTGGGTGATTGGGATTGACAAGTATACACTGATGTGTATAAAATTGATGACTAATAAGAACCTGTTGTATAAAAAATAAATAAAATTAAATTAAAATATTAAGAAAAAAAAACAAGAAGAAAGAAAAGGAGTGTAGCAAACAGTAAGAGAGGGCAACTCATCTTAATAGAGTATTTTTAAACAGTTACTAAAATCACATCATTTGCCAGGAAAATAATGTGTTTGAAAATGTAAAGATGTGAAAGAGTATATTTGGTTCAAAGAGTGCCTAAGAAAGGGAAATTATCTAATATTAAATTGTAAACATCTATAGATTTCTATGGTATCACAGTTTAAAAAACAATGTCAGCCTGTGTTAAGTAACTAGTGCATGAGTGTTTATAGCACCATTATTTAAAATAGCCACACAGTGGGGGAAAGACAATGGCCATCAACTGATGAATGGATAAATGCAATATGTTACAGCCATACACTGAAGTATTACTCAGCAATAAAAAGAAGTACTGGGACTTCCCTGGTGGTCCAGTGGTTAAGACTCCATGCTTCCAATGCAGGGGGCACGAGTTTGATCCCTGGTCGGGGAACTAAGATCCCACATGCCACACAGCAAAAAAAAAAAAAAAAAAAAAAGAAGTACTGACACATGCTACAACACGGATAATTCTTGAAGTCATTTTGCAAAATGAAAGAAACCAGTCACAAAAGACCACATAATGTATTATTCCTTTTATATTAAATATCCAGTATAGGCAAATCTGTAGAAATAGCAGATAAATTAGTGGTTGCCAGGGGCTAAGGGCAGAGGGAAATGAGGATTGTAAATGGCCATGAAGATTTAAAAATATGGGGGGAGGGGTTTGATGAAAATATTCTCAAATATTTGAAATAGTGGTAAAAAATGGCACAATTCTATGAATATATAAAAACAATTGAATTACATGCTTTAAATTGGTGAATTTTATGGTGTGTGAATTGTATCCCAACAAGACTGTTATAAAAAATAATGTAGGAGGGATTTAAAAGACACTTGCCATACATGTGAAATAGAAAATTCAAGAAAAGTATATAGTTACTTATATGACTTGACAATTATATCAAGTTCAAAGGTGAAAAACTTTGTGAAAAATAAAGGCCCAGACTTCTATTCCTAGCAATGGCAAAGTGATTAATTTGGCTGAACCCTCAAATGAATACAATTTTAAAAATCTGACAGTGAGTGTTCTGAAATATCAGGTACTTAAAATCATTGAAGAATTGACAAAATACTAAGAAACTATTAAGCTAAGAAAGAAAACAAAAATATAATGGAGAATGAGAATCAAAAGGGCTAAGTGAGGGACCAGGATTCTGAAACTGCTTTGCCCTGAGGGAAATAAGTTAATTCAAACAAACCTGGGTTTCATTTTTTGCTTTTCTGCAAAAAGAAGGGAAAATAGTTGAAAAGGAAAAAGTCCAACAATATCTAGTGTTGGTCAGGATACAGAGCAACAAGAATATCTCTGCTGGAGTGAAAATTAGTAAAGCCACAGGAAAAAATAATTATAAAGAACTATAGCCATATACACCAATACTGATGAACCGAGCAACCATAATGATGAGAAAAAGAAAAATGAAAACTGCAGACATGCATATTGTTTAGTGTTATATGCGTAGTTGGTGAAGCAAATTAAAAAAGGAAAATCAAGCAAACCTCTATGTAAGCAGTTTAGGATAGGGTTGCCTCTCTCTAAGGAAAATTCAGAGAGCTTCACTTGACATGAACATTCCGTTGAGCGAGAAACAGATTGTTCCCGAACAGGGGGATTTCAAAACCAAAAGTGGTTAAGAAGCTTGGCTCTCAGCAGTTACTGCTCAGTTTACAGACATGAATGAGGGAGTACATAGTTTTGTGTTTGGTTATTAGAAACTTATGTTCCTTTTAGGGTGGCAGCACTCAGCTTACCTGTCTGTATCTGATTGGCTAGGAAGCTGGAAGGTCACGCTGACATGAAGAAAGCTTAAGTTTTGGTTAAGGTCAGAGTCAGCATTTCAGGGAAACCAAGAGAGTTTATGTTTCAGTTACCTGGCTGTGAGTGTATAGTCTAGAGGTCTATTCAAAGCATGGCCTTTACTCTGGATTCTGTTTAACACCCCAATAATAAAAGGAGAATCTAGCCACAATCAAATCTCTTACCTGCATGGTGGATTACTGGTATTCACTTTAATAATATTTAATTAATGAAAATATGTATAAAATTATGTACACATTACTTGTATTTAGGCACTTCTTTCTATATATTAAAATTTACATTAATAAAAATCTTTCAATCAATTGATCCATATTAGGATCTATTGATATTATCTGTATCTATGCCGAGTTCCTTGACTCTTGCGACTGCTCTCCTTCTACGCAGGGTGGTCTTCAGCTCTGGGTTATTGTTTCGAGCTGATCCACATGGAGTCATGTGTCATAAGATGTTAACATCCTGTTAACATCAGATACCTGTCCAATAGGGGAGGTGCATTGACTCCCATCAGTAAAATGAGAGATGCGACCTTGGGTTTCACCTTTGCCCTATTCAGGTTTGTCAGCTCTTGCTTGGATTCCGTGAACCATCTTAGCATCATTCTAATAAGTTTCTTTTTTTTTTTTTTTCACATACAAAAACTTCGAATGTAAAAACAATCTACCCAACTCTCCCCCCACAAAATCATAAAGTATCTGTATGCAGTTAATCGTTTAGACTTAAATTGTTTAAGGATTTCTATGTCTGGCTATAGTATGTGATTGCATTAACTTCAGATACTCCTCTTTTAGTATACAAGTAACCACTTAAAAAATTCTAATCATGCATTGACACAAGAAAATTTCCAGAAGTGATGTAGGCACTATTTGTCATTTCACCCTTATTTGGGCAATTGAGTGTGTTATTTATTTTGGCAAAATTATCCTGGATGTCAATAAACTTCTGATAGTAAAACTTAATGAGCCTATGTTTGTTAAACCCAAATGACCTGGATTTCTGTCCTTTATCTGCACGATGTCCATTTTACAAGGGAAATTTTAACACATTGATTATATTGCTCTAGGATACTTAGGTTTGCTATTTGCACTTCCATAAATTATCAGGAAATTTACCTAGTATGATTTGAGAATTTGTTCAAGCTAAACTTTATTAACCACTCTTATTCTGAGTAGAAGATATTGATTTTATAATATAGAAGTCACTGTGAGAGCATGCTGAATTGCAGAGGGCTAGAGTCTGTCGGTCACTGACTGAAAAGATTCAAGGGTAAATAACGTCCTGAATCATAGTATTTAGTTGAATCATTTAGTTTAGTTTTCAAAGTGTTGCATTATTCAAGAGAAGAATTGATTATGCTACAGGAAATTATGAGTGACATGTTAGATTAAATAGTAATTACATAAATATTCCATCATGGACAATATAAAGTAATGTTCATTAGCAAACTATTTTTTAAGAATCCGATTAGTCAGAACTGATGACTTAATGAATTGGAGTTGAGAGCAATTACTGTCTGTCCTATTTTTGATGGATGTTCCAGTGACCAAAGGTTATCCTAAAATTGCATTGCAAGAAAACACAGCAGGAAATTCCACTGTGCTTCTAGTATATTAAAATGACAGGAAAAAATATTTTACTCACAGATGATTTGTCTTAGGAGATAAGGCTCTATCTTTAATATACTTGTACAATATAATAAGGTATATTAAAAAATAGTGTTTTATTAGAGACACACAGACTATTAATTGGTAATATGGTCATAAAGACTTTAATACTTTTTATTTTGTTTGAAAATTGTATCAGCAAGTTCAAGTCCTGCTTTCCTTTCCATAGGTTAACAGTAATAAGCACTTTTCCAATCTTGATTAATATGCTGTGATGAAATTCTAAAACATTCCTTTTAATTATTGTGCAATTCACTTTTAGAAAAATGTTCTTTATATTTAATTAAAATATATATTCTCACAATTTCAAATTTATATATTTTGTTCTGTTCCATTGAACTACATGGGCAAAATGTACCCTTACATTCACATGAATTCTCTATCTCTTGAAATTATTTTCTCATATATCACACATCCCCAGTTAATTTGTTATTTCTTTTATACCTTGATTTTTAGTTATCTTTTTATCCTCATCATTCTTTGCTGAATAGACTTCAGTTTACTGACATTGTTTACTATCTTTTTATTCCTTTACATTTTTTTTTTTTTTTCCGTCTCTCTGGAGACATCAACACTGATTCACATGGAGATGAACTTGGGAGGGAGAGGGACTGTTATTTAAGCAACAAGTAATAATTCAGCTAATTTTTTAAAACAAATTCCAAAAAGCTGAGTGTAGGTGACCATGAGAGTATATACCCTCAGCGAACTGCAGGCAAAAGTTGTATGGACCCTGACAGAATATTCATAATAAAAGACTGGAGAAAGCTTCTCAAATGGGAAAGTCTAGAAGAAAAGAATAGACACCATAGTGAAAAAAGTAATACATCTCATTTGTATTCTTCTTGCCTATGGGTCAAAAGTCTTAATTTTCATGGGGAAGAGAAACAAACATTATCACTCCCAGGAATAAAGCAGAGAAGAGGAAGAAAATAATCTCTACCCCTGAGTGGAGAAAAGGACAACATATTGAGCACATAGAGATACCCAAGCACCAGGGAGGGTCAGGATTACTGAACAAGTCCCTCTTTCGAGACTTAGGACCCTCCTAAGCCTGAGGCTGAACCACGACAACAGGGAGCCTCTTTGTCCACCTCCAGCAGACTAGAAGCAGAGAGCAACAGGCAACAGCACCCTACTGCAGGAGAGGGGTCAGAGGTTAAAGAAAGACCCTCTCAAGCTGCAGACACAAAGGACTAGCCTAACCCTGAGAGTGAAGGGGACAGGAAGAAAAATCCTGGGATAAATAGACCCCACCCTATGGGCAAGGTAATGCTAGAAGAATTTGAAGCCAGTGATTCATTGTAGGAAGCCATGATAACAACAGAACTCAAACCCAGCTCAACTCCTGATGAGATGGACTCAAATCCCCACTCTCATACTCTTCAAAAGCATAGCAAGGAAAATACAGGTTCATTTCAAGGGATAAATAGACACACTCTCTGTGTTTCAGCCAAACATTTTCAGAAAGACAAAAAATCAAGGAGAAAAACAAAAAAGAAATCTAATATCAATAGGCAAAAAATTCAATAGGACCTGACTCAGATATGACCCAGATGCTGGAACTGTCAGCCAGGGAATTTAAAATAACTGTGACTGATAGGTTAAGGCACTAGTGGAAAAGGTGCAAAACTTTCTGAACATATGAAGGATTTCACCAGTGAGATGGAAAAAGATAAACGGAAGTGCTAGATTAAGACAAATTGCTAAAAGAAATGAGGAAAACCTTTGACAGGCTCAACAGTAGGCTTCTATGGGACTGAAAGCTTTTAATAACCACTTTTATTCCTGATCAAGTCTAAAATCGTTATCACAGTGCTTGGTGTGAGGTGTGTACTCAATAAAGTTCTGTTTAATGAATAGATTTATTAATTTTTAATATATTTATTGCAAGATTCCAAGTTATCTTTACTAACTGAAACTTAAAATAACTTAATAAATAAATAAATAAAATAACTTTTAATAATATCTTTCTTATTTATTAAGAAATAATTTGCATACCATAAAAGTCACCCATTTAAATTATACACTAAGCTTTTTTTGTCACTTTACAGAGCTGTACAAATATCACCAAAATGAATTATTCTGTTCATTTCTATCACTTTAAAAGATCCTTCATACCCATTTGCAGTCAGCCTGCTATCATCTATCTGTCTATTTATCTATCTGCCTATATACCTATATATCTATGTCTTCACAAACTTTCTTACTCTCTTCCTCCCTCCCTCTCATTTTCTTTCTTTCTCCCTTTCTTTCTTTCTTTCCTTCTTTCTTTCTTTCTCTTTCTTTGTTTCTTTGTTTCTTTTTCTTTCTTTCTTTCTTTCTTTCTCTCTCCCTTTTCTTTCTTTCTTTTCTCCTTCCTTCTTTATTTTACTGTGCACATAGTATGTAAAATGTACTCAATATCTCACTCTTGACTTATTGTCCTTTTAACATGATCTCCCTGTATTTACTCTTGTTCTATATGTGAATACACACACACACATATTGATATATTCTAAATATATTATAGATGGGATCGGGTAGTGTTAATCAAGAAACAATGTGTGTACACCTAAGTGTGTGCTATGGAAATAAGTAAACTGATGCAAAATAACTTAAACGACTGCTATTTGGAGAGCCAGGGTAGAGGAAAAGGTGAATCTTAGGAAATATAGGCTGAATCCATTTGAAGACAATTTTATGTAGATCAGAAAACTTCCAAGTTACTGTACCAAGAATGAAAAATTAACCATAAACAACAAATATTAAGCCAATGAATAGCAGGGCTAAGTGCCAAACAATGTAGTCCTGTCACATGACTTTACTCCAATCAAGAACACTACTTTCCTGAAAAGCTGAGCACTCTGACTTACTTTTAGATGTGACAGATGAAGGCAAGACTTTAGGATAAACAAAGCACATTTGTGATCATATTAACTTTGTAAACCAGCAGCAGATGTGGTCTGTAGGGGTGTGCCAAGTCCACCAAAGATAAAACTTGTTGGCAAATTCCCATCTACGCAGCTTCCAACTGCTGTCTCACATTCATCCTTACACAGATGTGCATTTGCTGTGAGAGGGGTACATCTTAAAAGAACTAGTCATTTTCCTGAATCTGCAATAAACGAAGCAGAAATGGAATCTCAAAATCTTAGCCTATACTTTGAATAGAGAAGAAACATTAAAATAATCAAATATGGAAACATTTGCCTCTGCTCACGAAGTTTCAATGTAGAGAAAATTGCTTTACAAAATATCTCATGAATCCAGGTTAGTCCTCTTCTTGATACTAATTGTTTAAACTGACAATAAAAATTCATTTAATGCAATCCTCATATCTCAGCTCAAAGGAATAAGATTCTTATACCATCTGTAAAAACTGAAGTAATCTAAATAAAAGCCACCCACAATATTTATGAGAAAGTGTAGGCTGAAATGTATTTGCAGCACTTCAATATAATCAACCGGAATATGAAGCCTAAAAGAATCTGCAAAGTACAAAAGAGACAAAAATAGCATTATATATAAAGAGCTTCTTTCTAAAAATATACTTATTTCTGAGAAAATAATAAATTGTCTACAGTATTTTTAGGAGCTCCAAAGTAAATGAAAAGTGCTTGATCATATGTGATTCAAAATTGAGATGAACAGAAAACAGATGAAAATAAAATGAAGCTATCCATTAAGACACATTTTAAGAAGATTTAAAATCTATGTCCAAATAAACATTTTCAGTAGTAAAAGAGATATCTGATACCAAGTAACCAAATTATTGACACTTCATTTAATAGAACATCATGAGTTTCATGCAGAGTAAAATGAAAAGACGAGCAAACATCCAAAATCTGTCACATTTTTTGAGAAAAAACAAACACCATAAAGTGAGGTGCAAATATAGACAACTGAAAGAACCAACAAATAAGGAAAGACTTACTGGAGCACACAGATCACTCAAGTACTTTGGAAAATACCTCATAAGAGCTGTCATGCCCATGAGAATTATATATTAAATGCTATCGAAATGCATGAGAGACAATGTAACCAATGGAGAGACATGTATGTTTCTGGATGGGAAGATTCTGTAATGTAAAGAAGTCAGTTTTCTCCAAATAAGCTAACCAAAATAAACAAACCAAAAATATTTTATGAATAACTCAGTCAGCTTATAATAAAATTCACTGGGAAGATATAATGAGCATGAATAACTATGAAAACTTTGTAAAACAAAATGAATGAGTTGTTACCTATGAGGTAACCTCATATCTTTCCTAATTAAAACATTGTTTTGTTCATAAATATTTAAGTAAATCAATATGACACAACATAGGGTCCATAGGATTCTTAGTATGTGACATATGAAATGTCCTTTCATTTTACTGATAAAATGATATATTCAATAATTGTATCTCAGACAACTGGCTAATAATGTACTTTCTATCTTCAGCAACCAAAGATATAATTTCTAGATGTATTAAATGCCTATATTTAAAATGTTTAAGTGTATGAAAATAAAAATTATTGGACAGTGTTTTCATAATCGTCAGGTTGAAGAACTCTTCCTGTTAAAGACGTAAAAATCATAGCATATAAAGAAAAAGATTTTCGGAATATATGTAGATACATAAAAAAGGCTAAATATCAATAAAAAGACAAAACAATGTAATTCAGCTTTTAACAGTATTCCACAAAATATAAAAATACAAATAATCAAGTGTAAAAATATGCTTAAGATCACTAATAATTGAAAAAACACAAATTAAAGCATCAATTAAAATAATTTTCTATTGGATTAGCAAATATTAAAATACATTAATAATATCCATTGTTAGTGAAATACATAATGATATACATTCATGGGGTTGTGGACTGTTAATTACTTTTTTAGAGAATATGGCTACATCTGTCAAAATTATGATATAAATACCATTAAGATGAGTAATTTTGCTTCTGAAGTATACACTACAGAAAGGCTTGTGCTTATGCACAAAGATAAGGATGTGAATGAGCAGCATCTGAAAAATGGAAGCAAACTTAGTGCCATCTTTATGGGAGTGCTTAAATAAATTATGTTACACAGTATTATATATAAATACACACACACACATATATATGTCACATTAAAAAAAATTATATTGACATGAAAGCTTCCTAAGATATATATTTAAGGGAGAGAGTCAAATCACCAAACTCAGCAAATTTGTTTACAAAATGTATTACAAAGTATTTGTTTACATATTATTTATTTATAACAATGTAAGCAAAATCAGAGGTAGAGAGAGCCTCCCAAGCCGACAAGGAACTTCTCTCTTGAGCAACTGTTAGCAGTTTTACCTGGAAAGGGGCACAGAAGTAGGAGGCACGTTTATCTCTGTAAAGAGAATCAATTGCATTTATTGCATGTAGGTGACTAAACATTGCTTGATACAACTTTAAAGAAAATGGTTCATGCAATACTTTTGTAAATTAAAAAAAAAATAACATATTAAGTGCAGTCTTCTAGTGAAGTCTATTTTCTTTTCTAGACTATGGAGAGTTTCAGAAAGGTATTTAAGAAACATAATCATAAATATTTGACCAAAAGCTTATCTGTTTAACCTTTCTTCCCTCAGGCAAACAAGGCATGTTTCCCACATTTTTAAAGTCAGCTGAGTTTCTGTGTTCTAGGAAGGGGGTGGAGGGCATTGCTAAATAAGGAATGAATGAATGAATGAATGAATGAATGAACAGCTTTCAATATCTACCTTCTTTTCAGACATTTTGGCTTCACTGTCAGCAACTCTATATTCTTCTGTGGACTACAAACCTCACTTTCTACCCTGTTAGCCAAGAACTATTCTGCAGTGCTCTGCATGGTCAGACCTTGTGTTTCATACTCTAAAGATTGGTTTTTTTAATTCACAACTTACATCTCAATCCTGCTAGGTCACCAGCTACCTAATATGTGTCCTATTCAGTTAATCAGCTAGTTTCTTGACAATCACCTGAAAATACCTACTCGAATTTAATTTATTTTAAAGATTAAATGAGATCGCTTAAGTGGAAATTCCAAACTTTAAATAATAATAAAGTAACATTTATTATGTGTTTACCATCTACTCTGATTCTCACAACAAACAGATAGCTATTGCTATTTTATAGATACAGATACTGGTGCCCACAGGTATTAAACGTGAATGTGGTGTGTGGAGAAACAGATCCCATACATTTGACTCTAAGATCTAATAGTTTGGATATAACGTATTCTCATAAATATTCAGACATTGTGGCCAGTGGATAAGATAGGTGGAGTTAAGCAAGATTTCTTCTTGCCACACAAATTACATCTCACAGGCAACAACAACAACAAAAAATTCAACTATCAAGAAAAGAAGAAAAAAATATAGAAGAGTAGAAGAATGAATGAAGAGGAAAATCATTACTATTTCCATAAAATTAGGAATAATGTTATGTTTAATTGTAACTTGCCTTTTGCTTTCTGGTATGAACTTACTCCCTTGAATTGTTATGGGTTAATTATAAATTTTATTTTTTATTTTTTTATTTTTATTTTTTAATATTAATTTTTTTTAGACATATGGATTTATTATTTATTTATTTATTTATTTTTTGGGCTGTGTTGGGTCTTTGCTTCTGTGCAAGGGCTTCCTCTAGTTGCAGCAAGCGGGGGCCACTCCTCATCGCAGTGCGCGGGCCTCTCACCGTCGTGGCCTCTCTTGTTGCGGAGCACAGGCTCCAGACGCGCAGGCTCAGTAGTTGTGGCTCACGGGCCTAGTTGCTCCGCAGCATGTGGGATCTTCCCAGACCAGGGCTCGAACCCGTGTTCCCTGCATTAGCAGGCAGATTCTCAAAACTTTTAGGCAATATATCCTGTAAATGCTCAACAACAATTAAAATTTTATTACATCAAGTTCATTAAGCAAATCCTATCGGACTGTGACTTTATTGTCAATTTTAACTTGTTCAAGTGTTTCAATTACAATTCCATTTTGAACTGTAATAAGGTTGCTGATAAATGACAGTGGTTAACAACTGCTATTAAAACTACCCAGGGCAGAACTCCATAAATGTGGAACAATTAGAGTAGCAAATGAGAGTAGCAATATGCTATTATCTTTACATTATTCAGTTGATTTAGTGCAACATTTTAAATGTTCTCTCTGAAAAAAATGTTCCACTTGTTTTCACTGGTTTTGGTCGTTGTTTTTGAACTGATTTTATATCTATTTTATTTCTACAGCACATAATCAGAGTTAAGATTTTTGGGAGCAAAGACAAAATAATGTGAAGAGAGATTGTGAGACACTGACTTTGCTGTGCCTACCAGGATGTGGAGGTTAAGATTTAAAGTAAACAATTCTTTGCTTTGGGTAATTGCAAACTTCAACAACATGACTAACCATGATTTTGTTTTTGCTCTTGTTTTTGTTTTTTTTTAATTCCAAATTCCAAACATGTGATTTAGGAAAAGATGGTTTAAGTGCTTAATTGCATTCTTTCTTTCTTAAAATTACCTATTAACGTACACTTCACGCTTAAGGGAAAATAAAAACGTCACAGTGTTTTCAATATTTCAGAACTACGATTTGTCATATATTTTGCTCATCCAGGGATTAGGTTAAACATGAATGAACCTACAGAACCCTCAATATATATAATTAACAAAGAAAATGGTATTTAGCCAATGGCAACACATTCATTTTCTTCGTAAAGATCTCCCTCACAATTCATTTATAAATATTTATAACTGGTTCAAAAACTATTCTACATCCTCCACACAGTTATATTCTCTGAGTATCAATCCATTTGAATCACCAGAATGGTTTGAATGAGTCTGATTTTTTTTCAAAGAAATTGCTCACACTTTTAATATATGTCTGCTGTATTGAAGAATGACTTAAAATGTAGCCTTTTGGGGCTTCCCTGGTGGCGCAGTGGTTGAGAATCTGCCTGCTAATGCAGGGGACACGGGTTCGAGCCCTGGTCTGGGAGGATCCCACATGCCACGGAGCGGCTGGGCCCGTGAGCCACAACTACTGAGCCTGCGCGTCTGGAGCCTGTGCCCCGCAACGGGAGGGGCCGCGATGGTGAAAGGCCCGCGCACCGCGATGAAGAGCGGTCCCCGCACCGCAATGAAGAGTGGCCCCCACTTGCCGTAACCGGAGAAAGCCCTCACACGAACCGAAGACCCAACACAGCCAAAAATAAATAAATAAATAAATAAAGTAGCTATAAAATGTAGCCTTTTAGAAGCTTCATTTTTTAAAAGAGTGATATAAAATTCAAGAAAAGATTTTTGAAACAGGACAGAACATTGGGTGTCAAATAACTATTTAATGGAGAAAATCTCCATTCTGCTGAGAAAATTCTTCCATGGTACTTAAGTTTTAAACTAAAAGTTTTAAAAGAATGTTGAATTGGTAATTAAAACTTAAAAAACTTACATATATATATATATATATATATATATTCATGTACATATATATGAATATTTTGTCACAGAGAGTGAGACAGCAATATTGAATTCCTTTTAAGAATATTTGATGCAAAAATACCTTTTCAGAATTTGAAGCAAATCTGAAACAAAGTTTAAGAATCTTAACAAAATTCTCTAACATTCTTTAATATAATGGAGAATCTTCTAATACTTGCTGAAGCTAGAATAATGTGTAAAATTACTCAAAACCTAAAAGTTATTTTGTGGGATGAGGTTATAAACCTTTATTTATTTTAAATAGTATAGTGGCTTTTAATGTTTTAAATAACTCCAAACTAAGTAGTTTTGTTCCTCAACACATAAACCATCTGACAAGGCTAAAAGCTTTATGGAACTTAGATTGTTTGAGATTTATCATTCTGAGATAAAATCAGAACAGCTTTGGTTTAAATTGTATATAAATTCCTGCTCATCTGAGTGCTTTCTTTACATTAGTATTCTATACATGCAGTAACCATGTAACTTCTAAACTTCACATGTAACAATATTATCTATACACATTATACTAATATTTATTCAATATATTTACACCAGTAGAAGAGAAAAAATACACGTTATTCCCGGCTTAAAAATCAGTAACATCAGAATATAGATAAAACAATGAAATATTATAAAGAGTATTAGCTAAAGTTCTCCAAAATATAGCATACCAAATAATAAATAGCTAAATCCAGGTTCAGTAAAATCAAGAATAAAACTCACCAGAGATTTTTGGTATTATTTTGGGGGTTCTAGCCAGTGCAATAAGGTAAGAAAATTAATGTTCTGCAAAATAAATTTAGCTGCATTTTATGATTATAAATTTAGAAAAGACTTCTCTGCAACAGGATGAACTAGATATTTTTAATGTGGCTGAAGACTAGCTGCATATACAGAAATCAACAGTTTTAATACATTAGCAGGAATCTTTTTGAATTTTAAATGGAAATTACATTTTAATAAAAATGGAAAAATATGTGTAAAATATCCCTGAATAAATTAAATAGGAAAAGTATAGGATATATATGAAGACAAAGATAGTTATCAAATCTTATTGAATGAATATAAAGTAAGAGGTCCTTAACAGAGAAATCAGTCATGATTTAATTATTTAAATGTCCATATAAACTTATTACAATTCTAATCAGAATATTATAATTTAAATTAAAATAAAAATGGAAAGTGCTTACTTTAAAGGATACTAAAGTATAATATGAGTGACTGTATTAAATGATGTGGTATTAAGAAAAAAAATGGATGGATTAGTTGAACAAGATAGAGAGTCTAGGAAATGATCCAAATATAGTATATAGCATTATGTAAGATAAGGTATCATTTCAGTTTGGTACATAAAAAGTTATTAAATACAGGATGTGGTTAAGAGTAGCTGCTCAAAGAGAAATAAGAAAAATAGCCCTTCACCTTGTAAAAATATAGAAAAATAAGTTTCATGTCAATTGTAGATTAGATATAAACATCTTTAAAATAAGTAGCAAAAAATGTTTAGGAGAATATTTCTATAACATTGTGGGGCTGGCGGTTTCTAAGCTATTCAGAGAATAGAGTTGTCATAAAGGGGAAAAGTAGTTTAACTACAAATTACACATAATATATTTGCATGGAGAAATATACCATAAACAAAGCAAAAGAAAAAATAGATATGTAATACATTAAACTAGTAAATGGTATACATTATTCTTTAGAAATAGTTTGTATAAAATGAAGCAATGAAGAGTAGCCCCCGCTCTCCACAACTAGAGAAAGCCCGTGGGCAGCAACGAAGACCAAATGCAGCCAAAAATAAATAAATAAGTAAATTTATAAAAAAAAAAAAAAAGGACTAAAATGAAATTTTTTTAAAAAGCCCATGACGAGGAAAATCTCAGAAGAGTTGATTTATATAGGTAATACCTATACGAATATATGTTTAACTCCATTAGATAATACCGAGACTTTAATTAAAGTAACAGTGGCATTATAGTTTTACTTACCAGCTTGCCAAAATTAAAAAAGAAAACAAAACACAAATTGATAACTAGTCTTGACAAGGATGTGGAAAAAAAGAAAATAATCAGGAAATTCTATTTGGGAAAACTTTCCAAAAGAAATAAAAATGCTAGAATATAAAATATAAGCTCAAGAGTATATATGGAAAACTGATTATATTGAAGGTGACAAAAAACAAGCAACAATTGTTTAAAAATTGAAAAATATTTTTCAATAGAGAAGTGACTAAATACACAATGCTATACAATGGAACGTCACACAGGACTAACAAAAATTAATTAAGCCTGTACTTTTTGATTCATGGGGTAAACAGGCTGTATTTTAATTTACAAAACCATGGTCATATTTATGTGAATAGAATAATCCTATTTCATCTACACATACTTATACAAAGGGACAATGTTATATTTCTCACCTCGCATGCTAAAATAGATTAACATATGAGTAAATATGCTCTCTTTTATTCTCAATATAAACAAAAAGATACATTACAAAATTGCTTGTTAGTCATACATTTTAATGTAAATAATTCATTCTAATATTTGTTATATAATTTACTGAATTTCAGGAATTGTTGGTATCATTACTGTCAGTAAATAAATGGAGTCCCTTTCTGAGACCTGATGTGACATAGGGCAATGCTCAAATCTTTCAGTAACTCCCTCCTTATTAACCACCACAAAGTTCATGGTAGCAGGTACTTTGTAGCTTCAGAACAGCTGCGCCTGCTGTCCATGCATCCCACAAGCCACACACACACACACACACAGGAAATCCACTGTTTTCATGTTCTGGTCCTGGAGAGCCTGAACTATTAACCCCCTGAGGGTGCCTGGCCCATGGTCCACTCAAGAGCTGCCAGGGGTTCATGCATCCAAGCTGGCATCACTTCCAGCCCATTGCCTGCCTACTGGGCCAACAACAGATGCTACCATTAGGCAACTTATATTCTCAGTAAGGAAAAAAAAAATTTCTGAATATCAACAATATGGTTTATAATGACAAATCACCTCTCCATTTCTGCTGAGCCAACAGCACAGAAAACTTTTTCTAATCTTTATAATCATGCCTGGGTCTCTAACAAATAAGTCATGCTAAGACAGGAAGACAACTTTACAAGGTAATCATGCCATCCTGTGACAATGAGTCTCAACTAACAAGTTCAGGTTAAATTTTAAACTTACTATTTTATTGTTTACTGTATAGCAACGGATGGAGAATTTTGAGTATGTTTCTCCATTACTATCACCTATTCAACAAAAACAAGACAATGTATGTCAGTATAAGATTTTTTTCTTTTCTTTCCTAAAATTATGGCATAGCACCCAAGCATTTTTGTGATGGTATCTATTTAGCATCTCAATGGTAAGGAATTGGAATTGTTGTCAACACCAGAAATTCCCATCGAGACTCCTGAAATACTAGGTATGCACACGACAGAGCAGCTAGGCCAGACTTAAGTGGACACGAAAAACCTTGCCTTTTACATTATCTTTATCTCTGTGTGCCATGATGCAGAGAGAACAGGAATCTCTGCCCTAGACCTGATCAAAGGACCCATTATGAAGCTACAAAATAAACTGTTCAGCTGAATGGTATAGTCTCCTTTTTATGATGCAGGCATTTCTGTTTCTTTTAATGACTAAATTTGTTCTGCTGAATTGTGATTTAATCCTTGATTAGCAGCGTATCAGCAAAAATTAGTGTTTTAATCATGCAACCCCACCCTGATTAAAGGTAACTTCTAATATCAGCAGATGTCACTTAAGTTCATAAGCGCATTGAAGGATTATAAATAGCCCTTAAGTCTGATTTTCTCTTTGAAAAATAAAATAAGAAGCTCTGAATAATTCAGTTACATTTAGAGATTATTACTGCATGCCTCAATCTTTGCCATTATGCATATAAAGAGGAAGAAATCCTCTTGCCTCCAAAGGCTTGATAATTGAATTAAGAAGAAAAGACATAAACTCAAGAAACATAATTATATTACTTTGTCTCTGGGTAAAATAAAAAAGTAGATATTAAAAACACAATATTCACTCATTCAGTGAATCTCTAAAGAGAGACATAGCAAAACTATATAGACAAAATGCATTGATTGTAATTTGGCATCTTTTTTTGTTCTTTAAACAGGTTTATTCTTTTAGTTATGTAAGAAGATGATTAAAGAGGCTAATAAGGTATTCTCAGAAACATTTCTGGAGACGGCCAGCTCTCTATGTAAGAATTTTCTCTCTTTTCCAAGTGCGTGGCTAGACCACATCACCCAGGTTTCTTTGCATGTAAGCATCAACATCCTTGTAACTATGTTTTCAACGATGGGAACATCATTACTTCCAGGCAAAACCTGCACAACTTCTCAAACACCTTCCGCAAAGCTCTTTTCCTGCCTTGTGCAGGCTGGAACTCTGAGGACTCTAGAAGCCTTAGAAATAACCAGTTGAAGGCAACAGAGACACCACGGGCCTGGGTCCCTGAATGACCAGATGGAGAAGGCGCTCTCTCAACCAGCAGGACCCAGTCCAGACTGGTATATGAGCAAGAAATAACCTCCTCTTTCCTTTGAGCTTTTGGATTTTGAAGTCTCTTTGTTCTAGCTGTCTAGACTACCCTAAATAATACAGATAGCCACATAACCATCTTATAATTTAATCAAATGTTGTTAAATTATTCAAGTCAGTTCAATGAGTGCTGGACTGTGCAGGGTAAAGACGCTGTTGTGCAGGTTATCACCAGGAAGAGGATCGCTGGAGGAATTACCCTCAGCCGACCCTACTCAGCAGGGCTCAATAAAGCATTTGGAGTGTGACTGCCCTTCTACAAGACTCTATCAGCAGGAGTCAAGGTGGTGGGTGCCCCAAACTTCTGCTTCTGGTAGCCCATTCCCTACACAATCACAGCCTCTCCACTTCTGTCTTTTTTGGGACCCACAGGATACATGTAATTATGCTCCTTGTCCGTGTTCATTTCAGTTACCGAAAGAAGCTCTGGTACTCAAACCTCCCTATGACCCTATACATCACTTTTGCTTGGAACCCATTAGCACCATTCCCTCTTGAAAACCTTCCACTGTGCCCCTAATGTAGTAGATGCTCTTACTGGCTCTACCAAGATACTCTCCGAGATTTTCCTGTGAGATCTCGGGTGACTGTACAGGGAAGATGAGGCATGGTGAAGAGTTAGTGGGGTGGGGACGCTAGAGAGTGGACTTGAGGGTCATCACTTAGCAACTTCAGAAAGGACATTTAAAAGGATCATTGCTATACATGATATTTGTCTAAAAAAATATTAAGATCTATATAGGAGTTTCAATACATGTCCAGGGAAATAAATATGAAAGATCTATAAAGATGTTGAAATTTTTGTGCAGGAGATTAAAACCTAAAGTAGCCTTTTGTGAGTGGAGACCTTTAGCCTTAGGAGTGAATGGCATATGGGAGTAATAACTAGAGAACCCGAGATGTCCCTCTTTGAAGTAATTATTTATCACGTTCCCAGGATGATTCCTCCACTTTGTCCTGGAGGATTTTTGTTCTGATTTATTATTATTCTCTTCAATATGACCCCTTTCATGATTCAGGGGTGATTTTAATATTCATGTGGAGGATCTCCTAGTACCCAGGACCTGAGTCCCCAAACCTTCTCTTCTCCAATAATGGTATTTTCCAATGTGCCGCAGGAACTCCCGGCCGGGCTCTGGGGTGGAATTTATCAACAGCATGACCTGCCAAAATCTCAGCTCTCCCACACATTTAGGTCTCCAGCTCACACACTTTGACTCCAGCAATCTTTCAGTTCTGCCAGGACTGAAATCTTTTTATCCTTCGAAATTTTCATAGTCCCTCACCCCCATGTTCTTAATATCTTAGGAGTAAATTTTAGGAACAACAATTATTGTCATTTCTTGCGTAAACTCTCATAAAGCTTTTGCCCTCTCTTTCTTATTACACTTTATTTGTGCCAATACAACCTTTTGTTAACTTGAAATTCCCACTTACTTCATATCTGCACCCATGAAACTAAATCTAGCTAGGAGAAAAAAGAAACCCATGAACATCCAAATTAAAACACTCCAACTGTAAAGTTCCCCTAGTATTGCCTGGTAACAATAGTGTGTGTTACAAATCTATTACTTTTCCTCTCTCACAGATGATTATATTTTAAGTTTTGTCATTTCTTCTCAAACTGCCTAACCTCCATTCTCCCCCTTATCACTATCAGCTGGTATATTTGCTTTGTACTTCACTGAGGAATACGAAGCAACTTTAATAATTTCATAGTATGGACAGTACTACATAAGTGTTTTACCACTCTATTACTCAGTTACATACTAATTAATATTTAAGTATATGACCATTTCCATATAGCCTCAATAAATAATGTAGATTTAGACATTACCTGGAATCTCAGAAATGGGCAAAATATTGCAGCCATTTTTTTATTGAAGTTAACATAATTCTTATAAGTAAACCAGTTAAATCATACACAGTTAAATTTCTGTAAAATGAAAGATGATTCAAATGCTAGGTATAAAATACATTCTTAGTAAAGATTTAAAAAATTAGGTCTTTTCAAAAACTTTCAGCACAATATTTTAGGACTTTGTAATTTTCTGTACATATATTTCAAACTACATTATATGTAAAATGTTTACTAAGGTGCCTTATTGTTTGCTTTGTAATGTTTTAAATAGCTGCATTATGAAAGTCATTTCCAAATTTATGAAATCATTTTTTAACTATAAATGTTCAAACTGAATATAATTTAAAAATTAAGTGCCTTTATTATCTTATGTATTTCCTCAGATCAGTTTCTTGTTGGCTTATTGAAGAACTGTTGATTTTTTTCATGTATTTTTTTTTTTTTTTTTATAGCTACTTTATTTATTTATTTATTTATTTTTGGCTGTGTTGGGTCTTCGGTTCGTGCGAGGGCTTTCTCTGGTTACGGCAAGTGGGGGCCACTCTTCATCGCGGTGCGGGGACCGCTCTTCATCGCGGTGCGCGGGCCTTTCACTATCGCGGCCCCTCCCGTTGCGGGGCACAGGCTCCAGACGCGCAGGCTCAGTAGTTGTGGCTCACGGGCCCAGCCGCTCCGTGGCATGTGGGATCCTCCCAGACCAGGGCTCGAACCCGTGTCCCCTGCATTAGCAGGCAGATTCTCAACCACTGCGCCACCAGGGAAGCCCCTCATGTATTTTGAATCTTTCATTTTACTGAATGGAATATCCTCTTGGTTCTCAGGAAAAATTTCGATAGATTCCTTTGATTTTTTCACTTAGACAATCATATCTTTGCAAATATCTTTGTATATAAATATCTAGAATTTATCTTTCTTTCCAATAGCTGCTTTTTTTTTCTAGTGATAAAAAGCAGGTATCCTTGCTTTGATCCACTTTTTCTGAAAATGTTGAGATAACTTCAGTTTTATTCTTTAACTTACTGTTAACATAAACGGATGTGTGTGTGTGTGTGTATTATATTATTCTATTTGTACTTGGCCAGTGTTGGGCTACACGCTGCAGGCCTACAAGCCCTGTGCTTGCCCAGCTTCAAGACTGAAGAAGGAGCTTGGAGTCAGCAACAGAGACATCAATGTATCTTTTGTTTTTGTATTTATTTGTTTTGTTTTAACATTTTATTTTATATTGGAGAACAGTTGATTAACAATGTTGTGTTAGTTTCAGGTGTACAGCAAAGTGATTCAGTTATATATATACAGGTATCTATTCTTTTTCAAATTCTTCTCCCATTTAGGTTGCTATGTAATATTGAACAGAGTTCCCTGTGCTGTATAGTAGGACTTTGTTGGTTACCAATTTTATTTTATTTCATTTCATTTTTTTAACATCTTTATTGGCGTATAATTGCTTTACAATGGTGTGTTAGTTTCTGCTATATAGCAAAGTGAATCAGCTATATGTATACATATATCCCCATATCTCCTCCCTCTGCTTCTCCCTCCCACCCTCCCTGTCTCACCCTTCTAGGTGGACACAAAGCAGCAAGCTGATCTCTCTGTGCTATGTGGCTGCTTCCCACTAGCTATCTATTTTACATTTGGTACTGTATATATGTCCATGCTACTCTCTTGCTTCGTCCCAGCTTACCCTTCCCCATACCCGAGTCCTCAAGTGCATTCTCTACATCTGCGTGTTTATTCCTGTCCTGCCCCTAGGTTTTTTAGAACCATTTCTTTTCTTTTTTTAGATTCCATATATATGTGTTAGCATACGGTATTTGTTTTTCTCTTTCTGACTTACTTCACTCTGTATGACAGACTCTAGGTCCATCCACCTCACTACAAATAACTCAATTTTGCTTCTTTTTATGGCTGAGTAATATTCCATTGTATATATGTACCACATCTTCTTTATCCATTCATCTGTCGATGGACACTTAGGTTGCTTCCATGTCCTGGCTATTGTAAATAGAGCTGCCATGAACATTGTGTTACATGACTCTTGTTGACTTATGATTTTCTCAGGGTATATGTCCACCAGTGGGATTGCTGAGTTGTATGGTAGTTCTATTTTTAGTTTATTAAGGAACCTCCATACTGTTCTCCAGAGTGGCTGTATCAATTTACATTCCCACCAACAGTGCAAGAGTGTTCCCTTTTCACCACACCCTCTCCAGCATTTATTGTTTGTTTGTGGTTTTTTTGATTATGGTCATTCTGACTGCTGTGAGGTGATACCTCATTGTGGTTTTGATTTGCATTTCTCTAATGATTAGTGATATTGAGCAACCTTTCATGTTTGTATATCTTCTTAGAGGAAATGTCTATTTAGGTCTTCTGCCCATTTTTGGATTGGGGTGTTTGTTTTATTGATATTGGGGTGCATGAGCTGATTGTATATTTTGGAGATTAATCCTTTGTCAGTTGCTTGGTTTGCAAAAATTTTCTCCAATTCTGAGGGTTGTCTTTTCATCTTGTTTATGGTTTCCTTTGCTGTGCAAAAGCTTTTAAGTTTCATTAGGTCCCCTTTGTTTATTTCTGTTTGTATTTCCATTTCTCTCGGAGGTGGGTCAAAAAGAATCTTGCTGTGATTTATGTCATAGAGTGTTCTGACTAGGTTTTCCTATAAGAGTGTTACAGTGTCTGGCCTTACATTTAGGTTTTAATCCATTTTGAGTTTATTTTTGTGTATGGTGTTAGGGAGTGTTCTAATTCCATTCTTTTACATGTAGCTGTCCAGTTTTCCCAGCACCACTTATTGAAGAGGCTCTCTTTTCTCCATTGTATATTCTTGCCTCCTTTATCAAAGATAAGGTGACCATATGTGCGTGAGTTTATCTCTGGGCTTTCTATCCTGTTCCATTGATCTATATTTCTGTTTTTGTGCCAGTACCATACTGTCTTGATTACTGTAGCTTTGTGGTATAGTCTGAAGTCAGGGAGACTGATTCCTCCAGCTCCGTTTTTCTTTCTCAAGATTGCTTTGGCTATTCAGGGTCTTTTGTGTTTCCATACAAATTGTGAAATTTTTTGTTCTAGTTCTGTGAAAAATGCCAGTGGTATTTTGATAGGGATTGCATTGAATCTGCAGATTGCTTTGGGTAGTAGAGTCATTTTCACAGTGTTGATTATTCCAGTCCAAGAACATGGTATGTCTCTCCGTCTGTTTGTATCATCCTTAATTTCCTTCATCAGTGTCTTATAGTTTTCTGCATACAGGTCTTTTTTCTCCTTAGGTAGGTTTATTCTTAGGTATTTTATTCTTTTTGTTGCAGTGGTAAATGGGAGTGTTTCCTTAATTTCTCTTTCAGATATTTCATCATTAGTGCATAGGAATACAAGAGATTTCTGTGCATTAATTTTGTATCCTGCTACTTTACCAAATTCATTGATTAGCTCTAGTAGTTTTCTGGTAGCATCTTTAGGATTCTCTATGTATAGTGTCATGTCATCTGCAAACAGTGACAGCTTTACTTGTTCTTTTCCAATTTGGATTCCTTTTATTTCTTTTTCTCCTCTGATTGCTGTGGCTAAGACTTCCAAAACTATGTTGAATAATAGGGGTGAGAGTGGGCCATCTTTTCTTTTTCCTGATATTGGTGGAAATGGTTTCAGTTTTTCACCATTGAGAATGATGTTGACTGTGGGTTTGCCTTATATGGCCTTTATTATGTTGAGGTAAGTTCCCTCTATGCCTACTTTCTGGAAGATTTTTTGTCATAAATCGGTGTCGAATTTTGTCAAAAGCTTTCTCTGCATCTATTGAGATGACGATTTGGTTTTCCTCCTTCAATTTGTTAATGTGGTTTATCACACTGAATGATTTGCTTATATTGAAGAATCCTTGCATTCCTGGGATAAACCCCACTTAATCATGGTGTATGATCCTTTTAATGTGTTGTTGGATTCTGATTGCTGGTATTTTGTTGAAGATTTTTGCATCTATGTTCATCAGTGATATTGGCCTGTAGTTTTCTTTTTCTGTGACATCGTTGTTTTGGTATCAGGGTGATGGTAGCCTCATAGAATGACTCGGGGAGTGTTCCTCCCTCCACTATATTTTGTAAGAGTTTACAAAGGATAGATGTTAGCTCTTCTCTAAATGTTTGATAGAATTTGCCTGTGAAGCCATCTGGTCCTGGGCTTTTATTTGTGGGAAGATTTTTAATCAGTTTCAATTTCAGTGCTTGTGATTCGTCTGTTTATATATTCTATTTCTTCCTGGTTCAGTCTCGGAAGGTTGTGCTTTTCTAAGAATTTGTCCGTTTCTTCCAGGTTGTCCATTTTATTGGCATAGAGTTGCTTCTAGTAATCTCTCATGGTCCTTTGTATTTCTGCAGTCTCGGTTGTTACTTCTTTTTCATTTCTAATTCTATAGATTTGAGTCTTCTCCCATTTTTCTTGATGAGTCTGGCTAATGTTTTATCAATTTTGTTTATTTTCTCAATGAACCAGCGTTTAGTTTTCTTGATCTTTGCTATTGTTTCCTTCATTTCTTTTTCATTTATTTCTGATCTGATCTTTATGATTTCTTTCCTTCTGCTAACTTTGGCGTTTTTTGTTCTTCTTTCTCTAATGGTTTTTTGTGTAAGGTTAGGTTGTTTCTTTGAGATGTTTCTTGTTCCTTGAGGTAGGATTCTATTGCTATAAACTTCCCTCTTAGAACTGCTTTTGCTGCATCCCATAGATTTTGGCCATCATGTTTTCATTGTCATTTGTTTCTAGATATTTTTTTTATTTCGTCTTTGATTTCTTCAGTGATCTCTTGGTTATTTAGTAGCATATTGTTTAGCCTCCATGTGTTTATATTTTGTACAGTTTTTTTTCCTGTAATTGATATCTAGTCTCATAGTGTTGTGGTCAGAAAAGATACTTGATATGATTTCAATTTTCTTAAATTTACCAAGGCTTGATTTTGTGACCCAAGATATGTTCTGTCTTGGAGAATGTTACATGAGCACTTGAGAAGAAAGTGTATTCTGTTGCTTGTGGGTGGAATGTGCTATAAATATCAATTAAGTCCACCTTGTTTAATATATCATTTAAAGCTTGTGTTTCCTTATTTATTTTCATTTTGGATGCTCTGTCCATTGGTGAAAGTGGGGTGTTAAAGTCCCCTACTATGATTATGTTACTGTCAATTTCCCCTTTTATGGCTGTTAGCATTTGCCTTATGTATTGAGGTGCTCCTATGTTGGGTGTAAAAATATTTACAATTGTTACATCTTCTTCTTGGATTGATCCCTTGATCATTATGTAGTGCCTTTCTTTGTCTCTTGTAACATTCCTTATTTTAAAGTCTATTTTGTCTGATATGAGAATTGCTACTCCAGGTTTATTTTGATTTCTGTTCGCATGGAATAACTTTTTCCATACCCTCATTTTCAGTCTGTATGTGTCCCTAGGTCTGAAGTGGGTCTCTTGTAGGCAGTATATACGGGTCTTGTTTTTGTATCCATTCAGCCAGTTTATGTCTTTTGATTGGAGCATTTAATCCATTTACATTTAAGGTAGTTATCGATACGTATATTCCTATTACCATTTTCTTAATTGTTTTGGGTTTGTTATTGTAGGTCTTTTCCTTCTCTTGTGTTTCCTGCCTAGCGAAGTTCCTTTAGCATTTGTTGTAAAGCTGGTTTGGTGGTGCTGAGTTCTCTTAGCTTTTGCTTGTCTGTAAAAGGTTTAATTTCTCCATCAAATCTGACTGAGATCCTTGCTGCATAGAGTAATCTTGGTTGTTGGTTTTTCCTTTTCATCCCTTTAAATATGTCTCGCCACTCCCTTCTGGTTTGCAGAGTTTCTGCTGGAAGATCAGCTGTTAGCCTTATGGGGATTCCCTTGTATGTTATTTGTTGCTTATCCCTTGCTGGTTTTCGTATTTGTTTTTCTTTTTATTTAACTTTTGATAGTTTGATTAATACGTGTCTTCATGTGTTTCTCCTTGGATTTACCCTGTATGGGACTCTCTGTGCTTCTTGGACTTGATTGACTCTTTACTTTTCCATATTAGGGAAGTTTTCAACTATAATCTCTTCAAATATTTTCTCAATCCCTTTCTTTTTCTCTTCTTCTTCTGGGACCCCTATAATTCGAATGTTGGTTCATTTAATGTTGTCCCAGAGGGCTCTGTGACTGTCCTCAATTCTTTTCATGTTTTTTCTTTATACTGCTCTGCAGTAGTTATTTCCACTATTTTATCTTCCAGGTCACTTATCCATTCTTCTGCCTCAGTTATTCCGCTATTGATTTCTTCTAGACAATTTTTAATTTCATTTATTGTGTTGTTCATCATTGTTTGTTTGCCCTTTAGTCTTCTAGGTCCTTATTAAACATTTCTTGTATTTTCTCCATTCTATTTCCAAGATTTTGGATTATCTTTACTATCATTACTCTGAATTCTTTTTCATATACACTGCCTATTTCCTCTTCATTTGTTTGGTCAGGTGGGTTTTTACCTTGCTCCTTCATCTGCCGTGTATGTCTCTGTCTTCTCATTTTGCTTAACTTAATGTGTTGGGGTCTCCTTTCTGCAGGCTGCAGTTTCAAAGTTCCCATTGTTTTTGGTGTCTACCCCAGTGGGTAATGTTGGTTCAGTGGGTTGTGTAGGCTTCTTGGTGGAGGGGACTGGTGCCTGTGTTCTGGTGCATGAGGCTGGATCTTGTCTTTCTGGTGGGCAGGACTGTGTCCGGTGGTGTGTTTTGGTGTGTCTGTGAACTTCTTATGATTTTAGGCAGCCTCTCTGCTAATTGTTGGGGTTGTGCTCCTGTCTTGCTAGTTGTTTGGCATAGGGTGTCCAGCTCTGTAGCTTGCTGGTCATTGAGTGAAGCTGGGACTTAGTTTTGAGATGGAGTTCTCTGGGACAGCTTTTGCTATTTGATATTACATGGGGCCAGGAGGTCTCTGGTGGACCAATGTCCTGAACTCGGTTCTCCCACCTCAGAGGCTCAAGCCTGACACCCAGCTGGAGCACCAAGACCCTGTCAGCCACACGGCTCAGAAGAAAAGGTAGAAAAAGAAAGAAAGAAAGAAAGAAAGAGAGAGAGAAAGAAAGAACCAAAGAAAGGAAGAAAGAGAGGAAGAAAGAATAAAATAAAATGAGATTATTAAAATAATAAATTTTTAAAATTGCTGAAAAGAAAAAAGAAAAATTAATTAAAAAAAGGAAAAAGAAAGAAAGAGCAACCAAACCAAAAAACGAATCCACCAGTGATAACAAGTGCTAAAAACTATACTAAAAAACAAAAAACAAAAATAACCCTAAATGGATAGACAGAACCCTAGGACAAATGGTAAAAGCAAATCTATACAGACAAAAAGCACACAAAGAAGCATACACATACACTCACAAAAAGAGAAAATGGAAAAAAATATATATATATATTTATTTTAAAAAAAAAGGAAGAGAGCAAGCAAATCAATAAACAAATCTTCAAATTGTAATAAGCTCTAAATACTAAACTAAGATAAACATAAAACCAGAAACAAATTAGATGCAGAAAGCAAACCCCAAGTCTACAGTTGCTCCCAAAGTCCACCTCCTCAATTTGGGATGATTCCTTGTCTATTCAGGTATTCCACAGATGCAGGGTACATCAAGGTGATTGTGGAGATTTAATCCGCTGCTCCTGAGGCTGCTGGGAGAGAGTTCCCTTTCTCTTCTTTGTTCACACAGCTCCCAGGGTTCAGCTTTGGATTTGGACCCACCTCTGCATGTAGGTCGCCTGAGGGCATCTGTTCCCCGGCCAGTCAGGATGGGGTTAAAGCTGCAGCTGATTAGGTGGCTCTGGCTCACTCAGGCTGGGGGGAGGGAGGGTTACAGAATGTGTGGGGTGAGCGTGTGGCGGCAGAGGCCAGCGTGACGTTGCACCAGCCTGAGGCGCTGTGTGTTCTCCCAGGGAAGTTGTCCCTGGATCACAGGACCCTGGCGGTGGCGGGCTGCACAGGCTCCCGGGAGGAGAGGTGTGGAGAGGGACCTGTGCTTGCACACAAGCTTCTTGGTGGTGGCAGCAGCAGCCTTAGCGTCTCATGCCCGTCTCTGGGGTCTGCGCTGATAGCCGCGGCTTGCGCCTGTCTCTGGAGCTACTTTAAGTGGCACTCTGAATCCCCTCTCCTTGTGCACCAGGAAACAAAGAGGGAAGAAAAAGTCTCTTGCCTCTTCGGCAGCTCCAGACTCTTTCCTGGACTCCCTCCCGGCTAGCTGCGGCGCACTAGCCCCCTTCAGGCTGTGTTCACGCAGCCAACCCCAGTCTTCTCCCTGGGATCCGACCTCCAAAGCCTGAGCCTCAGCTCCCAACCCCCGCCCACCCCGGCGGGGGAGCAGACAAGCCTCTCAGGCTGGTGAGTGCTGGTCGGCACTGATCCTCTGTGTGGGAATCTCTCTGCTTTGCCCTCCGTGCCCCTGTTGCTGCGCTCTCCTCCGTGGCTCTGAAGCTTCCCCTCTCCACCACCTGCAGTCTCTGCCTGCGAAGGGGCTTCCTAGTGTGTGGACACCTTTCCTCCTTCACAGCTCCCTCCCACTGGTGCAGGTCCCATCCCTATTCTTTTGTCTCTGTTTTTTCTTTTTTCTTTTGCCCTACTCAGGTACGTGGGGAGTTTCTTGCCTTTTGGGAGGTCTGAGGTCTTCTGTCAGCGTTCAGTAGGTGTTCTGTAGGAGCTGTTCCACATGTCAATGTATTTTTGATGTATTTGTGGGGAGGAAGTTGATCTCCACGTCTTACTCCTTTGCTGTCTTGAAGCTATCCCTCCAATTGTTTCATGGATGAGGGGCTTGCATGCTGGAAGCAAGGTCCTGGAGCGACACCCCACTGTGTGTGGCAGGTGGCAGGCAGAACGTGGCTGCAGTCTTGGCTCCCAGGGGCAGGGAAGGTTACCAGTTTTAGGGGGAATTGCCATCATGTTGGCTCATCCATTAGCAGGGAAACTAGCAGAGGGCACATCCCTCAGTGTCCCTTTGATAAACTATCGTGGTGGAGTGGAGATGTTCTGGTGTAAATATTAGAACAGTCATTAGCTGGGGCCTGGGGCAAGTATGTAGGCAAGTCAGTTATGTGCGTAGGTGTAGGTGAAGCAGACACTGGTCAGCAGGGGAAGGACAGAGAGCAAGCGAACAGCCATCTTGTGTGGGCTGATCATACACACAGAGTTAACATGAATGAATCCTGAATTCTACCAAATACATTTCCAATGTCACACATTCCTTTGACAATGTAATATGAAGAATTTGAGTCATTCCTTTTCTAACATTTCACTGAATTTTAATTTTGGAATAAAAACTACTTAGCCAGGATGCATGGTTATACTTCTAGGTTAAATTTGCTAGGACTTAAATACATTATTTTCATCTGCATTTATTTAAAGACTAGTAATTTTTTTAACTGCTGTCATTTTCCCCTTTATTTTCAAAGTCATACGCTTCATAAAATGAACTGGAAGAATAGGATTCTGGGAAGACGGCAGAGTAGGAAGGACCTGGAATCTGTCTAGACAACAATTGCACTGGCAGAATCTGTCTGATGTAAGTATTTTGGAACTCTGGACGCTATTGAAGGCCTGCAACTTCCAGGGAAAGGTTTGTACAGTAAATTGTGGTTCACTTTGGTCAACTTCAGCTCTTAGCACACCTCTCTTCTGCACCCTTCAGCCATGTGGAAGGCAGCAGTGCACATGTTCTTAGAGCAGCTCATATGCACACTGTGGGAGCCAAGGGGGGTGAAAAGGGCCCTGTTCTCCAAATATTCGGGATCTGTGCTCTGATTACCAATTTCAATTTTGTCTACTCGTATAAAAATAGAGAATGTGATAAAAGCTGATGTACTATTGTTTTTTCTGTATTCCTCTATGTATTTCTAACAATGGATTGTCTAAAATTTCAGATTACTTTAATCTACAGAGGAACTTGTCAGGAAAAACACATCGAAAGCATAATTTCTGAGTCCTTGCATATTTGAAAATACATTTGTTTGTCACCTATACATATAAATAAGTACTTTAATAGCTATAGCATTTGGGAGTCACATACTGTTCTTTTTCTCAGTACTTTGTTGATCTAAAACAATAAAACAGCCAGTTATTTTACCAACAAAATGAGTTTATTTGGGAACAGCAAAGAATTGCAGTTCAGGACCTGCAATCTATGGTGAACCGCAGACAAGTCCTAAGGACAAAGGGGGAGGAACATTGTTTTATAGAGGAGAAGGGGGAGTTGGAAGGGGCTGTTATAAATAAAGAGTCCATTGGAGGAGACTGGGAATTTGAAATGTAGTGGCTTTTCATTGGCTGATTGTGACAGTCTCTCATTGGCTGAGCAGTTGCCAAGCAAGGAGAAATTCTTCCTTCCTCCCGCTGGGTAGGAAAGTAGGAGTAACCTTTTTCTTGTTGGAGATGCAAAGGTACATCTCTTCCTGTTTGATCTGCAACTGAAGTCAAGTGGTAGGGCATGAGTGCTCCCCATTCTGGCATTTTGACTGCATTTTATATGAGGATTCTGTTCATTTTCACCCTTGGAAGAAATCAATCCATTGCCTTTGGCATTTAACATGGAGAAGTCTAGTGTCACCAGAGTTTTCTTCCTTTGCAGCTTAACACATTTATTCCAGACGTCAGTAAAGCTTCAGTGAAATTCAAGTAATTTACTGAAGTATGTCTATGTGTTGATCTCTTAAAAAGAACTAATAATAATTTGGCTTGCTATATATTAAATCTTTAGATTTAGAGATAAAAATTCTTTTTTCAGCCCAACATAGTTTTCTTCAATTATATCTCGGATTATGTTCTGGGCTTTCATTCAGGAACTCCAATTGATGTCTAATCTACAATGTTTCTGTCCATGTCTAACTCATCTTTCTCTTTTCCATTGCTGTGCACTTTGTGATATATTCCATCCTTTTACTTTCCTACTTAGAGAGATTTAGAGCTTTGTTGTGGCAGCTGTGCTTGAGGAGCTAGCCTTCCTCTCATTGTGTTCTTGTTTACATGGCCTCCATTCCAGGTAGAGATTGCTGAGGTGCCCAGCCTTCCTCCTCTGCAACCCCTAAATTTGGTGTAATTGCCTTAAAAGCCTAGAATTTCTCAAAGGAGATTTTAGAAAACATACAGTGGATAATATAGTTCCACTAGGTAATCTGTTTATTTCCTGCTCTTCTATACTGTTTTCTCAGAAGAGAGACAGGTGGATTCGGGATCAGTTCTTCCAACTAGGTTACATCTACACTCTAGCAGAAATTTCATAAGGTTTTCAGTGAGGCGATAAGACTTCCAGGTTTGCAGATTTACTGCTATTTTTAAATTTCTTTGGTGAAGCCAACAAGGACCAGGTAAACATGTTTTAATTCTATTCACCACCTGATTGTGAGGTATGTTGCCAAACTGCTATGGATACAATTCATGCTATCATATCTATTTTTGTGTGTGTGGAGTTGATACATCCTTTGTTGCCAAGTAATCCCCAAATAGGTTTTAGGTTTTAAAAAGAAAAACGCAGTATATTTGAAGTCACCTTCAGTCTTCTATTACACAATTGCATAAAAAATTGTTACTTCTAAACCATGGCAGATATAGATTTGGCTCAATCCATAAATATTTATCTTCTAAAACTAGTACCAGAAACCTTTTCTACCCTAGCTTAATCCTAACAAATTCAAACGTCTGTCTTATTTCTTGCTGTCCTTATTTCTTGGTGGATAAATGCATATGAAATTGGAGTAATTTTAAACCAATTCAAGTACATTTTCAGGCCTTGATAAATTTTGTTTAGATCTAGACTTTAAATTAGCCAGAAGCCACTCCAGGGTGTACTGAGCAACCTGATATGGTACAAATACTGTATTGAACTCCAGAATTCTTACTAGTTATATGGAAATGGGATACATCCTATTGTATTAACACTGTTCCATTGTCCAGCAAAACCCCTGATTTTTTTCTCTCTAGTCCAAGCCAGAAGGCAATGTATCTTGCATTATTTTTGTTGTCAGCAACAGTACCTTACCCTTCTGCCCTTTACATAGTTACTTCCTGTAACTAACAAGTTACTTCAAATTTGGAGTCCATGATACATATGCGAATAATACTAATTCTTTACATTCACTATCATTCTCTTACCTCTGTACTTCTATTTAAAAGTTTTCCTCTGTGAACTAACAGGAGAAAGTAAAAATATCCCTAGATAATCTAATAAAAAACCGGGACAAATGGAAAATAAAAATAAGCCTATTGCTTAAACTTTCTCAGCTGATAATTTTGTTTATATTATTACCATTGCTTTTATAAGAACCTGGATTTTAAAAGAAAAATCATTGTATGCAGTTTGTTTTCTTTGTCCTGATGACTCTATGGACTAGAGATTTATGAATAAGAAAATGGTCCGAAATAAGAAAAGATTTCTAGTTAGACATAGATGCATTTTGGATATAGAAATATGTATATATAATTTAGAAAGAAAGAGAAAAATATTTGTAAATCATCACTGTTCTAGTTACTTCGAAGCTATAATAATTTAAACCATGGTCATCTAAAAAGTATAGAATCATTGAGATAGTCCAGAAGAAATCCAAGTATATGTGGTTTTTTTTTTCACACACACACACACACACACACACTGTATTTTATTTTTACAAGAGATAACTAGACTGACATCAAGCATTGTACATGGATGACCACAACAAAAGCAACAATGATTGCAATTACCAAACATGAAACACACTCATACTATGTCATAATATTGACATTCAGTCCAGTAATCCTCCACTGTAGCAGCTCCTTTACTTTGCAGTGAAAATTGATTTGTATATTCTTTGCCTCTGAGTCCTTGTGGGATTTTTTTTTTTAATTCAAACAGAAAGTCACAAAAATTATACTCATCCTCATCAGTTCACTCAGTCCCATGTAATTAATTTTTTTTTATCTTGATCTTTTGTTAGCACTTTTATGAGTTCATCAGTTTTTCATTAGAGTTCTGAAAATGCTTATTCATTCAGTTCAGCAGTACAGTCAGTTATCAGAAACCTGTACTTGTCAGAGTCTTTTCCATGAATTTCTTGAAGATGAAACCCTTTTATAGGAACATATTTGCAAAAGCATCAGAGTACACCCAGAACTGTCTGTAAATGACAAAAGACTTAAAAATGACCACGGTTAAAGATTTGATGAAAGTTCATAATAATGCAGTTGACAAGAAAATTAGTTATTTCTGAGATATACATTTTAAAGTAATAACTAGGATTATGATTTATAAAATTATACCAGAACATATAAGATTTTTAGAAATTTCATGTAATGTCTGAAACATTTATATTAACATATTTCCATACAAATAACCCAATGAAAGTTTAGTATTAGTTGTTTTGTTTGTTTGTATTTTTATACTGCAGGTTCTTATTAGTCATCAATTTTATACACATTAGTGTATACATGTCAATCCCAATCGCCCAATTCAGCACACCACCATCCCCACCCCACCGCAGGTTTCCCCCCTTGGTGTCCATATGTCTGTTCTCTACATCTGTGTCTCAACTTCTGCCCTGCAAACCGGCTCATCTGTACCATTTTTCTAGGTTCCACCTACATGTGTTAATAGACGATATTTGTTTTTCTCTGACTTACTTCACTCTGTATGACAGTCTGTAGATCCATCCACATCTCAACAAATGACTCAATTTCGTTCCCTTTTATGGCTGAGTAATATTCCATTGTATATATGTATGACAACTTCTTTATCCATTCGTCTGTTGATGGGCATTTAGGTTGCTTCCATGACCTGGCTATTGTAAATAGTGCAGCAAAGAACATTCGGGTGCATGTGTCTTTTTGAATTATGGTTTTCTCTGGGTATATGCCCAGTAGTGGGATTGCTGGGTCATATGGTAATTCTATTTTTAGTTTTTTAAGGAACCTCCATATTGTTCTCCATAGTGGCTGTATCAATTTACATTCCCACCAACAGTGCAAGAGGGTTCCCTTTTCTCCACACCCTCTCCAACGTTTGTTGTTTGTAGATTTTCTGATGATGCCCATTCTAACTGGTGTGAGGTGATACCTCATTGTAGGTTTGATTTGCATTTCTCTAATAATTAGTGATGTTGAGCATCTTTTCATGTGCTTCGTGGCCGTCTGGATGTCATCTTTGAAGAAATGTCTATTTAGGTCTTCTGCCCATTTTTGGATTGGGTTGTTTGTTTCTTTAATATTGAGCTGAATGAGCTGTTTATATATTTTGGAGATTAATCATTTGTCCGTTGATTCATTTGCAAATATTTTCTCCCATTCTGAGGGTTGTCTTTTCGTCTTGTTTATGGTTTCCTTTGCTGTGCAAAAGCTTTGAAGTTTCATTAGGTCCAATTTGTTTATTTTTGTTTTTATTTCCATTACTCTAGGAGGTGGATCAAAAAAGATCTTGCTGTGATTTATGTCAAAGAGTGTTCTTCCTATGTTTTCCTCTAAGAGTTTTATAGTTTCCAGTCTTACATTTAGGTCTCTAATCCATTTTGAGTTTATTTTTGTGTATGGTGTTAGGGAGTATTCTAATTTCATTCTTTTACATGTAGCTGTCCAGTTTTCCCAGCACCACTAATTGAAGAGAGTGTCTTTTCTCCATTGTATATCTTTGCCTCCTTTGTCATAGATTAGTTGACCATAGGTGCGTGGGTTTATCTCTGGGCTTTCTATCTTGTTCCATTGATCTATGTTTCTATTTTTGTGCCAGTACCATATTGTCTTGATTACTGTAGCTTTGTAATATAGTCTGAAGTCAGGGAGTCTGATTCCTCCAGCTCCGTTTTTTTCCCTCAAGACTGTTTTGGCTATTCGGGGTCTTTTGTGTCTCCATACAAATTTTAAGATGATTTGTTCTAGCTCCGTAAAAAATGCCATTGGTAATTTGATAGGGATT
The DNA here is from genome assembly GCF_949987535.1 of Balaenoptera acutorostrata. Classification (NCBI taxonomy): domain Eukaryota; kingdom Metazoa; phylum Chordata; class Mammalia; order Artiodactyla; family Balaenopteridae; genus Balaenoptera; species Balaenoptera acutorostrata. The sequence goes on from NC_080076.1 coordinate 9,756,698, forward strand.
GCATTGAATCTGTAGATTGCTTTGGGTAGTATAGTCATTTTCACAATACTGATTCTTCCAATCCGATAACATGGTATATCTCTCCATGTGTTGGTATCATCTTTAATTTCTTTCATCAGTGTGTTATAGTTTTCTGCATACAGTTCTTTTGTCTCCCTATGTAGGTTTATTCCTAGGTATTTTATTCTTTTTGTTGCAATGGTAAATGGGAGTGTTTCCATAATTTCTCTTTCAGACTTTTCATCATTAGTGTATAGGTATGCAAGAGATTTCTGTGCATTAATTTTGTATCCTGCAACTTTACCATATTCATTAATTAGCTCTAGCAGTTTTCTGGTGGCAGTTTTAGGATTCTCTATGTATAGTATCATGTCATCTGCAAACAGTGACAGTTTTACGTATTCTTTTCCAATTTGTATTCTTTTTATTTCTTTTTCTTCTCTGATTGCTGTGGCTAGGACTTCCAGAACTATGTTGAATAATAGTGGTGAGAGTGGACATCCTTGTCTCGTTCCTGATCTTAGGGGAAATGCTTTCAGTTTTTCACCATTGAGAATGATGCTTGCTGTGGGTTTGTCATATATGGACTTTACTATGTTGAGGTAGGTTTCTTCTATGCCCACTTTCTGCAGAGTTTTTATCATAAATGGGTGTTGAATTTTGTCAAAAGCTTTTTCTGCATCTATTGAGATGACCATATGGTTTTTATTCTTCAATTTGTTAATATGGTGTATCACACTGATTGATTTGCGTATATTGAAGAATCCTTGCATCCCTGGGATAAATCCCACTTGATCATGGTGTATGATCCTTTTAATGTGTTGTTGGATTCTGTTTGCCAGTATTTTGTTGAGGATTTTTGCATCTATATTCATCAGTGATATTGGTCTGTAATTTTCTTTTTTTGTAGTATCTTTGTCTGGTTTTGGTATCAGGGTGATGGTGGCCTCATAGGATGAGTTGGGGAGTGTTCCTTCCTCTGCAATTTTTTGGAAGAGTTTGAGAAGGATAGGTGTTAGCTCTTCTCTAAGTGTTTGATAGAATTCACCTTTGAAGCCATCTGGTCCTGGACTTTTGTTTGTTGGAAGATATTTAATCACAGTTTCAATGTCATTACTTGTGATTGGTCTGTTCATATTTTCTGTTTCTTCCTGGTTCAGTCTTGGAAGGTTATACCTAAGAATTTGTCCGTTTCTTCCAGATTGTCCATTTTATTGGCATAAAGCTGCTTGTAGTAGTCTCTTAGGATGCTTTGTATTTCTGTGGTGTCTGTTGTAACTTCTCCTTTTTCATTTCTAATTTTATTGATTTGAGTCCTCTCCCTCTTTTTCTTGATGAGTCTGGCTAATGGCTAATCAATTTTGTTTATCTTCTCAAAGAACCAGCTTTTAGTTTTATTGATCTTTGCTATTGTTTTCTTTGTTTCTATTTCATTTATTTCTGCTCTGATCTTTATGATTTCTTTCCTTCTGCTAACTTTGGGTTTTGTTTGTTCTTCTTTCTCTAGTTTCTTTAGGTGTAAGGTTAGATTGTTTACTTGAGATTTTTCTTGTTTCTTTAGGTAGGCTTGTATAGATATAAACTTCCCTCTTAGAACTGCTTTTGCTGCATCCCATAGGTTTTGGGTCGTCGTGTTTTCATTGTCATTTGTCTCTAGGTATTTTTTGATTTCCTCTTTGATTTCTTCAGTGATCTCTTGGTTATTTAGTAACGTATTGTTTAGCCTCCATGTGTTTGTGTTTTTTACATTTTTTTCCCTGTAATTCATTTCTAATCTCGTAGCGTTGTGGTCAGAAAAGATGCTTGATATGATTTCAATTTTCTTAAATTTACTGAGGCTTGGTTTGTGACCCAAGATGTGATCTATCCTGGAGAATGTTCCGTGTGCACTTGAGAAGAACGTGTAATCTGCTGTTTTTGGATGGAATGTCCTATAAATATCAAATCTATCTGGTCTATTGTGTCATTTAAAGCTTCTGTTTCCTTATTTATTTTCATTTTGGATGATCTGTCCATTGGTGTAAGTGAGGTGTTAAAGTCCCCCACTATTATTGTGTTACTGTCAATTTCCTCTTTTATAGCTGTTAGCAGTTGCCTTATGTATTGAGGTGCTCCTATGTTGGGTGCATATATATTTATAATTGTTATATCTTCTTCTTGGATTGATCCCTTGATCATTATGTAGTGTCCTTCCTCATCTCTTGTAACATTCTTTATTTTAAAGTCTATTTTATCTGATATGAGTATAGCTACTCCAGCTTTCTTTTGATTTCAATTTGCATGGAATATCTTTTTCCATCCCCTCACTTTCAGTCTGTATGTATCCCTAGGTCTGAAGTGGGTCTCTTGTAGACAGCATATATATGGGTCTTGTTTTTGTATCCATTCAACAAGCCTGTGTCTTTTGGTTGGAGCATTTAATCCATTCACGTTTAAGGTAATTATCGATATGTATGTTCCTATGACCATTTTCTTAATTGTTTTGGATTTTTTTTTTTGTAGGTCCTTTTCTTCTCTTGTGTTTCCCACTTAGAGAAGTTCCTTTAGCATTTGTTGTAGAGCTGGTTTGGTGGTGCTGAATTCTCTTAGCTTTTGCTTGTCTGTAAAGCTTTTGATTTCTCCACTGAATCTAAATGAGATTCTTGCCGGGTAGAGTAATCTTGGTTGTAGGTTCTTCCCTTTCATCACTTTAAGTATATCATGCCACTCCCTTCTAGCTTGTAGAGTTTCTGCTGAGAAATCAGCTGTTAACCTTATGGGAGTTCCCTTGTATGTTATTTGTCATTTTTCCCTTACTGCTTTCAATAATTTTTCTTTGTCTTTAATTTTTGCCACTTTGATTACTATGTGTCTTGGCGTGTTTCTCCTTGGGTTTATCCTGTATGGGACTCTCTGTGCTTCCTGGACTTGGGTGGCTATTTCCTTTCCCATGTGAGGGAAGTTTTCTACTATAATCTCTTCAAATATTTTCTCTGGTCCTTTCTCTCTCTCTTCTCCTTCTGGGACCCCTATAATGCGAATGTTGTTGTGTTTAATGTTGTCCCAGAGGTCTCTTAGGCTGTCTTCATTTCTTTTCATTCTTTTTTCTTTAGTCTGTTCCGCAGCAGTGAATTCCACCATTCTGTCTTCCAAGTCACTTATCCATTCTTCTGCCTCAGTTATTCTGCTATTGATTCCTTCTAGTGTAGTTTTCATTTCAGTTATTGTATTGGTCATCTCTGTTTGTTCTTTAATTCTTCTTGGTCTTTGTTAATCATTTCTTGCATTTTCTCAATCTTTGCCTCCATTCTTATTCCAAGGTCCTGGATCATATTCACTATCATTATTCTGAATTCTTTTTCTGGAAGGTTGCCTATCTCCACTTTGTTTAGTTGTTTTTCTGGGGTTTTTTTTGTTGTTGTTGTTCCTTTATCTGGTATATAGCCCTCTGCCTTTTCATCTTGTCTATCTTTCTGTAAATGTGGTTTTTGTTCCACAGGCTGCAGGATTGTAGTTTTACTTGCTTCTGCTGCCTGCCCTCTGGTGGTTGAGGCTATCTAAGAGGCTTGATGGGAGGCTCTGGTGGTGGGGAGAGCTGACTGTTGCTGTGGTGGTCAGAGCTCCCTAAAACTTTAATCCACTTAACTGTTGATGGGTGGGGCTGGGTTCCCTCCCTGTTGGTTGTTTTGCCTGAGGCAACCCAACACTGGAGCCTACCTGGGCTCTTTGGTGGGGCTAATGGCAGACTCACTCTGGAAGGGCTCACTCCAAGGAGTACTTCCCGGGACCTCCGCTGCCAATGTCCTTGTCCCCATGGTGAAACAGAGCCAGCCCCCGCCTCTGCAGGAGACCCTCCAACACTAGCAGGTAGGTCTGGTTCAGTCTCCCCCAGGGTCACTGCTCCTTCCCCCGGGTCCCAATGGGTACACTATTCCATGTGAGCCCTCCAAGAGTGGGGTCTCTTTTTCCCCCAGTCCTGTCAAAGTCCTGCAATCAATTCCCACTAGGCTTCAGAGTCTGATTCTCTATGAATTCCTCCTCCCGTTGCCGGATGCCCAGGTTGGGAAGCCTGACCTGGGGCTCAGAACCTTCACTCCAGTGGGTGGGCTTCTGTGGTATAAGTGTTCGCTAGTCTGTGAGTCACCCACCCAGCAGTTATGGGATTTGATCTTACTCTGATTGCGCCCCTCCTACCATCTCACTGTGGCTTCTCCTCTGTCCTTGGATGTGGGGTATCCTCCTTGGTGAAGTCCAGTGTCTTCCTGTCGATGACTGTCCAGCAGCCAGTTGTGATTCTGGTGCTCTCGCAAGAGGGAGTGAGAGCACGTCCTTCTACTCTGCCATCTTGGTTAATCTCCTATGTGGTTTTTTTAATGAAAAACTATGAGTAAAGTAAAATGCTATGCCAAGCCAAAAACAGATGCAGAGTCCACTAACATAATCTTGGTCATATATATTAAGTTCAAACAGCTAACCATGCAAACATCACAGGAATTTAGAAAGTAATTGTCTGTCAGAGCTTACTGAGAAAGACAGTATGTTTAAAAGAATAAAGTGATAAATATAAAAAACCGTGTTACCTAAGCTTCAAATGTATTATAGATATCAGTATAATACAGACTACGAGTTACAGTTTTTCCAGTTTTTGATCTCTGATAGATAAAAAAGAAAGAAATTTTCTATACCAAAGGAAAACAATGGAACATGTATGACATATATATACATGTATGTGTGTGAAAAAATATATATATAGCAAAGCGTTTCCAAGAAATACTTTGATTTTTTTAAGAAATATCTCACCAATGGCAACCATGTCCTCTACAAGAAGTAACCACTCCCTCTACAAAGTATAAACTCATGACAGAAGTGTCTAAGACTGAATTAATTACACTGAGTCACTTAAATGGCAATAGAGCATTTAAAATGCAAGCATCTACCAACTTCTCATTGCCTTTATTGGTCAAGGTAACTCCTAGACCTATTAAGAATGCTTTGTCAATCTCTAATATCTCAGGTTTGACTGATGAAATAAATAAAATATGTATACCAAAATTTACTGAGAAAGATATTTTCTCCATGATTTATAATTAGTTCAATACCTATACTGTCATCCATTTAATTAAAGAAGGACTCTCAATGGAAAGAAGATGAGGTAAACATACTCGACCATCAGTCTTTAGGATGCAGTGTACTTGACTAGCGAGAGATGATGGTTTAGCCTTTTAAAGTTGACTCTACTTGTGCACTGAGGACAATGGACTATTCTTTTATGACTTGGCATTGAATTTTTTCCTCCATCACCGTCATGTAGAGTTACTATGACATGCAACATAACTAGTGGTATGCAGAAAAGTAATGAAAAAACAATGAAAGAGACCAATCCTAAACATATAAAATAATCCTAAAAATAGAGAATTTCAACAATTACATTAATTCAACAAGTATGTATTAATCATTTGTTATATATCAAATATTTTTTAAGGTTCTTGGGATACATCATTGAACAAAACAGACAATAAATTCTACTCTTGTCGAGCTTACATTATAGTTTTTTGGCGTTCAGTTGAGAAATAAATAATAAACAAACATAATTATTTTAATAAATTTATAATAAATAAGGAAACGTTTATAGATGAGATACATGATATTAGGTTTACAGAGAGGTTAATTTATGATGCATTGGCATTATAAATTATATGCGGGGAGAGGAGAAACAACATTTGAAATAAAGGAACAAGAAGCTTTTTTTTTTTTTTTTTTTACTTTAAATTTTAAAAATTTTATTATGTTAAGAACACTTAACGTGAGATCTAGCCTTTTAAAATTTGAAGCAATTTTTAAGTCAGCCGTACTGTTCTTTTCTCTTTTTTTTAACATCTTTATTGGAGTATAATTGCTTTACAATGGTGTGTTAGTTTCTGCTGTATAACAAAGTGAATCAGCCATACGTATACTTATATCCCCATATCCCCCACCTCTTGCCTCTCCCTCCCTCCCTATCCCACCCCTCTAGGTGGTCACAAAGCACCGAGCTGATCTCCCTGTGCTGTGCAGCTGCTTCCCACTAGCTATCTATTTTACATTTGGTTGTGTATATATGTCCATGCCACTCTCTCACTTCATCCCAGCTTACCCTTCCCCCTCCCCGTGTCCTCAAGTCCACTCTCTACCTCTGCATTTTTTTCCTGTCCTGCCCCTAGATCCTTCAGACCATTTTTGTTTTGTTTTGTTTTTTAGATTCCATATATATGTGTTAGAAGCTATTTTGTGGAAAATTCTCCCAATCAACAGCCATGTGAAATTTTAAGTTGGGTATTTGGTTTTTGTAGACACCTAGTCAAAACAGAAGCCCTCTCCTGTCAGGACTGTGTGCATAATGCAGCAGCTATGAGTATAAAAATACACATTTGTTGATGAAGCTATGTAAAATAGAATTCATGAAAATCCCCATGTTTTTAGAAAACAAATATCTAGTATTTCTACAAACACTAAGTACTTCTAGATTTAAATATTTTATGAATTTCAACTATCAATAATAAATATGTTTAATCTATTACATTAAAAATACTGATTATTTTTATTCTTGTTATAGGAAATTTTACCTTAAAAATAATTCATAAAAGAGGCAATCAAAGAATATGTAGTAAAAAATGAAAGACAAAATCTTTTACAGAGGTAGAGCTAATTAAATATGTATATATTCTGAATTTTTTAATGTTTGAGTTATTTGCTTTTATACATTTTTATTTTTTCTTAAATTCTTTTCTACTTTAAACATATACGCACTTTTGTATCTAATTTTATCTCCATATGTTGAATTGTTTTTCTTAAAGAAAGCCACCGATTTGTATGAGCTTCAGATCCTACAAAATCTGGATTTATCCCTTTGTTTAGTGATGCTCAAGTTTAACCATATTAATGCTTTAGTTTTTGTTTTTGTTTCTCATATCCAAATATAAATATTACTTCCTGTTCATGTTGAAAGAGATGGAAAGTTCCAGTGAAAGAAAGAAAACTTGTAATTGCCGTTTGAAAAATTAATTTTCTTTTCATTTCTTGAGTTTCAGAAATAATAAGAAAAATGTTTGCACTCAGCACATTTCTAACTTTGGACACACAGATATCTTGCAGTAAAGGATATTTTGTTTTCTTCAGGTAAATGTACATGGTCCCAAGTGAATTATTTCATTCCCATTAAGTACTATACAATTTATGGACACTGAAATAGTTCCCATAATTAAAAAAAAAAAAATCATGATATCTTTACATCATCTTTTTTTCTTTTTCTCTTATTCCTTTATTCACAAGTTCTCACTAACTCACTGCTTACATTAACTCTCTATATATGGTCCTGGAGATACAGAGTTGTATTTTCTAGTTAGCTTTTTTCTTTCTTTTCTCTCCAAAGATTAAAAAACCCTCAAATCACCATGCCTATTGTTTTAAAAAAACAGCTTGAAAGTGTTAATAATAATTCAATACTTACTTATGACTTAGAAATGGGACAATGTGGAAGGGGTGAATATGGAAAAAAATAAAAGATCAAATGATCTTCAGCCAACACAATGTGGAGCTGTGATGCTAAACTGAAACAGCAGAGAGATCAGAGAACATTAAATACCATGATTCCAGAGTGTGTTATAATAGAAGAGAAAAATAGCAGTACCTCTCAGAAATGCATTAAAAATAGAGTAGGATTATATTTTCTTTATACTTATTTTTCTTAAAATATTTTAAGTGTGTAAAAAATAAGTGAAAGGGAGGCAAGAAAAAAAAAGATTAGAAATTCTTTTCTGTGCTACTTAGGTTTTATAATCTCAATATTTCCATCAAGTGAAATAGAAGAGAATTTTCATAGTAGAGTAAGAATGCATTTAAGAGAAGTTAAATTCTTACCATCAGTCATAAAACTCATAGGGCTGCCCACACTACCACACACACAAATTACTTAAAAATGATAAGTTATTAAAACCTATTCTAATAAGCTCAATTTTAAGATCATTGTGAAAAGGTTCAACATTTTCAGCTACTGATTAAGGAATGAGGCTGAAAATACTTCACGAGCATTTTTTTTTTAGCTGTAACATCGAAGATTGGTGATATGAGTAGGATGTTGGCAAAAGTAACAGCACTGACATATTTCTACCCCACAGAGAGAGAGAGTATGTTAACAGCATGATAGCAATGTTGCTAGTACTTAGACTCTATCTCTGTCTTACCCATGGCTCATTTGTGCTCCCAAGATAACACTGGTAGAGCTGAACTTTTTTTTTTTTAATACTACACCAGAACAACAGAAGAGGTATGTAAGTTGTGATAATGATGATGGTATTTTTATACATTGAGATGAGCTGACATTTAATTTAGTTTGCTGATAATCAACAACAGTGTATCTCCCAGGGGACTTCCCTGGTGGTCCAGTGGTTGAGAATCCACCTTCCAATGCAGGGGATGCAGGTTTGATCCCTGGTCAGGGAACTAAGATCCCACGTGGCACGGGGCAACTAAGCCCTCATGCAGCAACTACTGAGCCCACGTGCTCTGGAGACCGAGTGCCACAACTAGAGAAAAACCCATGCACCGCAATGAAAGATCCCATGTACTGCAACTAAGACCCAATGCAGCCAAAAATAAATAAATAAATATTAAAAACAAAAACAAAAAACAAGAGTGTATCTTCTTAAGCCTGAAAAACATGTCTTCTTTCTCTTATTTAATATAGTACAATGATGGACTAGCCCTACTCTATGACACCAGTACATATTAGTGGGTTGGAAGATGTATGTAATTTCTGATGGTTCTAAAATCTCTAAAACTTAAATCCATTTGCAAGGTGGATGTTTATATAGCTCTCAATTATCTATATTAATGGCATTAAAAAGTATTGATGAAATCCACAGCGAAACCATCATAGCTCATTTAGCTATTAGTTTCAACCACCTCCTATACCTGAACTTCACAAGAAACCATAAGAAAATACAGATAATAATATTATTGGGCAATAGAGCACCCTACTTCCTTTCCCAAACTATTAGTAAACAGTAGCAGAAACTGAAGGTGAACAAACAATGCAAAAGACTGTTGATGAATCATGAAGACAATGAATTTTGAGTAGTAAACATTTTTCTACAGATTGTATCAAGTATAGAGTCTATTTAAACTGTGACTAGGAACGAACATGATCTTTCAAGACAGACAAGATAAATCAGTGATGTCTTTTAAAATTAAATGCCTTTGGATACTGTTCATTTATTTCAAGGATCCCTAATCCAGAATCAGTGTACCTCCTGATAGAATATGCAAGAATGTGTGTGTGTGCACACATGGCCGCCATTTATTAATGGGGATTTGTGGTTCAGGAAGATTTGAGAATGCATGATGGTGCTATTGAAGACGTGTGAAAAGTTGTTGACTTCAGACCTTGTTCCATGTTTAAGAACCACGTAACACAATGTTGCCCTGTACCACATTCAAATGCTGCCTTTGAAAAATATAATTTTCACTTGCCCAACTTCAGATTACTTAAGGGCATGAACTTTAGGGACAGCCTAGAATTTGAATTCCTGTTCTGCTGGATGAATTAGAGTATGCTTTTAAAAATCTCTGAACCTTAGTTTCATCATCTGTGAAAAAGTAAATAATATGTACATTAAAGGTTTTCCATGAGGAACAGATTTAGACATTAATGTAAAAGGAATGTACTTGGCACATAATAAGCACTTCATAAAAATGAGTTTTCCTTCTTCCCTTCCAACAATGAAACCCACATTTAAATAAAAAACTACTCCATCACTAAGTGTATTGAGTGAACATAAGGAGATTATTAAGAAAAGTATTTGATGAAATATCTTGAAGAATTGCAAGACTTTTGGAATAAGTTTACAAAGCAACACCCTTAGCCCTCATAAATTATCAAGTTTAAAAGAAGACACTTGGTTGTTTGTCCTGAGGCAACCCAACACTGGAGCCAACCCAGCTCTTTGGTGGGGCTAATGGCGGACTCTGGGAGGGCTAACGCCAAGGAGTACTTACCAGAACTTCTGCTGCTAGTGTCCTTGTCCTCACGGTGAGCCATAGCCACCACCCGTCTCTGCAGGAGACACTCCAACACTAGCAGGAGGTGGATCAAAAAAGTTCTTGTAGGCTGCAGACTCTTTGGTGTAGCTAATGGCAGACTCTGGGAGGGCTCAGGCCAAGGGGTATTTCCCAGAACTTCTGCTGCCAGTGTCCTTGTCCCTGCAGTGAGCCACAGTCACCTCCTGCCTCTTCAGGAGACCCTCCAACACGAGCAGAGAACAGACAGCAGAAGCAAGAAGAACTACAATCCTGCAGCCTGTGGAACAAAAACCACATTCACAGAACGATAGACAAGATGAAAAGGCAGAGGGCTATGTACCAGATGAAGGAGCAAGACAAAACCACAGAAAAAAAGCAAAATGAAGGGAGATAGGCAACCTTCCAGAAAAAGAATTCACAATAATGATAGTGAAGATGATCCAGGACCTCGGAAAAAGGATGGAGGCAAAGGTCGAGAAGATGCAAGAAATTATTAACAAAGATCTAGAAGAACTAAAGAACAAACAGAGATGAACAACACAATAACTGAAAAGAAAAATACACTAGAAGGAATCAATAGCAGAATAACTGAGGGAGAAGAATGGATAAGTGACCTGAAGACAGAATGGTGGAATTCATTGCTGCGGAACAGAATAAAGAAAAAAGGGTGAAAAGAAATGAAGACAGCCTAAGAGACCTCTGGGACAACATTAAACCCAACAACATTAGCATTATAGGAGTCCCAGAAGGAGAAGAGAGAGAGAAAGGACCCGAGAAAATATTTGAAGAGATTGTAGTCAAAAACTTCCCTAACATGGGAAAGGAAATAGCCACCCAAGTCCAGGAAGTGCAGAGAATCCCATACAGGATAAACCCAAGGAGAAACACACTGAGACACACAGTAATCAAATTGGCAAAAATTAAAGACAAAGAAAAATTATTGAGAGCAGCAAGGGAAGAATGGCAAATAACATACAAGGGAACTCCCATAAGTTTAACAGCTGATTTCTCAGCAGAAACTCTAAAAGCCAGAAGCGAGTGGCATGATATACTTAAAGTGATGAAAGGGAAGAAACTACAACCAAGATTACTCTACCCGGCAAGGATCTCATTCAGATTCAATGGAGAAATCAAAAGCTTTACAGACAAGCAAAAGCTAAGGAAATTCAGAACCACCAAACCAGCTCTACAACAAATGCTAAAGGAACTTCTCTAAGTGAAAAACACAAGAGAGGAAAAGGACCTACAAAAACAAACCCGAAACAATTAAGAAAATGGTTATAGGAACATACATATCGATAATTACCTTAAACATGAATGGATTAAATGCTCCAGCCAAAAGACACAGGCTTGTTGAATGGATACAAAAACAAGACCCATATATATGCTGTCTACAAGAGACCCATTTCAGACCTAGGGACACATTCAGACTGAAAGTGAGGGGATGGAAAAAGATATTCCATGCAAAAGGAAATCAAAATAAAGCTGGAGTAGCAATTCTCATATCAGAAAAAATAGACTTTAATATAAAGAATGTTATAAGAGAAAAGGAAGAACACTACATAATGATCAAGCGATCAACACAAGAAGAAGATATAACAATTATAAATATATATGCACCCAACATAGGTGCACATCAATACATAAGGCAATTGCTAACAGCTATAAAAGAGGAAATCAACAGTAACACAATAATAGTGCAGGCTTTAACACCTCACTTAAACCAATGGACAGATCATCCAAGCAGAATATTAATTAGGATACACAATCTTTAAATGACACAACAGACCAGATAGATTTAACTGATATTTATAAGACATTCCATCCCAAAAGAGCAGATTACACTTTCTTCTCAAGTGCACATGGAACATTCTCCAGGATAGATCACATCCTGAATCACAAATCAAGCCTCAGTAAATTTAAGAAAATTGAAATCATATCAAACATCTTTTCTGACCACAACGCTATGAGATTAGAAATCAATGACTGGGAAAAAAACGTAAAAAACACAAACACATGGAGGCTAAACAATACAGTACTAAATAACCAAGAGATCACTGAAGAAATCAAAGACAAAATCAAAAATACCTACAGACAAATGACAATGAAAACACAACGATCCAAAACCTATAGGATGCAGCAAAAGCAGTTCAAAGAGGAAAGTTTAGAGCTATACATGCCTACCTCAAAAAACAAGAAAAAGCTCAAATAAACAATCTAACCTTACACCTAAAGGAACTAGAGAAAGAAGAACAAACAAAACCCAAAGTTAGCAGAAGGAAAGAAATCACAAATATCAGAGCAGAAATAAATGAAATAGAAACAAAGAAAACAATAGCAAATATCAATAAAACTAAAAGCTGGTTCTTTGAGAAGATAAACAAAATTGATAAGCCATTAGCCAGACTCATCAAGAAAAAGAGGGAGAGGACTCAAATCAATAAAATTAGAAATGAAAAAGGAGAAGTTACAACAGACACTGCAGAAATACAAAGCATCCTAAGAGACTACTACAGACAACTCTATGCCAATAAAATGGACAACCTGGAAGAAATGGACAAATTCTTAGAAAGGTATAACCTTCCAGGACTGAACCAGGAAGAAATAGAAAATATGAACAGAAAAATCACAAGTCATGAAATGGAAATTGTGATTAAAAATCTTCCCACAAACAAAAGTCCAGGACCAGATGGCTTCACAGGTGAATTCTATCAAACCTTTAGAGAAGAGCGAACACTCATCCTTGTCAAACTCTTCCAAAAAACTGTGGAGGAAGGAACACTCCCAAGCTCATTCTATGAGGCCACCATCACCCTGATACCAAAATCAGACAAAGATACTACAAAAAAAGAAAATTACAGACCAATATCCCTGATGAATATTGATGCAAAAATCCTCAACAAAATAGTAGCAAACAGAATCTAACAACACATTAAAAGGATCATACACCATGTTCAAGTGGGATTTATCCCAGGGATGCAAGGATTCTTCAATACACGCAAATCAATGTGATACACGACATTAACAAATTGAAGAAAAACCATATGATCATCTCAATAGATGCAGAAAAAGCTTTTGACAAAATTCAATACCCACTTACGATAAAAACTCTCCAGAAACAGGGCACAGAGGTAACCTACCTCAACATAATAAAGGCCGTATACGACAAACCCACAACAAACATCATTCTTATTGGTGAAAAACTGAAAGCATTTCCTCTAAGATCAGGAGCAAGACAAGGATATCCACTCTCACCACTATTATTCAACATAGTTTTGGAAGTCCTAGCTATGGCAATCAGAGAAGAAAAAGAAATAAAAGGAATCCAAATCAGAAGAGAAGTAAAACTGTCACTGTTTGCAGATGACAAGATACTACACTTAGAGAATCCTAAAGATGCCACCAAAAAACTACTAGAGCTAATCAATGAATTTGGTAAAGTTGCAGGATACAAAATTAATGCACAGAAATCTCTTGCATTCCTATACACTAATGATGAAACATCTGAAAGAGAAATTAAGGAAACACTCCCATTTACCATTTCAACAAAAAGAATAAAATACCTAGGAATATAACTACCTAAGGAGACAAAAGACCTGTATGCAGAAAACTATAAGACACTGTTGAAAGAAATTAAAGATACCAACAGATGGAGAGATATACCATGTTCTTAGATTGGAAGAATCAACATTGTGAAAGTGACTGTACTACCCAAAGCAATCTACAGATTCAATGCAATCCCTTTCAAATTACCAATGGCATTTTTTACAGAAGTAGAACAAAAAATCTTAAAATTTGTATGGAGACACAAAAGACCCTGAATAGCCAAAGCAGTCTTGAGGGAAAAAAATGGAGCTGGAGGAATCAGGGCCCCTGACTTCAGACTATACTACAAAGCTACAGTAATGAAGACAATATGTTACTGGCACAAAAACAGAAATATAGATCAATGCAACAGGATAGAGAGCCCAGAGATAAACCCACGCACCTATGGTCAACTAATCTATGACAAAGGAGGCAAGGATATACAATGGAGAAAAGACAGTCTCTTCAATAAATGGTGCTGGGAAAATTGGGCAGCTACATGTAAAAGAGTGAAATTAGAACACTCCCTAACACCATACAAAAAATAACCCCAAAATGGATTAAAGACCTAAATGTAAGACCGGACACTATAAAACTCTTAGAGAGAAACATAGGAGGAACACTCTTTGACATAAATCACAGCAAGATCTTTTTTGATTCACCTCCTAGAGCAATGGAAATAAAAACAAAAATAAACAAATGGGACCTCATGAAACTTCAAAGCTTTTGCACAGCAAAGGAAACTACAAAGAAGATGAAAAGACAACCCTCAGAATGGAAGAAAATATTTGCAAACGAATCAACGGACAATGGATTAATCTCCAAAATATATAAACAGCTCATGTAGCTCAATATTAAAAAAAACAAACAATCCAATCAAAAAATCGGCAGAAGACCTAAATAGACATTTCTCCAAAGAGGACATACAGATGGCCAAGAGGCACATGAAAAGCTGCTCAACATCACTAATTATTAGAGAAATGCAAATCAAACCTACAATGTGGTATCACCTCACACCAGTTAGAATGGGCATCATCAGAAAATCTACAAACAAGAAATGCTGGAGAGGGTGTGGAGAAAAGGGAACCCTCTTGCACTGTTGGTGGGAATGTAAATTGATACAGCCCCTACGGAGAACAGTATGAAGGTTCCTTAAAAAGCTAAAAATAGAGCTACCATATGACCCAGCAATCCCACTACTGGGCATATACCCAGAGAAAACCATAATTCAAAAAGACACATGCACTCCTGTGTTCATTGCAGCACTATTTACAATAGCCAGGTCATGGAAGCAACCTAAATGCCCATCGACAGATGAATGGATAAAGAAGATGTTGTACATATATACAATGGAATATTACTCAGCCATAAAACGGCATGAAATTGGTTCATTTGTATAGACGTGGATGAATTTAGAGACTGTCATACAGAGTGAAGTAAGTCAGAAAGAGGAAAACAAATATCGTATATTAACTCATATATGTGGAACCTAAAAATGGTACAGATGAACTGGTTTTCAGTGAAGAAATTGAGACACAGATGTAGAGAACAAACGTATGGACATCAAAGTGGGAAAGCAGCGGTGGGGGGGTGGTGGTGGGATGAATTGGGAGATTGGGATTGACATGTATACACTGATATGTATAATATGGATGACTAATAACCTGCTGTATAAAAAAATAAATAAATAAAATTCAAAAATTCAAAAAAAATATCAAAAATACAAGGAGCCCTGTACAAGTTTGTCAAAATTCCTCAATCTGTAGCATTAAAAGGGTGAAATTTCTTGTATGTAAATTAAACCTGTATAAATATAACTTGGAAAAATCTGAAAAAGAAATAAAATCTCTCTCACCTTAAAAAAAAAAAAAAAGAAGACACTCATTTTCTTGTATATGTTTAGTTAGGTTAGAGATTGTCTGGTTCAGAGGAACATTATGGTGATACTACAGCAGGCAATCAGGTAGGCATTCATTCCTTGGTGCACAAGGATGACAATAAAGGAGTCTAGTTTCTCCCTCTGTGTCATCGAGGGATACAGGGCACATCTGTCCTGTCCTCACTCACACTTTAAGCCCTATAAGTGCAGAACAGCTGGACTATGTGTGGATTAGAAGGTTGGTTGAAAACATTATATATTTTTACACAAAAGCATTATTATCATATCTCACAACATTATTTGCAGAATTTACTAATTCAGTCTTAGGTACATGTACTACATAATAAGCCAATGAGCTATCACAATGTAGAGGAAAAATGAGGTGCAGATTTATCAAATTTTTAGAAAGTCTCTGAATTAAATTTGACAACAGTATGTTGTTGCATTTGGAAGGTAAAGAAAAAGGAAAGCCTACACTTCAGCAGAACCATTCTCAGACATAGTTAGAGGAATCTGAGTCTGAAACATACAGAAAAGAAAGAAACAGAGATAAGGTAGCGGCCAAAATGTAATTAGGGCCAGCTTGGGAAATATTTTCCATGCAACGCTTCTACTGATTTTGAGGTCTACTCTTTTGGTTGTGAGTTTTAAGATTTTCTTTGAGTTTCTTTTTTTTCCAAAATCATTTTACTTTCATTTAAAAAAATGTGGTAGAAAGAGTAACTGAAATGAAAAATGAGAAACATCCTGCCACGCTCTCTGCGCTGTAATTTGTTCTGGGATTTCGGTTTCCTTAAAAATGCTTCTTTAGTCAAGGATTCATTCATTCTTCTTAGCTAACTTTAAGTAATTTTCTGCATTTCATGGAGACATCTGAAAGTGTAAGCACTTCTTCACATTGACTGCATTGTGTGTGCCTGTTGACTCAGTTACCCCCCCTCCAACTGTTGAAATCTCGAATAAAAGTAAGACACTCAGGATAATAAATTAGCACGTTTAAAGCACAGGTTTACTCCAAAGTACTGTGCTCCATTATTGTCAACTAATTAAAATGGGAGGAGGCTATTAAATATCTATTATTTTTAAAACGTATTATTAGATAAAAAACTTCAAAGTCATTTCCCATGGTGTGGCCCAAGATTCTTGAACTCCAGAGATAGTTTAGAGTTAAAACTGGATACAAATAAGTAATAAGATGCATTTTATGGTGTTAGTCTCTGCATAGTCTTTTTTTCTGGTGGGGGATCTCCTATATATGAGGTTCAGCTTTTATCTTAAAATTGAACTCCAGCTAAGTGTTTAAGAAGGATGAAAAAAAATGTTGATCTCATTCTTTGATCACCTAAGATTTGAAACAAGTGCGTAAGCATCACAGAGAAATACCACAAATCATAACTCAGATAAGATGGCAGGGGTAGCAGTGGCATCGTTTTGAATCCTCACAAATAAGTCCTTGCACAAATGTAGAGAGAGCAATTTGAACAACAAAACTATATAGTACCTAACCCACACCCATTATATACCACAAAATGACATCACCAGCTAACTTCCCAGACTCCAAGCTGTGAGGCGTGTGTGCTTGGAGGGGAGAGGTAGGTAGTGTCAAACCACTAATAGAAGAAAGGCCACATCATTTTGGCAACTATGTTAGAGGAATTGGATAGCAGACAAATGGACTCATGAACTGGAAAACCAAGAAAAAAATAAGCAAAGCAATACCCCAAATTGGGGTGATCCTAACAGCCTGAAAGCACAGCTGGACATTCTGGAAACAGCAGGTAAAACTGGGAGAGGATTTCACTGCACATTTTGCTGGGAGTAAAGAGAACCTTGGAAAGGTTGAATGGTATGGGTGTGATCTGAGCCCTGTGAATTTTGCATACTCAAAGTTCAAGCTTCCTTCCAAGTCAAAGCCTGAAATCAAAAATAAACAAACGACAACAACAAAACAGAGACGTTACATGCCAGGAAAGTGATTGCTCACACAAAAGGGAAGTGAAAAGCAGGAGAGGAGCATCTCAGAAAGCAAAAGTGCATTTAACGATTAATTGATTGCTTTCACCAATCCCACATTTCAGCTCAGCGTTCTAGCTATGTTAGAGTTGACAACATGAGAAATGCTTTTTTCTTGACCAGGATTTGCCTGGATATCATATGTTGGAAAAAGTTGTCTTGCTCTTTGCCTTTTTTTCTAAACTAACATTATTATTTTGAGATCATTGTAAATTCCCACATAGTTATAAGAAATAACACAGAGATTCCTTGTACCCTTTATCCAGTTTTCTCAAAGACAATACCTTGCAAATCTATAGTATGATATCGCAGACAGGAAAATGACATTAATATAGTCAAAGAACAGTTGCCTTTTAATTGTGACATCCACTTCCAACCTACCCCATCCTCTTCTTAACTCATAGCCACCACTAATTTGTTCTACATTCTGTAAGTTTGTCAATTCAAGGATGTTGCATGAACGGCATCATAGAGTGTAACCTTTGGGATTATTTCTTTTGCACTCAGGAAAAATACCTACAGTTCTTCAAGTTGCTGTGAGTATCAACAGTTCATTACTTCTTTTTTTTTAACATCTTTTTGGAGTATAATTGCTTTACAATGCTGTGTTAGTTTCTGCTTTATAACAAAGTGAATCAGCTATGCATATAATATATCCCCATATCTCCTCCCTCTTGCATCTCCCTCCCACCCTCCCTATCCCACCCCTCTAGGTGGTCACAAAGCACCGAGCTGATCTCCCTGTGCTGTGCAGCTGCTTCCCACTAGCTATCTATTTTACATGTGGTAATGTATATATGTCCATGCCACTCTCTCACTTCGTCCCAGCTTATCCTTCCCCCTCCCCGTGTCCTCAAGTCCATTCTCTACATCTGTGTCTTTATTCCTGTCCTGCCCCTAGGTTCTTCAGAACCTTTTTTTTTTTCTAGATTCCATATATATGTGTTAGCATACGGTATTTGTTTTTCTCTTTCTGACTTACTTCACTCTGTATGACAGATTCTAGGTCCATCCACCTCACTACAAATAACTCAATTTTGTTTCTTTTTATGGCTGAGCAATATTCCATTGTATATAAGTACCGCATCTTCTTTATTCAATTCAATCATCTGTCGATGGACACTTAGGTTGCTTCCATGTCCTGGCTATTGTAAATAGAGCTGCAATAAACATTGTGGTACATGACACTTTTTGAATTATGATTTTCTCAGGATATATGCCCAGTAGTGGGATTGCTGGGTCGTACGGTAGTTCTATTTTTAGTTTGTTAAGGAACCTCCATATTGTTCTCCATAGTGGCTGTATCAGTTTACATTCCCACAAATAGGGTAGGAGGGTTCCCTTTTCTCCACACCCTATACAGCATTTATTGTTTGTAGATTTTTTTGATGAAGGCCATTCTGACTGGTGTGAGGTGATACCTCATTGTAGTTTCGAGTTGCATTTCTCTAATGATTAGTGATGCTGAGCATCCTTTCATGTGCTTCTTGGCCATCTGTATATCTTCTTTGGAGAAGTATCTATTTAGGTCTTCTGCCCATTTTTGGATTGGGTTTGTTTCTTTGATATTAAGCTGCATGAGCTGCTTGTATATTTTGGAGATTAATCCTTTGTCAGTTGCTTTGTTTGCAAATATATTCTCCTATTATGAGGGTTGTCTTTCCGTCTTCTTTATGGCTTCCGTTGCTGTGCAAATGCTTTTAAGTTTCATTAGGTCCCATTTGTTTATTTTTGTTTTTATTTCCATTTCTCTAGGAGCTGGGTCAAAAAGGATCTTGCTGTGATTTATGTCATAGAGTGTTCTGCCTATGTTTTCCTCTAAGAGTTTGATAGTGTCTGGCCTTACATTTAGGTCTTTAATCCATTTTGAGTTTATTTTTATGTATGGTGTTAGGGAGTGTTCTAATTTCATTCTTTTATATGTAGCTGTCCAGTTTTCCCAGCACCACTTATCAAAGAGGCTGTCTTTTCTCCATTGTATTCTCTTGCCTCCTTTATCAATGATAAGGTGACCATATGTGTGTGGGTTCATCTCTGGGCTTTCCATCCTGTTCCACTGATCTATATTTCTGTGTTTGTGCCAGTACGATACTGTCTTGATTACTGTAGCTTCGTATTATAGTCTGAAGTCTGGGAGCCGGATTCCTTCAGCTCCATTTTTCTTTCTCAAGATTGCTTTGGCTATTCGTGGTCTTTTTTGTTTCCATACAAATTGTGAAATTTTTTGTTCTAGTTCTGTGAAAAATGCCAATGGTAGTTTGATAGGGATTGCATTGAATCTGTAGACTGCTTTGGGTAGTAGAGTCATTTTCACAATGTTGATTCTTCCAACCCAAGAACACGGTATATCTCTCCAGCTGTTTGTATCATCTTTAATTTCTTTCATCAGTGTCTTATAGTTTTCTGCATACAGGTCTTTTGTCTCCTTAGGTAGGTTTATTCCTAGGTATTTTATTCATTTTGTTGCAGTGGTAAATGGGAATCTTTCCTAAATTTCTCTTTCAGATATTTCATCATTACTGTATAGGAATGCAAGAGATTTTAATGCATTAATTTTGTATCCTGCTACTTTACCAAATTCATTGATTAGCTCTAGTAGTTTTCTGGTAGCATCTTTAGGATTCTCTGGGTATGGTATCATGTAATTGGCAAACAGTGACAGTTTTATTCTTCTTTTCTGATTTGTATTCCTTTTATTTCTTTTTCTTCTCTGATTGCTGTGGCTAAAACTTCCAAAACTATGTTGAATAATAGTGGTGAGAGTGGGCAACCTTGTCTTGTTCCTGATCTTAGAGGAAATGGTTTCAGTTTTTCACCATTGAAAACGATGTTGGCTGTTGGTTTGTCATATATGGCCTTTATTATGTTGAGGTAAGTTCCCTCTATGCCTACTTCCTGGAGAGTTATTATCATAAATGGGTGTTCAATTTTGTTGAAAGCTTTTTCTTCATCTATTGAGATGATCATATGGTTTTTATCCTTCAGTTTGTTAATATGGTGTATCACATATGATTGATTTGCATATATTGAATAATCCTTGCATTCCTTGGAGAAACCCCACTTGATCATGGTGTATGATCCTTTTAATGTGCTGTTGGATTCTGACTGCTGGTATCTTGTTGAGGATTTTTGCATCTATGTTCATCAGTGATATCGGCCTGTAGTTTTCTTTCTTTGTGACATCTTTGTCTGGTTTTGGTATCAGGGTGATGGTGGCCCCGTAGAATGAGTTTGAGAGTGTTCCTCCCTCTGCTATATTTTGGAAGAGTTTGAGAAGGATAGCTGTTAGCTCTTCTCTAAATGTTTGATAGAATTCTCCTGTGAAGCCATCTGGTCCTGGGCTTTTGTTTGTTGGAAGATTTTTAATCACAGTCTCAATTTCAGTGCTTGTGATTGGTCTGTTCATACTTTCTGTTTATTCCTGGTTCAGCCTCGGAAGGTTGTGCTTTTCTAAGAATTTGTCCATTTCTTCCAGGTTGTCCATTTTATTGGCATAGAGTTGCGTGTAGTAATCTCTCATGATCCTTTGTATTTCTGCACTGTCAGTTGTTACTTCTCCTTTTTCATTTCTAATTCTATTGATTTGAGTCTTCTCCCTTTTTTTCTTGATGAGTCTGGCTAATGGTTTATCAATTTTGTTTATCTTCTCAAAGAACTAGCTTTTAGTTTTATTGATCTTTGCTATCATTTTCTTCATTTCTTTTTCATTTATTTCTGATCTGATCTTTATGATTTTTTTCCTTCTGCTAACTTTGGGGTTTTATTGTTCTTCTTTCTCTAATTGCTTTAAGTGTAAGGTTAGGTTGTTTGTTTGAGATGTTTCTTGTTTCTTGAGGTAGGATTGTATTGCTATAAACTTCCCTCTTAAAATTCCTTTTGCTGCATCCCATAGGTTTTGGGCCATCGTGTTTTCATTGTTATTTATTTCTAGATATATTTTTATTTCCTCTTTGATTTCTTCAGTGATCTCTTGGTTATTTAGTGGCATGTTGTTTAGCCTCCATGTGTTTATATATTTTACAGATTTTTTTCCTGTAATTGATACCTAGTCTCATAGCGTTGTGGTCAGAAAAGATACTTGATACGATTTGTTTTCTTAAATTTACCAAGGCTTGATTTGTGATGCAACATGTGGTCTATCCTGGAGAATGTTCCATGAGTTCTTGAGAAGAAAGTGTATTCTGTTGTTTTTGGATGGAATGTCCTATAAATATCAGTCAAGTCCATCTTGTTTAATGTATCATTTAAAGCTTGTGTTTCCTTATTTATTTTCATTTTCGATGATGTGTTCATTGGTGAAAGTGGGGTGTTAAAGTCCCCTGCTATTATTGTGTTACTGTTGATTTCCCATTTTATGGCTGTTACCATTTGCCTTATGTACTGAGGTGCTCCACTGTTGGGTGCATAAATATTTACAATTGTTTTATCTTCTTCTTGGATTGACCCCTTGATCATTATGTAGTGTCCTTCTTTGTCTCTTGAAATAGTCTTTATTTTAAAGTCTATTTTTTCTGTTATGAGAATTGCTACTCCAGCTTTCTTTTGATTTCCATTTGCATGGAATATCTTTTTCCATCCCCTCACTTGCAGTCTGTATCTGTCCCTAGGTCTGAAGTGGGTCTCTTTTAGACAGCATATATATGGGTCTTGTTTTTGTATCCATTCAGCCTGTCTATGTCTTTAATTTGGAGCATTTAACCATTTACATTTAAGATAATTATCGATATGTATATTCCTACTACCATTTTCTTAATTGTTTTGGGTTTGTTATTGTAGGTCTTTTCCTTCTCTTGTGTTTCCTGCCTAGAGAAGCTCCTTTAGCATTTGTTGTAAATCTGGTTTGGTGGTGCTGAATTCTCTTAGCTTTTCCTTGTCTGTAAAGGTTTTAATTTCTCCATCAAATATGAATGAGATCCTTGCTGGGTAGAGTAACTTGGTTGTAGGTTTTTCCCTTTCATCACTTTAAGTCTGTCCTTCCACACTCTTCTGGCTTGCAGAGTTTCTGCTGAAAGCTCAGCTGTTAACCTTATGGGGATTCCCTTGTATGTTATTTGTTGCTTTTCCCTTGCTGCTTTTAATATTTTTTCTTTGTATTTAATTTTTGATAGTTTGATTAATATGTGTCTTGGCATGTTTCTCTTTGGATTTAACCTGTATGGGACTCTCTTGTGCTTCCTGCACTTGATTGACTATTTCCTTTCCCGTATTAGGAAAGTTTTCAACTATAATCTCTTCAAATATTTTCTCAGTCTCTTTCTTTTTCTCTTCTTCTTCTGGGACCCCTATAATTCGAATGTTGGTGCATTTACTGTTGTCCCAGAGGTCTCTGAGACTGTCCTCAATTCTTTTCATCTTTTTTCTTTATACTGGTCAGTGGTAGTTATTTCCAGTATTTTATCTTCCAGGTCACTTATCCGTTCTTCTGCTATTGATTCCTTCTAGAGAATTTTTAATTTAATTTATTGTGTTGTTCATCATTGTTTGTTTGTTCTTTAGTTCTAGGTCCTTGTTAAACATTTCTTTTATTTTCTCCATTCTATTTCCAAGTTTTTAGATCACCTTTATTATCATTACTCTGAATTCTTTTTCAGGTAGACTGCCTATTTCCTCTTCATTTTTTTGGTCTGGTGGGTTTTTACCTACTCCTTCATCTGTTGTGTGTTTCTCTGTCTTCTCATTTTGCTTAACTTACTGTGTTTGGGGTCTCCTTTTCACAGGCCGCAAATTTGTAATTCCCATTGTTTCTGGTTTGTGCCCCCAGTGGGTATGGTTGGTTCAGTGGCTTGTGTAGGCTTCCTGGTGGAGGGGACTAGTGCCTGTGTTCTGGTGGATGAGGCTGGATCTTGTCTTCTTGGTGGGCAGGACCGTGTCTGGTGGTGTGTTTTGGGGTGTCTGTGAATGTCTTATGATTTTAGGCAGCCTCTCTGCTAATGGGTGGGGTTGTGTTCCTGTCTTTCTAGTTGTTTGGCATGGAGTGTCCAGCACTGGAGCTTGCTGGTCATTGAGTGGAGCTGGGTCTTAGCGTTGAGACAGAGGTCTCTGGGAGAGCTCTTGCCAATTGATATTACATGGGGCTGGGAGGTCTATGGTGGTCCAATGTCCTGAACTCAGCTCTCTCACCTCAGAGGCTCAGGCCTGACACCCGGCTGGAGCACCAAGACCCTGTCAGCCACATGGTTTGGGGGAAGTCTGAGATCTTCTGCCAGCATTCAGTCGGTGTTCTGTAGGCGTTGTTCCACATGTAGATGTATTTTTGATGTATTTGTGGGGAGGAAGGTGATCTCCACGTCTTATTCCTCTGCCATCTTGAAGGTCCTTCCCAGTGCTGTACTTAACCAGTAAAGATAGCACTTCCGCAAAACAATTTAAAAATCATGTTCGAATAAGCTATAATATTTTGCAGATTCATTGAGTGATTTCTTTAGAAATGTGTACCTTATATTGGAAAAGATGGCTATGATTAAAAATATAAATGGAAAGTAAGGGAAGTTAAATAATAACCATTTTGAAACAAATCTCCTATTAAATCTATGTAGATAAGCTCTGGTTTTGCCTACTCTGGCAAAATGCAGTGCAGACTTGTAACTGTATCTATAAATCATATCAATCATTGTATTATTCAGTATCCAAAAGCCCTTTTTTTCCCTAAATTTTACAGATCATTATTCTTTCTTATTCTTCACTGCATTCTCAAATAAATCTATGCAATAAAAGAGCTTATCATTTTGTAGTATAAATTTAAATATAAAAAAAAAAACACTGTGTGGTAAGTATTTACAGAAAGAGAAAGGAAAACATACCTATACCAGAAGAATCAAGTACGTTGTTACATGAAAAGTCCTATGATAGCTAGAGGTTGACCAGCTTTCCTGAAAACATGGGGGCTACAGTTTAATAATGAAACACTGAGAAGCTTCAAATAGTTCAATTACTTACTAGAGTCATCACAGTATTGTAAAGAATCCTGTACTAACCAAGGTTATAGGAAAAATCTACCTTGGAACTAACCATTTATTAAATGGTAAGGCAGGAAAGAACAAGGATATGGGCTAGATTGAATGGGATTCTGTAAGTATGAATTGTACTCTGTTTAAACTATAAGCTATGTTGAAATGTTATTCCGTGTCTTCTCTGTTTAACAGATCAGACAGACTCAAGATCACAACATCAGAGTGTAGCAGAGAAAATGACTGCAGTTATGAAGGTGAGGTTACCTGAATGAAAAACATCTTACTGGGCTTCTGTCCATGTTCTGTCCCCAGGGGGTTGACTCACATGTCAAATGAGAGTCGAGTCACTGGATACTAATAGTGCAGGTGCAGGATTCTGGAATTATACTATAAATTTCTCTTTGGTTTCTGCCTTTCAGTGAATTCTCCTGATTCCCAGAAGAAGGTAAGTCACTAGAAATCTCAGAAACCCAATGGATTCTCCATATTGATGGACTCTGACTCAGATTGTTAACACAAACTTTTCAGACTTATAAAGCACTGATGCATAAACCAGCATGGCTAATCACGACCTTGTAGCACAAATTCAGCAGTAAAGCAGAGTCACACTGCCTCGGTTCAAGCTTCAGCCTGACAACTTACTAGCAAGTTACTTAAAGACTCTGTCTTGATTTACAAACTAGTTAACAATAGAAATAATAGCATCTACCTTAGGCAATGCTGCGTCAATAAACTAATATATGTAAAACACTAATTACAGTGTTTGGCACACAGTAAACATAAACTACACAAACAGTGATGATTTAGGGTTTGAGAAATTAGTGTAAATTATTAGCAGAAATAATATAGTAATACCTGGAAAATTAGAATTAAATAGTTTGGTTCATCTTTTTCCTGTAGTCAATTTCACTGGCAAAATTTTGAAAATTATCATGTTTTTGTTTGCTGAATAATGACTTATAAAACAAGTTACAGTTCATATCTTTCAGATTTTTAAAAAATAAAGTCATGTAAACCAGTTGAGCTAACTTCCTCTGATAAGAAATCTTTAAAAATTGGGAGAAAATAATATCAGTTTTATTTCTACAATATCTGGAAATACTGACATCCTTCTTTCCCTATAATTAGAGACAAAAATACTAGTTTATGTAAAAACTCTATCTTAAGAAACCCTATTCTTCTATTTACATACTGCTGTTCATTTAAAACCTCTAAGCCTGGGATTTCTATAGACAGGCAGGCTTTGTGCTACTGGGTCACATGATGGAATGACTTCCATGAGGATGAACTGGAAAATACTATTAAATCTATTCTCTATGTTGCACGCTAGTTGTTTATATTCCTATTTATGTTAACTACTGAATAAAACATAAATAGTTCATTGCACAGTATGGGTTTCGTCATTCTCAACAAATCTTTTGTAGTTCTTAAAGATTCCTTAGTTAATGAAGCCTTCATGTATTGCTACATATATATATAGGACATCTGATAGGACATCAATTAATGATCACATTCAAAATTCTTGCACCTGAGTAATCAAAGGTTTTCTTTTTGGTCACCTCACTTCTGTATACTCTCCAATGTTGGAGATCCCCACCTTTTAGACACTCCTTCCTTGAAGGATATAAAGAGAATATGAAGATGTCACAGTTTTGCTTCCACAGCCTTCTTTATCACGACATTGCCAGCCTGAGATGTGGGTTCAGAAACCCCTGCCTGACTCGGCCAAACAGCCTTCTGGTGAGGAGGGGTGATAAGGTAGGACCTGCTCTGCACTCAAGGTGGCAGCAGTGGTTGCTCCTGCTGGAGCAATTCTCTGAGGGGCACCCAGTCCCCAAGCTGCCTGAGCCCTCAGAGCTGCTAGTCAGCCGCTGAGACTGGAGCATTTGGTTACAGCAGCATCAAGGGCCCTGCTCTGGGATGACATTGGACCTTGCTTCTCATTCTGTTCCCCTGAGCCTTAGCTCTCCTACCCTCCCAGATACTGTGAACTATGCAAAATCCTAATAACAAATCCCATTTCTCCCCTAAATTAGTGAGACGTGGCTTGGGATGCTGCTCATCAAGGACACGCACTAATCCACTAGCTGAGCATGTGCCTCCTGAATGTAGCTGTTCTCACCTGGGCAGGTGATTCATGGCACTCACTGCATCCTGACTTGTTTCAACAGTTAGTACACTTTTCTTTAGTTTAGTATCTATGAAAGCTACCCACCAATCTTGTCTCGGACCTCATTCTGCTAGGAGCCTTATTATTATTAATTAAGCTTTCTGGTCATTCTTATATAAGAAAGAAATACTCTGGATACATATATTCAGGTTATTCTTTTTCATAGTCTCTGACCTCCTGTGGAGATTGTGTGCATCAGTCCCCCCAGAATGAATCAAACCGAGGACACTTAGAAGACTGAAGGACACGAGGACATCTCTGCATGTCCAGGAAGTAATCCTTCTGGAGTCAGCCTGCCTGTCGATGGCTTCTTCCAAACCTCATCAGAACTATCTCCTGTCTCCCTCTGCTCTGTTCTACACAAATATGGAGATTTTTCTGACTGTTCTGCTGAAGATCATAATTACCATGTTACCATGACATTCAATTTATCAGAACAGTGGGTAACTTTGGATACGGGTCCATGATGAGAAGTGATGAAATATTTCCTCTCACATTAGAATATACTGAGCCTGAAGCCACGTCTGCTGGGATCAAGACCTGCTGCCCTATGTGTCTGCACTAGAAGGACCTTCTAAGCATTCAGCACAATGATTGAAAATAGAACCAAATCACATTATACAATTGTAGAACACTGTGAGCAATGAAAAGAATTTGCAATCTTCCCCAGAGAAGAAAAAAAAAGATTAATGAAAAGTTTAAAGAATCAGAATGGACTCAATCTTCTAAATAGTAACACTGGAAGACAGAAATCCAAGAGCAAATTATTTCCAGCCAAAGTTTTTCAACAAGCCAATTAAGGTCAGAGTTAACACAGAGGATCTGTGAGACGTTTCTTACAAAAAAAGAAATAGAGTATTTAATACATGTGAACAAATGAAGAGATTTTCATAAGTGAAAATATATCTTGAATTAGCAATAAATAAATAGAAAACTAAACATGCAAACATACTACAACCATAGCAAAACAAGACAATAATTAGTTCCAGTCAAAACACATGGTTGTGCAGGAAAGGAAAAGAAGCAGTGATTACTACATGGCTCAACAAAAGAGCATTTACATAATTATATTAATACAAACACTGAATCCTGATATAACAACATTTAAGATCCAGTGAGAGATGTTATTTACCAGTAAGCATTGGTACTGCCAATCCAGTTATTCAGGGCTGTGTCCACTCTGATTGGCTAGAACAAGGGCTGTACCTGTGATTAAGTATTTTGACCATCAGCTCTGAATATGCAGCACAGGAAGATATGGCACAGACCTGGGAATGGACAGGCATGGACAGGAGGCATGGGAGGGGGGTCGTAGTGAAGGAGAGCTAATCCTCATCTTTCAAATTAGTTAGTAAGCATTGTCTGCAAGTGGGAAGTTGAGGTACTTGAATATAAGCATACTATTTTAAAAATATGTCCAGAAAAATGAAAAAACATATGAGAAAGGAGACACAGGGAAATTGTTATTTTTGATATTAAAAAAAAGTTTATAGTAAAAAATCAAGGTTTTTTTAACTCTTTAAAATACATGCTTATATAATGTTGATATTAAGATAAACTCTAAAGGTTTCATGTCTTGAATGTCCATATTATTAGACTGCAATATTACTATGTGTTGGATGAGATCTCAAATTTTAAAATAGAGAATAATTTGGTTTGGAGTCTTCCCTTTAAAACAAACTCTCAAGATGTAAGGACAAAATCAAATAAGCAATAAAAAAACAAAAAAGCCACAACCACAGTTACCAATGTTTGCTCATTTGTATACTTGTTCTTTCCCATCTCTTTTTCATGCACACATACACATCCATACACACACACACACACACACACAGATCTGATAGGTATATAAAAGGAAGCAAGGGATTAAACTGATACGAAATTCCATACTATAGGATGACATTCACTTTACATTGGAGGGTTGCATATTTGATGCCAATATTTTTATTCATACTTTAAAAGAAATAGCTAAATAGTTACACACATCATGTTGCCCATGAGATGTTGAAATAAGAGAAAGAAAGAAAGAAAGAGAGAGAGAGAGAAAGAAAGAAAGAGAAAGAAAGAAAGGAAGAACAAAAGAAAGAAAGAAAAAGAAAGAAGGGAAGGAAGAAAGGAAGAAAGAAAGAGAAAGAAAGAAAGAAAAGAAAAGAAAGGAAAGAGGACAAGCAGAAGGGACCTGTGTTTTGCTTCCTAGTAAAGTTCAGTGAAGGTGGAAAAATTTCAGAGAAAAAGCCCCCTGAATATTGTACCCAGGTAGACAGCATCTTCCACAATTTCATATTGGATCCAAGTAGACAGGACCTTCCAGGGTCACCGAACTCCCCCAACCTCCATGGCCCAGGAGCAGCCAATGATCTATGTGTGCACAAAAGGAGCACGGAAGCATAGAAGGAGCTACCACCCTGGAAGCGGGCGTGCAGACAGGGCTCAAAAGGAGTTTGTGGGGTCTGTGGGAAGCAGTCACGGAGCAGTCCTGACCAGGTGTTGGGGGAACAGAGGCTGGATGACCTGCACACCAGACGTCTGCACCCTCTGTGCCTGCTGTACAGCAGAGGTGCTTGAGCAGCCTCAGGACTTAACTGAAACCCTAAGAAAATGGAAACTAAGATAACATTACTGCTTATCCAGAAAAAGGGATTTAGTGTATAAATTAATATGTTTAGGGAAACTAGTTTTATTTGTATTTGTGACATGACTACTGAATATGTATATGTATTCGTATACATACATATACCATATCACACATATACTAAATATGTATTATGTGTGTATACATATACACACATATACACATAATACATATATGTATTTGAGTGAAGATATATTATGTATATGTGTATATACATAGGTATATAAATATGTCTATACATTTTTATAGACTGTATGTTTGCACCACCCCCGCCCCCAATGTGATGATTTGGGGAGGTGACTAGGTCATAAGGATGGAGTCCTTGTGAATGGGATTAGTGCCTTTCTAAAAGAGACCTCTGAGAGTCTCTTGATTTTTCCACCACATGTGCAGACAAGGAGAAGACGGCCATCTATGCACCATATGCCAACTCCTGGATCTTAAACTTCCCAACCTCCAGAACTGTGAGAAATAAATATTTGTTGCTTAAGCCACCCAGTCTATGGAATTTTTGTAATAGCAACCCGAATGAACTAAGACATATATATTCCATATAATTTTCATTTTTAATTATGTATTCAAAAATTAAATGTTAAAAAAAAAAAAAATTAAATGTTGAAAATTGTGAGATCAATTTATTTTACTTTCCAAGGGACTATAAACACAAATGAAAAATATAGTGATAATTATATTGCACAATCAGAAAACATAGATGAGTCATAGAAATGTGTCCCTATTTAAGCAGAAAATATATGAAATAGCTAAAATAACACTAAAAATGTCCAGGAAAACAAATCCAATAATAAATTTGCATAAATTTTTGAAAAGATATTTTAAAGTGACTTCAAGAACATACTCTCTTTTAGAACAGTTTGCAATCACTTTAAAATAATAGAATTATATACAGACCCTAAAATATCTTTCTAAAATCTCAGCATTAAGAGAAAGAATGTAAAAATAAGCATCAAGTCCAATCCTCTCTTTTTATATATTTTTTCTTGGAATTATAATAATTTGTTTGCAACATAAGTATTAACTTGCATCAATTCTGCCTTAATCTGGTCACTGTCTAGTTGCCAAATGATCCTGAGCTCAATGGTTTTCACTGTGACCCTCACTAAAATGTCCCCTGCTCACCTGTGTGCACCTAAGATCCCTTCGGCACAAACTTGAATCAATCACAACTCACCACTTTGGAACCCAGGGTTCTTATAAGTGCTTGAATCCATGTTTAAATCACATGTATCATCTAATCAATAAGACAACACTATCAAGGTAAAAGAATGTGACAGAGTCCTCCGAAGCGCAGGACCAGAGTCAGAGCCAAAGCTTTTCAGAGCTTGATTTATGGGCCTCCAACAGTCTTCTGATTGAAGAGAAGAGTATAGCCTCTGTGAGACTACAAGGATGCAAAAATAGAGAATTCTGAGTATTTAAGAATACTCATTGCCATATTCATCTGATTCTTAGAACTTTTTCCACAGAATTCTAAAACTTCATGTTTGATGAGTCCATTTAATATGGGAGAGTTTTTTTTTTTCAAAAGTTACTAAAGTTTCCATCATTCATTCCGTGTTTTCCTAATCCACTCATACTTCAATCTCTTAGATGATGACTTTGTATCTTACCTTCTCCATTTAAATACCTAATACCTTCTCATCTAAGCTTATTCTCACATATAACTGGGTCCTGCTTCACTGAGCAAATAAGAGCAATCAGAAGAGAACATCCATAGGCTCTTAACATCACAATACCCACCTCCCAGGCTCGCCGTCCATGAATCCTGCCATCAAACATGTTAATCCAGATGCATTTTCCGCCACTGTCTACAATTAAGCTTGAACTCTAGATACCATATTCCCTCCCACTTTTCCAAGCATATAATTCTGGATTCTCATGCATCGTCAAATTTTCTCAGCCAACTGAATGATTATCTTTAGCAAAAAACATGTAATAATACCTCTGATCTCTTTCACAAAAGTCCTTTTATCTCCACATCTCCCTTTAGAAACTTCTCTACTTTCCTCCCATTCACTGAAAAACTTCTAAAGAGCGTGAACTAGACTCATTCTCTCTAATTTCTCCCGCTACTTTCTCTTTAATCCACTTCAACCACATTTTGCCCCCACCATTCCACCAACACTTATGAAAAAATCTCCAGTGACGTTCACGTTGCTAAATCAAACGGTATATTTGGCGTCTTCATCTTAGTTGACTTACAAGTAGCATTTGAAGGCATGGTCCCTCAATCCCCTCAGATACCCTTTTATAACTTGCATTCCAAAGTACCAATACTCTGATGTTTTTGTTACCGTACCTCCATTGATCCTTCTAAGTCTTTTTGGCTTATTCCCCTTTTATTCCTATCCCTCAAACATTGGAATGTCCCAGACCTACTTTCCCATATAGCCTTATTCTATTGGTTATCTTATTCATTCACATGGCTTTAATTTATATGCCAACTCCCAAATTTATATGTAGTGCCTGGGTCTCTCCCTGGCTGACAAATGCAGGAGTGCACTCAGCATCTCTACTAGGATATGTAATAATCATCTCAAAATTTTAACCACTGAATTATTCACCCCATTCCTCTGTCTCCCCAGTTAATAGCATTTCTATACCAGATGCTTAGACCAAAATGGTAATTGTATTCTCTTGTCTGTATCATCAAACTATAACAATAATTCATCTTTTTATCCTCTCCTTTACTACCACACTAGAGAAGGTTATAAACATCTTGTCTATTTTATTTTAATAGTTTTCTAGCTAATATCCCTGCTTCCTTTCTTCCCTTCTTACAGTCTACTCTTAATACAGAAACTAGAGTGACCTTTTTATAACATGTCAGACTATGTCACTTCTCTGCTTAAAACCCTCCGTGGTTTTTCATCTCATTAAGAGTAAAAGCCAAGTCTTCATATGGCACATAAAGCCCTGAGTACCTGAACCTTCGTAATCCCTTGACTCACCAGCTACTATTTACCCCTTGCTCACTCTCCAGCTGCACAGAATTCTTTGCTCCTTTGAACCTGGATACATGCCTCCCAGATAATCTGCACACCTGTTCCCTCATTTTCTTTAGGTCTTTGCCCACAAGCCACCATTGCAATGAAGTCTAATATACCAACCTATTTATAGCAGAAAAACTGAACCTCTGCCCTTCCTGTATTCCTGCTTTACAGTTCTCAGTAGAAATGATCATCACTTGAAATGTATCATAATTACATATTTACTTTATGAGCCACTCTCTCACCTCAATAGACAGTGAGATTCATGAGGTCATGGAACATTTATTGCATGAAAGAATAAAAAGCAGTTGTTAGAATGATGGTGCATTTTACAGTTAAGAGCACTTCAGAATAAGAGGAAATATAATAATTATTATGTCTCAAGTGTAGACTTTAGAGATTATTTTTGAACAATTTAGGAACTTGATCGAAAATATTCACATTATAGTAGAAATGGTTCTTCTTTTAAATAACTGCCTCTAATCTCAGCTAAGCCCTCAATGACATTCAAAAATATATCTTAGGACCCTGGTCACATCTCCATTCTTTTCCCCAGAGCAGCTATTCTTAATACTAGTCCTGTTAATTCACTTCTCTTTTCTGTCACCTCACTCTCAGTAGGTGATCTTGGCTTGTACTTCAAAAAGAAAACAGTCATTAAAAGTGAACACAGCCTGGCAGCCTGAGGCTCTGCCTCATCAGGAAGCTGTTTTGAGTTGGTAAAGTCAACAGGGTGGGAGGGGAGCATGGATAAGAGATAGAGTTTTTTTTTCTTTCTAGTTATACTTAATGGAAGTATAACACCTGTCATCCCCACAATTTCCGACAATCATTTCTTCCTTCACACTATCCGTATTGCTTCATGGGTATTTATTATATACTTTGGATTATCCTCCAATTATGTCTTTCCTATTTTGTTGTTCAAATTTTCCAGGTTTGGCCATCGGTCATGTGGCCCTGTGACCTATGACCTTTCATTTTCTCCTGTGCCCTGTTGACATTATGATAGATTTTTTTAGCACTTTCTTCCTTTTTGGCACTACAAGATGCTCCAGGTTTACCTTGTATATTCCTACCCCAGTCCTAGAATCAGCCGTATCTCGAAGGAGTCCTAATTCCTTTTCAGGGAGAGAGCTACCATAAACCAAGATCTGGGTGATCCCAGCTGACACAGCAAGGAAATATATGTGTGTACTAACCTGTGTACACATTATTATCTATAAATGTGTCTATATGTAACCATCTGTGTGTGTATTAAGCAAAACATGACATCACACTGCTGTATCCAGCTCTAATCCACAACCATTCGGGTCATTGTGGCCTCCTCCCTGGCTTACCTGTTATCTCCCAGTCCAACACTGAGAACTCTGGTTTCTACCATCCTTCATCTGTTTACACAATTGTTCAATTTCAGAATACATGTATAGCAGTTTAAGAATCCTATCCATGCCCCAGTGGGAAACAACTTTGCCAAGGGGAATTATTATGTAACCTCCAAAAATTCTTCTATGACTCAGTTTCTTCCTCTATAAAATGGAATTACAACCGTATCTACCTCATAGGATAATTACAAGTGTTAAAAGGTAAATATATATAAAGTACTCAGTTTGGTGCCTGTCACATATCAAGTGTCCTGTAGTTACTGGCATTTGTTGTTTTGTTACTATTAATAGCATGTATGTCTTCTAGCTCTGACTCTGCTGCATTTTACCATATTAAAACTTGTTTAAGATACAGGTATCTTGGACTTCCCTGGTGGCACAGTGGTTGAGAATCTCCCTGCTAATGCAGAGGACATGGGTTCGAGCCCTGGCCCGCCCACGCCATGGAGCAACTAAGCCCGTGTGCCACAACTACTGAGCCCACGTGCCACAACTACTGAAGCCTGTACGCCTAGAGACCGTGCTTTGAAACACGAGAAGACACCACAATGAGAAGCCCATGCACCGCAACGGTAGCCACCGCTCGCCGCAACTAGAGAAAGCCTGTGTGCAGCAACGAAGACCCAACACAGTAAAAAATAAATATATATTAATTAATTAATTAAAAAAAAGATACAGGTATCTTTATTGTTAAAAATGTGGACAATATACAATGGCCTTTCAAAGTTGATGTAAAAGAAAGCAAGAGCTTACTTACATAAGAAAATTGTATATTCTATAGGTCAATTATAAAGTTGTGTGTCCATACCTATACATTTTAAGATATTTTAGTAATTGATAAAACTGCTATATTTGGGGGATAATTCAGCCCTATTTTTTAGAACAGTTGTATTCCTCTAAATAAAATCAATGTCCAGTCAACTAAACATGCCAGGTATGGTTGAGTCAATATTCCTTTCCTTTGACCTAGTTTTCCTCTAGCTTTCCTATTTATTTTATTCATGCTATAGATATAACATTAAAGATGAGATATTGTAGGAAGGAACACTTTCATCTTCTCCTGTTATTTCTTTCTGGAGGATGGTTCTTTCTTAAGCCTTCCTAAGCTCATCTCAGCCTTTATTCCTCCCCTGGATGTAACATATGTTACCTGGTTGTTTCTTCAAAGTCAATAGTCCCCTTCTTGGGTGAGTGGAGTTAATTTCTCCATAGTCCTGAGCACCCAGGGGGATTGTTTGATCTGTTTCTGCATCTCATCCCACAAGGACCAAGATGCAAGTGGGTGAGATGTAACAGCTTTGTAAACTTTCTTCCCCGTGGTTTGTCTTTACCTGACTTTTCTGGTGGGTAGGAGAGAGCAAGGTCACTCTGACCAACACACATAGGGCTCATGTTCAGCAGGTATGGCCCATGTGGCCTTGCAGTTGTTAAGCTTGGATGCTACTATTCTAAATGTTCTAAGCCTTTGCCGTGTAGTTGTTAAGTATTTCAAGTATCAGTAGAGTGATTATTTTCATTCCCTATTTACTGACTATTTAGTGTGTTTGTTTCTTATTCAGCAATTAATTCATACCTCAGAGAAATGTGCTATTTGTTGGCTCCATTGAAAAACCTCAGGGCTGCCAGGCTACACTAATCCAGGGATTACCATTCATATTGTCTTCAATGATAAATGCACCCCCTGAGCACAAGTATGCAACATACCAACAAAACATGTTAAATGAAAAATTACCTGTTTTTTTTAGTATAAATGAGTATATTGAATTGCTCTTTAGAGATTTAAGAATTATTTCATAAATCCACAATGAATTCTGAACATTTATGTCCATTCTTTTTGCCCATATTTTTGTCTTAAGAGAAATTATGTTACATAGAAATAAACAACTGAAGGTGCTCAAACACACTCACACACACACAGACACACACACAATATAGCTCTTCAAACCACAATTCACTTCAAGACAGCAGGTATTAAAGATACTGGGATATGATAAATCAGGTCTCCTGTTCTGTTCCCTGAGTTTTGTAGGATCTTGACTTGTTGACATTTGAGAAAGGAAAGGAAATAGTTGTATCTGCATCTTGCTTCCTATTAAGCTTGTATCTACTCTCCATCGCAAACAGCACACTCCCAACTGACAAAGACAAGGGGCTTGTGCTCTTAACAGATGGTCTTTTCATAATCACCCTACCCCAATTGTTTTTAACTGGTTTTGTTTGTCTTCAAAGCTGTCTTATACACCTGTTTTAGTTCAGTATAATCTTTACAAAAATATCAGGAGTAGTGAAGTCAGAAAGCATATGGCATGAATTTTCCCAGGTTCTATACACTATAGAGAAGACTCTTGCTATAGAAACACACACACACACACGTACAGTGCACAGTCTCTGTTCTCAGGAAATCCATTGTCTAGTTATAATTACTGACCACACAGCACAACATGGTTAAAAGCTATATTAGATGGAGGAAGCAGAAAAAGAATCAAGAATTAATTCTCTCTAAGGGAATATTGCCTAGTTCTGCTTTGCTCATTGTGCATGTCAACTTTGCAGATCCAAATGACCAGAGTAAAGGTGACGAGCCTGTACTCCTAAAGGAAGGTTTAAAAAGTAATTGACTCATAAAAGTGATTTAAGAACCAATATATGAAATTTATATTAGAAATATATATGTGTGTGTGTGTATATATGTGTATATATATATATATATATATATATATATATATATATATACATATATACACACACACACACACATACGTGTGTATTCATGGCTGTATTCAATCAGCCTATCAGTTCTTACCAGATAATTCCTCATACTCCTAGTTGATTGATACCAACAAACCATTAGATAGATAGATAGAAAGTAGGTAGGTAGATAGATAGATAGCTAGATAGATGATAGATAGATGAAGCAAAACAAACAAGTAGAAACCCTGAAAGATTCCACAAAGAGGGAAAAAAATAGTGGAAAGCAGCCGCATAGCACAGGGAGATCAGCTCGGTGCTTTGTGACCACCTAGAGGGGTGGGATGGAGAGGGTGGGAGGGAGGGAGATGCAAGAGGGAAGAGAAATGGGAACATATTGTATATGTATAACTGATTCACTTTGTTATAAAGCAGAAGCTAACACACTATTGTAAGGCAATTATACTTCAATAAAGATGTTTGAAAAAAAAAAAAA
This sequence comes from Balaenoptera acutorostrata, assembly GCF_949987535.1. Lineage (NCBI taxonomy): Eukaryota > Metazoa > Chordata > Mammalia > Artiodactyla > Balaenopteridae > Balaenoptera > Balaenoptera acutorostrata. The sequence continues at coordinate 9,793,536 of NC_080076.1, forward strand.
AGAGGGAAAAAAAGAAACCTCCATAATATCTTGAGTTTGTGATATAAAAGATTGTAATTATACTTCAGCTAAGAGGCTATAAAAGAAAACTGATCACTAACTGGAATCATGTGGTAAAGTATAACTGTTCTTAAGGTTAAATAACAGCCCTCATCTTGCTGTGGTCAACGGTGCAGGGCCTCACAGGGGACCTGAGAATCAGATTGCAGGCAACCTTCCCATCCTGAACCAAACAGAAGGTGGAGAATAAAGTGGTACCGTACAGGCCCTGAGAACAGACACATGTTTCTTCCTAGGCAATGTCTGGCTTTCCCTGAGCAGTGCCCCTACAACTAGAATGTGATCACCTGAGCATCTTATGATGCAGGTTCTTATTCACCTTCGTCTAGGGAAAAGTCAGATAACTTCATTCCAGCAAAATCCTAGGAGATGCTGAGGCCAGTTGTCTGTAGGAGAGTTTGAGGCTCTGGGAAATTTCTGTCTCAGGTAGGAAGGGTAGATTTGTAAATAAACAAATTGGCTCCACGCCCCTGTAGCTGGAGCCTTTGCAAGAGAAACAGTGAGGGGACAAACTGTCTCCATTCCAAGTGTATCCACATCCAGATAAAATTCTTTACTGAAGAGGCAACCAAATCCCCAAAATGAAGTATAGCGTAAAATGAAAAAAAGTTAAAATTTTTCATTAACTTCGTAATTTTCAAGAAAAAATAGCGACCTCTCACTTTTGAAAATGCCTTGCAGGAGCCCTCTCTTAGGGTTCCCATTCTCTTGTCCCCTCTGTCTCTCCCTTCCCCTCCCCCTACTGTCTTTCTCTACATTTCCTTACTTTGAAGTTCCTTCATTTACCCATTCTGGGTCACACAAATTCCAAGAGCTTAGTTTATTTTTGCAATTTTTCAGTAAGTTTGAAATTATTTCCAAACAAACAGCCTAAAAAAAGGTCTCATGCAAAAAGACTGAAAAGAACAAATTTATATTATCACAGCCCGAAACCATTTTTGTTGACTCAAATTCATCTCATTTTGCATTTTAAAATACATATGTGTATATACATATGTCTATATGCTTATGTTTACTTTTTATATATTTATATATGCTTTTATATATGTATATATGCTTAGATTTACTTTTGGAGAGTAAAATCAGTTTTACATATCAAACTGATTGTTCTATTTACCGTTGGCAATATTTCCTGTGGGGAACAAGTGATTTACTTAAGATTTTAATTAGTATAGCTCTTATAAAAGTAGTTTTTCCCTAATTTCCTTATTTCCTGGGACATGTTGACAGTTACTAGTGTTGATGTTTTTGGAAGTAGGTTAATTTCTTAAATTTATGCTTTACTCATGTTTATAAGATACAGTTTTTATAAAATATGTATTTTGCCTATTATTGATCTTTTCAACCCTTGTTACTTTTTATGTGGTAAATAAGAAAACAATTCATTTATTTCACTTTCTTTTCCTTTTGCTACTTTCAATGTAAAAATAAGCCAACTAAAAATTTTTAATGTCAAATCATCCATCGACAGTAATTTTAACTTAAATGCCATCTTAAATTTCTTCATATTCTTTTGGGTTTGGAATTAAAAATAGATTCTGGCTTAATAACCCAGTTTTTCTAAAATTCCTCAATTCAACAACACTTAAAGTAATCTTCGTTCTAATTATTATAAAAGCCCAAGCTAGTGTTGATGCTTTGTTAGCAATAAAATTGAATATAAAATATTTTTTCCAAAAGAAGTGTAAAAGCAAATCACTTCGGGCTTCCCTGGTGGCGCAGTGGTTGAGAGTCTGCCTGCCAATGCAGGGGACACGGGTTCGAGCCCTGGTCTGGGAAGATCCCACATGCCGCGGAGCGACTGGGCCCGTGAGCCACAACTACTGAGCCTGCGCGTCTGGAGCCTGTGCTCCGCAACAAGAGAGGCCGAGACAGTGAGAGGCCCGCACACGGCGATGAAGAGTGGCCCCCGCTTGCCGCAACTAGAGAAAGCCCTCGCACAGAAACGAAGACCCAACACAGCCAAAAATAAATAAATTAATTAATTAAAAAAAAATAAAAGGCAAATCACTTTGAAGGGACAAATTTGAAAGGATTGTCAATAGCCTTATAAACACCTCCAAAATGTTAGAAGAACTGCAAAGAGAGTTTAATAGTTGGGCTGGGAAAGAGAAAAACAGAGGGGATGTTACAATGCAAAAGGGAATTGTTAAATTTCTTTCCATGGCTGTCAGTGCAAGTACTCCTTGAAAATAAGCAAATCAATCTACAGATGTGCGCCGTACGCTATGCCACAAAAATGGAGATAGATCAGAAGCTAGAATCAATTGTCTACAGAAGTTTGTAGTTTTGTTCCTTTATATAGGATTTTTAAAAAATATGCACTTAAAAATGTCAGATTAACTCTGTTATATAATTTAGTTCCAGTGGCAAGTACATATTCGTTTATTTGCTTGTTTGCTTAAATGGTATCGATTAACAGTTATAATCATACTTTTTCATGTAAATTTGTTCTAAGAAGTTCATGAAAACAAATTATTTTAGTCACATATTAGTAAAATGAGTGATTTGAATTCTTCAGTTTTACATAGGCTTTTAATTCATTCGTTTGTTTGTTTTTGAGAACTATGAATCCAAGTTGGAAATAAGTTCATATTGTTATTTTAATTAAATATAGATGAAGGATATTAAGTAGATTTATATGTTGATTCATAGTCATGGAACTAAATTAAAGTAGGTTTAAATGGTCATTAGTCATATAGATTTTCTAAAATTGTATTAGAAATTTGTTTATATCCTGATTTAATGGCAATAGATTGTATAATGACCATATTCATTAATTTATAATGAGTTTTTATTATATGTAGATTTTTTATATATTATATTTAATCCTAATAAGAACTATAAAAGGAAGGTATTTCTTTTCATCCCAATATATTCTCATCTTTTAAAAAAATTCTGTGCACAAACTCAACTGAAATATTTTTAGCTCTTCTTATACCTTCAAGCTCCCACACTTGTATTCATTTCTCAGATTGAGATGTTATCTCCTACTCAAATTCTAATCTCCTGATTATCTTTTTTCATCCTTTGAAGTCTCAGCTTTAATATACATTTTTTATGAAAATATTCCTTTTCCTCAATAAACTAGTTCACTTGCCACTGCGCTAAGCTTGCACATTACTTTCTACATTTCCCTCATATTGCTTATTTGGAATCTGAATCTTCCTCCAAGCCTAATTCTACGAAGCCACGGGTGTTAACTCTTCTGCTTATTCATGTACCACAGGGTTTATTATGCTGTCTCGTGCATAATACGGCTCACTAAGAATATTTTGTGTGTCAGTGGTAGGATTCCCATTTACACTGAAAAAAACTAAAGCTCAAGGCAAAAAGTGAGCATGAGAAGTCTTACCTTCAATAAGGGGCAGAACTAGGATTCCAAGCAAAATTGTTTTCATTTCAATCTCATGTTGTCTTCAACAACACAGCTTCCCTTGGCGTAGCTGCATGGTTAGTTTATGAACACAGAAGTACCCTCTGACCTAAAGTTCTGGAAAGAGATAATTTAGAAGAATATTAGCATCTGATGCATTCAGACTCTAATATCCTAATATCTAATGCCTCTAAGGTTAGGCATATGCTGTTTATTGGTAATAATGGAAAGGACAGGAGATTACAAGAGTTAATTTGATGTTGGATTGGATGTGAACACCCAACAGGAACATTTTGGAATATACTGTATGGTTTCCATTTGATAAGTAAAGTGTAATAATAGTCAAATCAATACAGAATAAAGAAAGAATGAGACAAAGTATGTTAAACATATATTAAAATACTCTTGCCATATATTAAAATATGCTTTATGGACTTTGTACCTTGTAGGTACTATATTCACTACCCTGCTGCTTTTCCAAGGTAATTCCTGCATTTTTACATCCAGAAACAAATACTGCGAAAACTCCAGATTTTTACCCTTTGCAAGAGTAATTTCTTTACCAGACCACAGTAACAAAATATATATGGAATTACTTTCAAGCCTATTTATCTATTTTCTAATTTATCTATTTTCCTCTTTGTTTAAGCAGGTCTCAACCAATTATAATATAGTCTGCATTTACATTTTAAAAATGGTCATAAAAAAGTGCTGATTTAAAGAGAACTTTATCATCTTCTTCCATCAGCTGCTTTACTAAGACTGATTGCATTTTTGCCTGATAAACTTTGATCTTCCACATAGAATTTTAATACAAGGGACTAATAAAATTGAAGTGCTTTAGAGGTCTTTTGACTCCCTTTCCTTGGAAACTAGGAAAGATACTGACCCGACCTTCACGTGTTCTGTGGTTTGTCATTTATTAAAGTTCTGAATCTCAAGGCCTATGAGTACTATAAACTCAAAGAAGTTGTTTTCAATTACTGTTAGGATGATATTGATGATGACGATCAAGGAGAATTAAACAAATACCTCCTCTAGTGACTGCATAAAATCATAAATACTGCAAACCTCTTTGACTCTGAGCGCATCTTACTAGATGTAGGGCAGAAAGCAATATGACATTGTATCACTGGGACAGAGCACACTTGTCCAGGCTACTTTGCTCATGTTGGGCTCTACCATCGGGTCTCTTCTTAAAGGACATAAAATAAACTTTTTGTCACTTAAAAAGTCAACAGAAATGCACTATTCAAACACTTATTGCCCAACTAGGATTTAATGTAGCTCTCAAATCCTAATCCCAAGGACCCTCAGTTAGATTCAACATTATTTCCTGCCCCACTCCATTCACATCCATACCCCTACCATCCAAAACATCTCTCCTTATGCAATATCTAAAGGAGAGAGGGAAAAAGCAGAGGAATGCAGATTTGATCTTTGAGTTGAGAAGAGCAGTGTAGTTTGAAAAATCTTCCCCAAATGAGCTTCTAATTCACTCGGAGGATGGTGTGCAGGTGGTGAGAGAGGACTGGCCAGCCCCGTCCCATCTCAGAATAAAAATCTTCGTTATTTTTGTTAATATAGTACAGTTCAGTAACGGTTGAAATACACGTATGATCTCATTAACACCCATTACTGACTTGTTTCCATGAAACTATACAGGTTTTATAGTGATTCGCAGTTTTTGAGCAAAACATAGATTGACAAACTATCTTTTAAAAAAAAAAGTCAAATATTGAAATCTTCTGCTTTCTTTTTTGTGTACAAAGTTCAAATTCTAAAATATAGTGGATCAAAAGCAGAAAATTTTTTTTCACAACTCATTACAGATTCATAACTTTTACTGCTTCAAGAAAAAAATTCAAGACAAGGGTAATATAAGTTTCTGTATCCCTATAGCCTTGAATTCATTTATCTCTTTTTTCCCCCAGAACGTATCTAGTAATAGTGACACTGAATTCCCAGGGGAAAATATCTTAATTTTTTAGATGGAAGCCCTTTAGGCATGCTTAATAAAGAGGCAGGTTTAAATTTTTTTTTTTCTATTTTTAATTAATTGCCCCAACAATCCAACTCAGTTTTATAATAGTAATGTAGATATTTTTAGTTAGCCATCTTTATTTCTTCCGCCTACTGATATGTATTTCTAATATGGTTTCTTTAATTTTATTTTATAAATCAAGCCTTTAAGTTACACACTAACTCATTACACTCCTTCATGTTTCAGAAATTCTATCATAAAAGTATAAATGAGGCAGGAGACAGATGGGCCCTCAGGGCAAACCATTTGAGTTCGTTCCTTGTGGACCGATACTCCGAGACAGGAATAGATAACAGGACAATTGAGAGAGGCGGTGGGCCCTGCCCAGATAGAAGATAAGAGGCCACATATTCTTCATTCTTGAAGTCAGGAGACCTCCTTGACTGCACATGCACAGAAAGGCTTGTTGGAGGTCAAAAGGGGAGTGATGCCAACAAACGCTCACTTACCCAGAGGCCTCTTCGGTGGAATCCATCTTGGCTAAGAGATGCGCGCGCACACATGGGAAGATCCTGAGATACACCAAATGTGGACCCTGAACCAGGCAAAGCAAAATGATTGGACAAAGGAAACACAGAAGAACTGCCCCATATAAGTGATTTAAACTGCTGCGAGGGCACGGCTCTCTCTTTGAGCCTGCCCGTGTGTCTACCCACACGTACCGTACTCCTTTTTTCTCTTAATAAATACTTAACCTGTTTCACTACTTTCCGTCTTTGTGGAAATTCTTTTTCTGCAGAGCCGGAGAGCCAGGGCCTTGCCACTGACCACTTGTCTAGTGGCCGGGATTCGGTGCTCTCACTGCCGTGACCCGACCTCAATCACTGGCTGGGAACCGAAACCCTGCTTCAAGCCGCTGCAGGCCGACGCCACCCGAGATCGTAAATATCCTGTTCTATTACATCTGAGATCTTTCTAAGTAAACTAATTGTACATCTCATAATTAATATAAAAGGTGAACCAATCATTAACAAAAAAATACTGCATTTGAGGTGGAAATAATTATAGCCCAACTCTGCAATCTTTTTTTGTGAGAAAACTAGTGTAAAACAGAAAATGTTGTTGAGTTAGTCTTTGTTAGACCAGAGCTATAGTTCAGTCTTTTTGTCTCCAAATACAATCTCCCTAGCATTAATTTAAAACAGAACAATAAATTAAAATTTAGCTGAAATGCTGATTTCTCCTTTATCTAGCTAGATAATTATGGCTTTCTTTGTTTGTCTTCCTATATCGAAAATCATGTTTCTCATATTTCTTTGTAAGAACAATCTAATGCAAATAACTCTGGTGCATCCTAAAAATGTCCAATATATTATCATTTATCCAGCAGACGATATAAATAGCAGATAAACATTAAATTTTCTAGTCTTTCCTACCAAACTACGTCAGCCAGCAATTACTTCAGATCTTAAATATCCTGATCTTCATTTATTTACCAGAGTCTGTCTCCTAAGCACCTTGGTATGTGAGATGAATGCCAATTGCACTAGGAGTAATGATCACACTCCCTTCTCTTCTGCTGTCTGAAGATGATTTGATACGCACTTCTATTAGACTGGCTCCTGAACAGCGTGCCTGAATGATGTGGCCTGTCAATCTTCCTAGCAGAGCTGGCTAGAGGGTATGATGGGCTGATCTCAAAGAAGCAAAAGACTTTGTTTTGATCACTGGAAGAAGGAGATCTGCAACTGGCTTTATCGTAATCTTACCCCTGCAACTGGCAAATCCAGACATTACAGAGAATTATTGTTCAGCAAAGCAGAGGAAGAACAAGTAATGTGATTTTTGTCTTTTTATATTTTTCTTCAGAGCGCCAGTAAAGTTGAAGGTTGTGATTTAGAGGAATTTGTTAATTTTCCATATGCCATTCCAAAGCAGTACTATTTTTTTGCAGAACCTTCAGCTTTGTTGACAATTGAGGACTCTCTTTTGTTTTCAACAACTGAGCTTACTTGCAGTCACCATATTAATGAAATCAGGAGTTGGTTTCACAGATCTTATTTTTCAATCCAAATCAACAAAGCACTAAAAGCAGTGTATTAACAACAGAACTAGACTGAGGGCTTGGAGAGAATTGGGATTTTATGACACTGCCATTAACTGTTAGGTGACCTTAAACAAGTCATTTCTGCTCTTGGGAGTTTTGTTTTCTTATTTTTAAAATGAGAATGGGCAAGGAAACTCATTTTGCATGGGTGGTTTTGACTATGACTCAGCAGAATTTCTTGGGGATCTTGTTAACAGTACAGGCTCCAAGGAAAACACATGGGAGTCTACCATTGTAACTAGAAGTAAGGTGAGAGAATGTATATATTTAGTGTGCTTCCAAAGCGATTCTGACGCCGCGAGTCTGTAGATGGGCATTTGAGAACTACTAGAGTGATAATCCCCACGATCCCTTTAAGTTCTAGATGAAATTCTTTTGTAAGATAGATCGTGCGGATTAGAAATACCTACTACACATTTGAAAGGTTACTGATGCTAGGAACCACTCCTAGACATTGTGTTATGATTGGTCTGGGGCAGAGCCTGGGTAAAGAGTATGCTTTAAATGCTCCCCCAAGTGACTCTAATGCATAGTCAAGGAGGAGACCCAATCCTTCAATGGGTTTTCCTAGATTTTAGCTCCAGCTTATTGAGGGCTTATTACATGCCCATTTTCTGCCACTTTGTACACACTTTCTGGACAACTAGTGCTACCTGCATTGCACACAAGAGGAAACTGAGGCTTACAGAGGTTGAGTAACTTGTCGAAGGTTGAACAGCTCATGTGAGGAAGAGAAAAAATTTGTAGCTTTGATCATTTGCCCCCTTGTTCCCTCCAACATAACACACTGCCTTTCATTGGTTTATGGAATGGCTATAATACACTGACATCAGAATTAGGCTAACTAATCAAATTTGGCCAGATTCCCAGTTTTACTAATTCCTAGAATGATTAAAAGAGTTTCTTTATGGGAAACAAATCTACTACACTCCATCAGTCAGCAGACTCAGTTTCATGCACTATCTTGGGTCAAATTCAACTGACATAATTATGGAAATAAATCTCAGCACATTTATTTAGAGCCCCCTACCCATGACCCATAGCCAAATTTAGTACAACATCCTTGGGTTTGAAATCAATCTTTGTGTCCCAAAGCAATTAAGAAATTGCCAGAATTTTTTGGAATAAATCATGCTGATTCTGTTTTAGGAAGCACCCTAGTTAGACATTTTAATTAACTCCAACTATAGGCCAATAAGGCACTTGTAGAAAAGCCAACAATTAGGTTCTCAAAAATGCTAATTTTCTTTTCCCAGAAGAAACATTTCTAGTCCAAAGTGTTATAATGTGACCAGGTGGTAAAGTTGTAATGTCTTTGAGCAATTTCTTGCATTTCCTCAGGGAGTTAACCTATAAGTGGGGTAAAAATTTCACATGTGGAGAATTGGAAATATTGCCCAAGACTTATTACATAGTCACTGAAAATACTCTAAGAAATTTATTAAATATACTCTCAGGATACTTATTCTGCAGGTATTCAGTTTACTTGTTCAGTTTTATGATCAGTGTCAGACCATAGGTTTAGAATATTGTACTTTTAAGATACAGATGGTAAATATCTCTGGTCATGGGATTATTGGTCTCTAATGGAGTTTACACATCAGCAAGACATTATTCATATATCTTTGACTGAATTTAAGGATATGTTGACTACTTTGAATTTTTTTACTGGTTTATTTGTTAAAATTTGTAAGTATTAGCTTCAACCTTTATTTCCTGGCTTATTGCTCACATTTGGTTTGTTCTCCTGTACTGAATTTCTGACCTTGATCTACTGTTGTATCTTCCTTCACAGCAGGCTCTGTTGATCCACCAGTAACTTTTTCAGTGTCTGATCTCCGCTTGCTTTTAGTTATTCTAACTCCAGGTAGGTGCTAAAAGAAATAACAGAAACACTCTATTCAACATTACTTATAAGAATCATGAAGGCAGCTTGTATCTGAGTGACCTAGAGCAGAGACGTTCTTACTTTAATGAATTAGTCCACCATCCATGATTCCTACAAAAGGTCCCCCAATCCATCTCCAAAACAGGCTTTCACAAGCCTTGGTAATCCTAAGATTGACTGTGTCTTATGACTATATGACCATGGGGATTCTACTCAAGATTTCTTGAGACCCATTTTATTGAAAACTTCCCTTCACCCCTATTTCATTGTGTTTTGAACAGGCATCATCCCATCATCTTTATTGCATTCCAGCTGACTGTACCCTTGCTTCAGAGTGCTAATTTGCTGCCCAGAGAATTAATGCAGAATGCCGAATATCAACCTACTGTGTATCTTTAATGGTATTCAAGAAATTGGGGTTTTATCTGGAGCATTAGTTCTGCAAAATAACCTTGTTTACTGACTGGACAGATATAAATAGAGTAAAATAAACTTGTGGTTACTTTACTGGTCAAAGTACACTGTCCTTTAAAACACAGATAATGTTATCACTGTCTTTGAGGTCAATTAGCATTTTTCATTTGTTTTGCTAGTCTACTGGAACATAAAGGAAAAGTTCTATTACAAATGTGTGTTCTAAAAGTTCTATTACAAATGTGTAAGAGTTCTATTACAAATGTTTTTTGTTAACATCTTTATTGGAGTATAATTGCTTTACAATGGTGTGTTAGTTTCTGCTGTATAACAAAGTGAATCAGCTATACATATACATATATACCCATATCTCCTCCCTCTTGCATCTCCCTCCCACCCTCCCTATCCCACCCCTCTAGGTGGTCACAAAGCACTGAGCTGATCTCCCTGTGCTATGCGGCTGCTTCCCATTAGCTATCTATTTTACATTTGGTAGTGTATATATGTCCATGCCACTCTCCCACTTCGTCCCAGCTTACCCTTCCCCCTCCCCATGCCTGCATTCTCTACGTCTGCGTCTTTATTCCTGTCCTGCCCCTAGGTTCTTCAGAACCATATAAATGTGTTTTTGTTCAGAGTAGCTGCATGCTACAGATAAATAATTTTAAATTTTTTATTCTCAAATCTAAGGAGAAAACAGAAGTGTTTACCAGGGTATTTTGCTTGATTATAAGTATCTATACATAACACTACATTATACTATATAGACTAATAAAGGCTGAATAAGACATCGCTAGTTGACTAGTTTTAAGAATTTATGATGTAGCCTTCAAGACTATTATGTCAGAATGACACCCTCTATGAATGAAAAATAAAACACATAATTAGTTTGACTCTTGTGGCTATTGATCAAATTGATACTTGTAATTCAGCTGTTCAATGTGGTAAAACAGTGATTCTTTGGGCTTGTGTAATAATGCAGCATACTTAGTAAAGTATAAAATTAGGCAAAAACAGTTGTTTATGTATTCATCTTCCCACTCGAGGAATGAAAGTCTGTGACAATTGTCAGTTGCTGCCCACTTTATTCACTTTGGCATATCTGAAAGATTCTTTAAGTTGGGATTTTATAAAGAAAACACAAAAGAGAACTGAAATCATGCTGTACATTAATACATATAACTATATCTAAAATATGTATATTTTATTAATCAATTAACTTATAAAATTATAATTATAAAATTATATACAAGTTAAAAAATTTTTATATATATGTATATATAGATAGATAGATAATCTAAATGGTTCAGTTACATGGGTCTTGTAATACAAACAACATTTAGATAACAGATAACCAGGAAGCAGGCTCTCACTAGAGAATCTGCCAGCACCTTGGATCTTGGACTTCCAGCCTCCAGATGTGTAAGAAATTAACTTATGTTGTTTACAAGCCACCCAGTCTATGCTATTTTGTTATAGCAGCCAGAACAGACTAAGACACCACACCAACACCAACAAAGGCAAACAGCACGCACACCAGAGCAGCTAGAGCTATGTTCATTGGCAGAAACTCATGGACAATCCAGTCACTCAGTGGACTAGGGTAACTGATTGCCTTGAGCACTGGTTGGAGTTGCTTCCCCTAAGGATCTGCCGGATGCCATCTTGTGCTCTGGGAACAAGGCTGTGGGGGTTTAGCCTCAATCAAACCAACCCTTACCTCTCAGTGTTGAAAATTCATTTCCTCTTTAAATCATCTCGACAACGTAATGAGATAGGTGCTATCCTTGCAGTTATTTTTACAGAGGTATTAACAGATGCTTAAGGCGTTGAAATATTTTTACAAGGTATTTCAGACATTCAAATAGAAATGTGAATCTTGAACCCAGTTCTCTGATAATATGACCCATGCACTAAGCTTCTATAATTTTGGTAGAGACTACATGTCTATCTTAGCAAACATTCAGGAAACAAAAGTGCTTCAATCATTTATAACTGGTTTCATTTTTGTTTGCATGAATGTAACTGAATCTTTCTCCTACCTTTTCTTTCATAATATAGCTAGACAATTATAGGTATAACTAAAATATACAGATATATAGACATAGCTCATCTATACATATAACACATATAAAATATGTTATTTCTGGGGGAGATGCATAAACAGTAATTTGGTGATGTACACCTTACACCCCACCCTGAATTAACCTCTTCTAGAGTAAAAATAACTCTATGAGGTTATAAAAGAGTTGCTTCTAGTCTGTCATTATCTTCATCAGCTTGGCATTCTCTGGGACCCTTAGTGTTACTCTCAGCTATTTCTTCACAATGCATACAAATTGTGCTATCATTTCTATGACAAAGCTTTTCTCTCGGGTGAGTTTCTCATAGACGACCTCTCTCTCTCTCTCTTCCCCAATCTGTGCATGTTTTCTTTATTCTCTCTTTCTTTTTCTTTCTTTCTTCCCCTTGATAAAATTGTGAATGGCATGGAGAAGATTTGAGAGGGAGGAGGTCAAAATGCACTGGAAAGCAATTCTTACTTTCTACCTGAAAATCTTTAGTGAGAAAAACTCTCCTGGCTGAGTCAAGAAATGGTTTCATATGAAAAAACAAAACAAAGCAAAATAACAAAAACCCTACCAATCTCTTGATTACTTCATGATTTTGGTGTTCTCTTATTGCTGCATCTATCCTAGGCTGTGGCATGGATTTTAAATAGCCAAAGTAAAGATTTCAATCACATTCAGTTAGGTTTAGCTGTTTTTTTCATACTTTCAGAAAGTGGGTTTTTTTTTTTTTTAATGTTTATTTATTTGTCTGCACCGCATCTTCGTTGTGGCACACAGGATCTTTAGTTGTGGCATGTGGGATCTAGTTCCCTGACCAGGGATCAAACCCAGGCCCCCTTCATTGGGAGCATGGAGTCTTAGCCAATGGACCACCAGGGAAGTCCCAGAAAGTGGGGTTTTGTTTTGGTTTGTTTGTTTGTATGTTTTCTTCAGCAATTCCAGGTTGCCGTTTCCGTAAATGTCAGCTTGGTTGACATCAAAAGCAAGAGGCTCCTACTAGATTACACACAAAGCCACACGTGCCACCATGCCAGGTTTGGTAGATAAAAATTTGTTCCATATTTTCTTTCTGCATGTTGGGTTTTACTGGCACTCCTTCCTGGGAGCATAATTAGCAAAGATTAGCTCAAGCAACCAAGGAAAAGAGAAGATAGTTATAGCCCTCCTCCTTCCTCTGCTTGTGAGATGAAAAAATACAGCTGTCCACTTCTGCTCACCTCCATCATGTTTTTGATAGTAGGGCGCCTACACACACTATGCACTTCACCCCATCTTTCATGGCCAGTAAACAACTATTCCCCACATTCTTTCCCCTCATTGCCTGAAACTTCCAGGGACATTTACAAACCATTTCGAGTTCATTTTGTGACAAACATCCCTCCTCACTCCAACTCTTTCCTGAGGACACTTGTCTCCTAGGCTGAGACCATCTGACTCTGTTCCACTCGATTCCTTAGGCTGTTCCAGATCCACATAATTAATATGTTAAATCTCACTGCATAGTAAAGCGATCTCTAAACATCTTAACTCTTTGTTGACAACAAGATCATACACGTAATCCAAGAAAGTTCTTTCATTTTACAGATGAAGAAACTACAGGACAACCACACAGAGCAATCTGAAGCCAGGTGACGATGGGACCAGATCCTTCTTAGAAACGTGAATTTTAAGGCTGCAAGTGTCATCACTGAAAAGTAGTTGATTACACAGGCACCTTTCATTCCATGTGTTTTGATTTATTTTAAATGACCTGCATTCGATTTTCACACTGATACCATTCTCTTCAAAAATGACTCAGAATATTGCATTTGCTCCTGTTAATGCTGAGTCTCTGCAAAATACATCATCGTTCAGCTGAAATCAGTGTTTTGACAATGCCCTTCCCATTCTGACTGTCACTATGACTTAGCTGGGTAATTCCAAACCATAGTCTTTATCTATTTGTTCAGGTTTTCCTTTCTTCTTATCCGTCTTGTCAGAAGAATGAGATTTTTTTTTTTGGCATAAATCTCTTTTCTGTTTTACCTGATTGCAACTTACACTTCATATCTGGTCCCCATCAGCCTCCTAGTCAGTGTGTCCTTTTCTGTCAACAGTGGGATTATATATCATCCAGAACAATAATTTTATATTTTGTCAGCTTTTCTATTTTGTTTAGTGCATTTGCTCAAAGTATCCTACTTTATTTTTTTTCTTTCTTTTTTTTTAAATTAATTTTTATTGGAGTATAGTTGCTAAAGTATCCTACTTTAAAAAAATTGTATGCATAGCATTGCTGATTTTTCATATAAAATATTGGATAATACAATGCTGTTTATGTTAGCAAATCTTGTAGTCTAGGACTATACAATGAATTGTTCATTATTTTGATATTTCAAATCTACAAACTCCCTTCCTAAACGTCTTACATTTATATAATAGTTATCTTTTCCAGAGGACATTCACCTGCATTATTTTATTTGTTCATCACAACACCCCACGAGTTAAGCAGATAGGCAGATGGTGTTGGAATAATGCTTTATAAATGTGAAAGTTCTGACTCAGAGACATTATAAGTGACAAAGTCAGGGTTAGCCAACAAAAAGCCAAAAGGATCCATAAAAAAGAACAAAATTTTGCCATTTGCAGCAATATGGATGGACTTGGAGGGCATTATGCTAAGTGAAATATGTCAAAGACAAATACTGTATGATATCACTTATATGTGAAATCTAAAAAATACAACAAACTAGTATATACAGCAAAAAAGAAGCAGCCTCACAGATACAGAGAACAAAACTTGTGGTTACCACTGAGGGGGAAGGGGAGATTTTTTGTGAAAAAATACATAAAATAAAGTTTTACAAAAATAAGCTAACTTTATATACTTCACATTACTTATATTGAAGATGTTTTTAATTAATAAATATAGACTTTTATTGTTATTATTAACCATATTATTACTGATTACATTGGTTATATTTTATTAATCTTGTACTATTTATCAATTTCATAACACTAGGCATATAAGTTGTCTCCAATTTTTGTTTTTATAATGAATACTGCTTTTCATTTTCATATATAATATTCTCTACTTGTCAAAAATCTTCTTTCAATTAAATTTTTCCTTATATATCATTGTAATCTATTCTTTCCTATGGTTACATTCTACAACAGACAAGAACGACCTACTTCCTCCTGTACCAGTATTCTCAATGTAAAGTTATATTTTTTACCTGAGTGGTGGACACATTTTTGTAGTAATAGCAGTAGTAAGAGTCTTTCCTCTGCAAAGATACATTCATGTGTAAAACACAATTCTCAATATTTTTAAAATTTAGGGAGTTCCCTCTTGTCTAGTGGTTAGGATTCTGGACTTTCACTGCCATGGTCCAGGTTCAGTCCCTGGTCATGGAACTGAGATCCTGCAAGCCACATGGTGCAGCCAATAAAAAAATAAAAAATAAAAAATTAAACTAATTTTAAATTTCTATCATATAATTTGAAAGTGTCGATTTGTTCTTAAAACATTGAAAATATTCATAAAGTTTGTTTCTTTCATCTCTTTCTCTTTGTCTATAGTGACTTTCTTCCTTTATTCTAGATTCCCCCAAAACCCTACTTGTATTGACTATTGGCTTTACAGTCACTCCCATCTCACCTTCAGTATCTACTCTGGATGTGTCTCATTTCTCTCCAGGCACAGCCAAGGCCCAGGAAATGTGATGGCGAAGGTAAGATTCTTTTTAAACAGTAGGGAGCAAAAGAGAATGAGAAATTCACATGTTAAAGCATTTATTTCTCTTCCATAACATTTAAAATATCTTCATAAAGATAACATGCCATGGAGGTTGGAAAATGTGAGGTTTTTCCAAAGATATAGAGAAATCTGATGTAGAAGTTTGAGATGGATACTAGGATAAAACTGTATACAAAGTGTACAATGCCTTGAATACACTAAAATAAAACCTAACAACCAACCAGGGCAATTTTGTAGTTCAGGAAACGTCTCTCTGTAGTTATAGAACTGGAAAGTGTTGGAGATAAAAAATCATGCATTTCATAAATAATTTGGGTCCTTATTAGTAGCAAGTGAGGAAGGGAGGGAGGGAGGGAGAGAGGGAGGGAGGGAGGGAGAGAGGGAGGGAAAAGCAATGCAGAAGAAAATATGGAGAAAGTCACTGAAAATTATTTGTATCTCCCATATTCTCCTCTCTACCCTTGAGTCTTCTAAGAAATACTTTCCACATGTAACCTGTTAAAAAGTTAGTGATTAAGCAGTAAAGTATCTTTATATAAATCTGAGATTTCTTGAATTCAATTCCTATTTGAGTATCTCTTAAAAGTACAAAACATTGGACAAAGTCCTTGAAAGAGTTAAAAACTGTAGAACTGTACATTTCTGCTTCTGGTAGAGTTGGAAAGATAAGACACAAGTCAAAACAGATTATAAATAATAATAAAAATCTATTTGAAATTTGACTCTCCTGCAATCATATGTACCTTGAATTCAGCTAAAAATTGGGAGGTAAATATCTATAGAGATCTTTCACAAGAAAGCAAATGATATGTTCCGATTGTTAAGAACTAAATCTCAAGGACTTTTACACTGTATATATTCTGAGCCTACTTATACATATTTTAGGCAAACATTTCATAATCACAGTTATACAATTAAGTTCTTAGCGAATTAGTGGTGATTACAGACACTGCTATAAGAGGCCAAACTACCAATAAAAATCTGTAATGGGAACAACAAATAAAATTACGAAGCAGACAAATATTTCTCAGTACTCACTGTAGTTTTCCCATTAGTAACTTCTCAGAGCAACTTTATAGTATAACACTAGTGATATATATCACTAGTGATATAAGCCACCAAGAAAACTAAAAAATTACCATTTTTTAAATTTCAAAAGTCACAGAAATATATTGTCTATTTTAGAAATTTTTTAATCTACAATGGTTAAAATAAGTTTAAGACAAAAAGGAGTAAATCTCCAGTTAGCCAGAAAGCTTAGCTTAACAGAATAAATTATTTCCCAAAGGTTTTGAAAAGCAGAGCTTTTATTCAATAGAAAGAAATCTGAATAACAATAAAGTAGTAATATGCCACAAGGTAAAATATGATTAAACCTTTGAATGAAATATACAGGAAATTGCTCTTGGAGCTCAGAAAAGCCTCAGTGTGATGGGAAGTTGACACTTCTGAGAGTTTTCAACTAGGTATTGAAGGATAGAAGAGATTTGGATAGGCAAACAAAAAAGGGAAAACTCAATAGGAGAATGAAATTGCTGATGCCTTATCAAGAATTTTAATAAATGTGTTGCATATCAAGAGGCAAGGAGTAAAGAGAAGAAGCTGATGCGAAGAGTATTCATACGTGGGAATGATGAAATATAAGAGGAAGATTATATTTATCTTTTGGGGAAGATTTTTTATCTTTTGTATTTCAACACTTGGGAATAAGAAGTTATTAAATGTTTGTTTTGTAGGGAAATTATACAACAAAAATGGTGCTGGAAGAGTTGAATGTGGCATCACTATTTGGGATAGAGAGAAATTTAATTGGGATGAAGTATAGAGAAAAAAGAATGGCAAAGAAAAAACTATTAATAAAGATATTAATAAGAATCCAGACTTAACATCTCCAGTGGGAAGGGAAGGAACCCTTTTCAACCCATGGGGTGTTCAGAGGTGACCCCATTTATTTCGCGATAAGGCCCCTTAGGGAAGGGAAGGCAGGTAACTTGTCCAAGGTCACACCCCTAGTTAATGCTGAAACCAAAGTCCTGGTTCTCAGCCCAAGGATGTTTTCTATTATAATAACTATGTAACTTATGTTTCTTTAATTTTTTTCTAAAAAGCATTAGCCTTCAGAAACTGGGCTAGAAACCAAGAATTAGAGATTTCATTTCCCAATCTACCCAGAATGGTCCTCTTATTGTCAACTAACCTGACTGTGCCTTTCCCCTACACCTCTTAAATTAAGATCCTAAGAACGTTTCTTCCAGATAAATATCTGTTGAGGAGAAATGCTGTTCTTCTAAGAATGAGGCCATGTAAATGTGATTTGCAAATATAGCCTGTTATAAAATACACAGAAGTCAGCCAATTATCTTCGTGTTGTAATGGATTTTGGCATGAATATCATGAAAGGAGATGTCCATTACTCACAAAAAATGTGGTTTTCATATATATAATTTCAATTTAATGTCTAAGGAAACTTAGGTTTCCACCGAGCCAGCAATAAATTTTCACTTAAAAAAATTTAGAAGAGGAATATATACAATTAAAAAGAACAAAAAAGGACTATCTCCAGACCATTTCCAACCTTTTATTACCTAGTAACAATTACTTTTTCTTTTCTTTCTTTTTGTGCTTCTCTGTTCATTTAGCTTAGTGCTGAGTCAGCAAAGACCTTTTTAAGAAGCTCAAATGAGTCTGTTTTCTTCCCTGAGTTATCTTTAACCTGCTGTTTGACAACACCAAGGCATTTTATTCTTTTTAGCAATTTGTTAAGGATTTTATTTTATTTTATTTTATTTATTTATTTTTTTTTTTAAATTTTATTTATTTATTTATTTATTTTTGGCTGTGCTGGGTCTTCGGTTCGTGCGAGGGCTTTCTCTAGTTGCGGCAAGTGGGGGCCACTCTTCATCGCGGTGCGGGGACCGCTCTTCATCGCGGTGCGCGGGCCTTTCACTATCGCGGCCCCTCCCGTTGCGGGGCACAGGCTCCAGACGCGCAGGCTCAGCAGCTGTGGCTCACGGGCCCAGCTGCTCCGTGGCATGTGGGATCTTCCCAGACCAGGGCTCGAACCCGTGTCTCCTGCATTAGCAGGCAGATTCTCAACCACTGCGCCACCAGGGAAGCCCAAGGATTTTATTTTGATGAGGTTTTATTTGCTAAGATAACACATCCTTTTTGAGGTGCTATTTTTCATTTCCCTTCTGTTTAACCTCAGTTATTTCCAAGATATTTTCCCAGGGTTCCCTGTTGGAATAGATCTCCTTTTATGTTTCTACTTTCATTTGGTAATACTGTTAGGTTTTGTGACTGATTTTTCCCCCCAAATTCCCAAAATCACCCATGCAAAGTGGATATTTCCTTTGTATCCTGAAGATAATCCTCACATAAAGTGCAACACCGACCATCTAAAAAAAGGGGGGTCAGCAAGATGAACTTCAAAGGCCTTTTCTCTGTTCTTTTAAAGCCATGTTTTTCCCCCAGGTGCTGTGTTTCTTTAATGGAGTTTTCAATTTACTTTATGCTTCTGTCTTTTTTGTGATCTGGAAACAGGGAGTATGAAATAAACAAAAGCAGAGATTCCTATTAGGGCAGCACATGGAAACACTGCTGGTATTATTGAACCCTGCTATGGTTTTATGTCCTAACCTTTATTATTTTTGCCACATTTGTGGGTTTGGCACTTAATTACCTCGAAAAGTTCAATACAAGGAAAGAGTTGACTTGACAGGTAGACAGAGCAGAGCGATGGAGAATCTCAGAGCAGGTGGAATTAAAGAGACAAGCCAGCAAATGAATAGTAGTGACTAGGTAATCTGTCAGCAGATAATAGGGCCCTGGGCAGATGTCTGGGGAATTGAAACTAGGAGGCAAGATCTGTAGTCCTGCAGAATAGGCTACTGATAACAGACATTTAGGTACTCACACAGTAGCTAATCACAGATAAGAACAAACAAAGCTGGACAAGAATCCAGGCACCAGAAGTAGAATATTAGTTAGGATGTGTCTTCAGAATCTGAAGCTCACCATTCCTAGGTGTGGAATTTGGGTCCAATATTTTTGATGATTCACAACCACGGGAATGTGGCAAAGGAATCCTCAGTGTGAAACTCTTCATCATTTTCTCTTTTCCTGAGGTCAGGACTGACCTAGCGTCTGGGGCCAGTCTAAGTCTTTGGATGGGTTGAAAGGTCCCAAATGTAGTCAGAAAAGGGTGGAGAAATGACCACTAGGGAATAGCTTGAGAAAAGTATTCAATGTAAATACAAAGTTAGAGACAAAACAGAGAAGGATAAACCATGAAACAAAATCAGACTATAAGCAAGCCCCCATAGTCAAATTAAAATATGGAAAACATTAAATATGAGAGAACCATTCTAGAGTTTCTCTGGTGAAAATTACAACCATTTGCAATTAGTCTCTATGTTGCAAAGACTATATTTTGTTGGATAAAACATATCATTCCTTTCAATCCAGCAGCGCTTCAAAAGCAACTTGTCATATGTGGAGCACTGCGGTCAGTGCCGGGGTGAGCAATCTCCCCTACGGTCATCTTTGCCTGAGTCCCCCCTCCCCTTACTTCAAACAGAATAATGACAGACTTCTCACAAGTGGATCCCTGGGCTCCCCTAAGTCCATGTCCAGGGTGTGTGGTCCTCCAGCCCTAACAGATTACCTCGAGAGAAACTGTGAGGACTGAGGCAAACTGGTTTAGGCTGTGGGCATTCCCATGAAGCATGGGTTTAACATCGAGATAGATACACCTACTGGCTATATGACCTTGACACTTGCAGCCTCAAGTTCCCAAGCAATAAACTGAGAAGTGTATAATGAGAGGACACAAGAAAAGTGCCTGGAGCACATTAGACACAAAATCAAGTGTGATTCTCCTTACTCTATGTATAAAATACATTGACGGATTAAATATATGTGTTCTCCCTCCAAAAGACAGATGTGACTGCTTCTGAAACTGAAGAGCAGCCTAGAAAATCCCAAACAGTAACTCTGTCCAGCTTGACTCTAAAAGATGCTCCCAATATAAAACCCATCGACAGCCCCTCCGTTTGGTACATCTTGTTGCTAACAGGCCTTCCTTATTGTTCTCTCAATGACAGTGGCTCCTAAAGGGGACAAAGTGACCATAATATCAGTGGGAGTACCTGGCAGTCTCCATTCATACTCATGCATTCATTCACATATTCATAATTTTGTTGAGTAATTATGGTTAGCCTGGTGATGTATTAGCCTCTGAGGCAACAATGGTAATAAAAACAAGCAAACAGAGTTCTAACTCCTCCAAGTCAAGTGAGGAAGACCGACATCATCTGCCTATAGAGACATAAGTATTGCTTAATTTTCTTACATAACAGTCAAGAGGAAAGCAGAATAGTCCTCTACATCAGCTCTGTCCTGTCATTAATGTCACAGAGCCCTCTGTCCCCATCCATGTCATCTTTACCATGTAATTTTTATCCTAATTGCCTTAAGATAGCTTTTCCATTTTCAGTTTCATTTGCACATTTCAGATAAGAAGAAGAAAAGGAATAATAAAGCAAGGAAGTTAAACTGGGAAAGGAAAACTTTCTGAAAAAATGCCCAACATATAGATTTAATTCTCATTGGTCAAAAGGTGTCACCAGGCTACCATCCTGCACAGGAAGCTGGGGAAACAGTGTTTCAGTGGGCATGTCACTACCCCAGAGCATACCCAGTTTTCTCAATAAGGCAAAATGGATACTGACTAAGCATCTAGCAATCCCTGTCACATCATACATCACCTTTGTGGAGATAAGGACCTATCCAAAACAGTTGGTCTAACCTGATTAAACAACTCTCTGTATCAACTAACTCTTGATAAGGAATGGTTAGAAGTGGAGATTCTGGAATCTGACTCATGGGTTCAAACCCTAGCTCTGCCACTTGCTATCTCTGTGACTTAGGACAAGGTATTTAATCAGACTACACCTTAACTTCCTCATTTTTAAAGATAATAAGAGTTCTTATCTCATGGCACTGATATGAGGCTTGGTTAGGTGGCTATAGATTGAGCATTAAGATACCAAATGGCACTGTAGGCATTTACTGTATTAGCTGTATTTTATATTAATCAAGCAATCATTTTGTCCTGCTTTTGTTTCCCACATATATTTCCCTACTGAACAGAAGTGAATGGACCATTGATGAGATTAATTCCTGTTGGCATGGCAGCTGTGTCTCCATTGTACTTGAATCCATTTGTTCTTCTGGCATATATCCGTTTTGTGTGAATAGGGTAAGAGTGCATTTAAGAAAACCAAATAAATCTCTGCCACATAAAATTTCTGAACTTGCAGAGCTGAAAAATAAGATTTTTTTTAGTGGGGTGAAAACAACCTGTAAGGTGGGCCCCGTAAATGGCAATGATAATAACGTGCATATTGCTCCTCTCTTTTTCAACTCTGAGAATCTCATATTCTTTTTATTACCTTATTATTAAAAACACTTATTAGGTCTTGGGAAACACTCTCTTTGAAAGGCTCTTTAAGCCCAAGGACCCACCATAAGCAGGTTGGAGGGCCAGCTCTGTGATTCTGAGTCTGGTTCTGTCACTGACCCTCAGCTGGGCAATCTACACTCCATTCCTGGGTCATCAACTTTCTGTACAGCTGCAGAATACCCCACGGAATGCTTAGCAGTCGGGCACTTTGCCCTGATCAAACTCATAGCTATTTCTTTACTGCATCACAGTTGCACAATACTAAACCTATGTGTCTACTTAAGCTCAAATTACTACTGGCAAGTGAGTTAGTCACTGGGAACAACAGAGACACATGTGAGTAATTTTTTTTTGAGACTGGCCTGAGCTTTGGGATACTTGAGTTACTTAAGGGCCCTTTGGTTTGAAAAATCTGTTACTAGTTCCTAAGCAAAGATCATTATGTGCAAACTGCAAATGATGTATCTTATAGAATTTGAGTGTGATTTCCTAATTATCAGGGAGGCCTTACACTATTTCTTACTGCTCTTTTAATAGATTGGCGTTGTTCGACATTTCTCGAGGGGTATTATTGGTACATGGATGGGGTAATTCTTCATCATTTAGAATACCTTGTCTCCACCCACTAAGTCCCATTTGCCCTTATAACAGGTAGCTATTGCTATAAAATAAACAGCTATAAAATGCAATAAAGTAAAATAATAAATAGTCATTTCTCAGGCATTTGAAGGCTGTTGGGGGTAGTAGCTCTGTTCATCTCTGGTGGGCTTGCTTATCTATCTGATGGTCTCAAAGTCCCTACTCCAGGTGATCTTGCCTGGGGCAGCTCTGTTCCATGTGTATCTCATCCTCTTCCCGGAACCAGAGGGTTAGACTAGGCAAGTCCTTCCCTTGAAAATGGCAGAAGTACTAAAGTAATCAAAAACGCACAAGTTCTTCAGGCCCAGGCTGTTCGGAGCTGGCACGTCAAAATGTCTGCTTCACTCTATGGTCCAAAGCAATTACATCATTGAGCCCAAATTCCAGGGATGGAAGAGGAAATGCAAAGTTAACTATCAAAGCCTTTGTATGAGTTTCCTTTCGCTGCCGTAACAAAGTGCCACAAACTTAGGCTTAAAACAACACACATTCATTCTTTTTCAATACTGGAGAGTCAGAAGCCCAAAATCGATTTCAACAGGACAAAATCAAAGTATGGTCTGGGCTGTTCTTCTCTGAAGGTAGAGGAGAGTCTGTTTTCCTCTCTTTTCCAGATCCTAGAGCTGCGTTCATTGCATTTTGTGGGTCATGGCTCCTTCCTTCCTTCCTCTTCATAGGGAGCATTGATCATAGCATCTCGCATTGGTGATCACATGTCTTCTCCTGTGTCAAATCTCCCTTTGCCTCTCTCTTATAAAGACATCTGTGATTATGTCAAAGGCCCACTAGAATAATCCCGGGTAATCACCCAGAGTAACATTCACAGGTTCCAGGCATGAGCACCTGGACATCTCTGGGGGCCATTATTCAGCTACTGGAGACTTGGACATAGAGAGGGCTGAGGCACTGGGGCCAGTACTGCAATCTCTCACACACCCACTCACTGGGACCCCCAAACTTCCTCACACATTTCTAAATGTTTCTGGAAGGCAGAACCACCCTCAGGAGAGAGTCTTGTTTAGTATTTAGTACTTTAAGAATGGGAAGGAAAAAAGAAAAGAAAAAAAAGAAAAATTCTGCCAAGTCTTAGATGTAGGTACTAAATATTCCAGCAGGCAAAATTCAAATTGTCAAGGAAGAGATGGCATAGTGATATAATCCAGAGATGTGTGGGTCCCTTGCCCACTCAGAACTCATGAGACTGAATATAGTAATAAACCTGCAAATCAGTTTTCATTCATCAAATATATCTTATGGATATCTTCTAAACACTGGAAATAGAGCAGTGAAGAAAATGGACAGAAATACCAGACCTCATGGGTTCATATTTGTGTATTTCGAGTGGAAGCAGCAGAGCAGAGCCCGGGAGCAGAAAGAGGGCAGGTGGTGGAGGGGCTGAGCAAGAGGAAGCGTCTGGGTCAGAGAGGGTGCTTTGGCCAGTGCTGTATGCCTTCTAGACAGTTCTGAAGAGACTGGTTCCTATCCTGCATGAGCCAGGAGCTCACTGGAGGGCTTGTAGCACAGGCTCATCATAATGTGACTTCTTCCAGAGCAAGAACAGCACTCGGGGGGGTCGGAGAGCAGGGTGCAGGCAAGGCTGGTTACTAAACTCAGGCAACAAGCCAGAGGGAGGCAAGAACTGACAGGGGCTTAGGCTGGAGTGGCAGCGGTAGAGATGGGCCAAGAGGAATGGCGCCGTGTTCAAGCTCCATGTTAGTACTTTTGTACTAAAAAGTAAACCTTCAAAACCCTACAAGCGTATGAACACATTGAAAGTGATCCTTCAGATCACTTCCTCTCATCCCACCTCCTCAAATCCTACTCTGCTCCCAGAGGGAAGCACAGTTAATTAGTTGCCTCCATGAGTATATGAGACTATGGGACATGAGTGAAAACACACACACACACACTCACATGTAATATATAAACACGCATGTGTATATATACTTGTGTATGTTTAGTAGAAATGTGATCACGCTGTACATATTTTTCCACAACTTGCATTTTTTACTCGGTATTTTTTTAAGGTCTTTACTAACAACAACTGCTGTTATTTAACTGTCTGGGTTCAAAACTGGCTTTTCTAGTTACTAGTTTTGCAACTTTAGCTTAATTATTTAATTTCTATAGGCCCCAATATTCCTATCAACAAAAAATACAATAGCTGAGCCATGTCATCCCAACTCGCCACCACACATGCAATACCTCGCTTTACTACACACACACACAGATACACACATACAAATACACACAGAGACACACACATATACACACACATACACTCACACGGACACACACACAGACACATACAGACACACAGACACACACACATATACACACACACTCACAGAGACACACACACATACACCACACACTCACAGAGACACACACACACTCACACAATTTTGGGGAAAACAGTGTACAAGGAGAGACCTAAGACAACAAAGTTCACTAAAAAAGCACAGAAGGACAGAAATTCTCAGCAGAGAATGAAAAAATACAGGAGCTAGAAGACACTTTAACAATCACCTTTTCATTCTGTTATCTGAAAAAAATGACGCCAATGTTAAATGATTTATCTGGGATCACAGCTAGACATGCTAAGTATTAAATTAAAAAAAGAAAAAAACACCTAGGAAAGGTATTTTTATTGCCTAAAAAAATACACCTCTCCCACATTGTCTGAAATTGCACCTACTCTTTAATTTAAAAATATTGTTTTCCTCAATTCTCAAGTTGCCAAATCGCTATTTGTTAACCTGGGGGAAAGGACTTATGTTGTTTGGAGTGGAAAGAATGAGAAGAGGAGTGAGCAACTATTTAAAAATGAAGCTTGACTGTGGAGAACAGACCAGGATGGGGTTGGAGTCAGGCTGACTATGGAGGAAGAACCAAGAGTCTGTGGTTTGGACCTTGTAGAGTAAAAGGTGAGAGAAGGTGCAAAAGGAAAGGAAGCTCGTGTTAAAGATCAGCTTCACTAATCTTAAAATTTGATCTAGGTCTAGAAATCTTTCCCCCAACATAAGATTATAATCTTACCTCTTCTTTATCCCTTTTTGCATGTTGCTATCTATTTTATAGAGCTTGTTTAGCATATATGATATGTGTGTGTGTGATGTCTGTGTGTGTGTGTGTGTGTGTGTGTGTGTGTGTGTGTGTATACGCATACCTATTCTCTGTTGTCTCATTAGCCTCCTTAATTTCATTTCTGATTCTGAGGTTCTAGATTAAGGCAATGCCCTAGCCCTGAAATATTTATTAATAAGTCAGAAAGACAAAGCAATAGAAGTGGCAGAACTTTTTCATTAGCTTCAACGAAAACACAGATAATAATTTAGCCCTAACCTGAGATGTCCTAAGCTCTTTAAATGGACAAAGTAGTGGAGAACTAAAATTTCTGAGCATCTGTTTAGGCTCACAAATTCATTGCAGCTCTAAACAGATGTATAAAACTTTCTCTAGCATAGAAATACAACAAGCATGTAAGGAAATAATGTGAAAAATTTCACAAGAGGCACAAGCCTGCCTGGACCAACAAATTCACTCCAGCCCATCCGCCCCATAGCCCGCTTACTGCTTTCATTCTCCATCCAACAGTATTAGGAAAAATTTGCCTTTTTTTTTAAACCATAAGATAGGACTTTAGCTAGGAATGGCTTTGAAAAAGTGTTTTGATGCAAGTTTGACAAAGCACACCTACCCCAGAGGAAATGCTGCTGGATATCTTATTTTCATCCTTAATTTTAGGCCATTTGTATTAGAGAAAAGAAAGTTCTTGGTAAGCCTGGGTTTTTTTTTCAACCCTGGTCTATTAAACACAGTTAATGTTGATTTATTGTTGGTGGGAACACAATTGGGAATGAGAGATGAAGATGAATCAGATTTCAATAAAGGATCTGTAGACTTGACCAAGGTAGAGATTAAGGGTGTGTGTATAAGAAGTGAAAATCAGATCTTCTCAGACTCCCATTCCAATTCATTCAGTGGCCTCTTGCTGTTCTTAGGGTTGTTCTTCCTTTGCCCTTAATATGGCCACAAAACTCAACATGAGGGCTTCCCTGGTGGTGCAGTGGTTGAGAATCTGCCTGCCAATGCAGGGGACACGGGTTCGAGCCCTGGTCTGGGAAGATCCCACATGCCGTGGAGCAACTAGGCCCGTGAGCCACAACTACTGAGCTTGCGCGTCTGGAGCCTGTGCTCCGCAACAAGAGAGGCCGCGATAGTGAGAGGCCCGCGCACCGCGATGAAGAGTGGCCCCCGCTTGCCGCAACTAGAGAAAGCCCTTGCACAGAAACGAAGACTCAACACAGCCAAAAATAAATAAATAAAATTAAAAGAAACAAATAAACAAAAGACTCAACGTGAGCTGAGCCCTGCCATCTTCACCAGCTTTCTGAATACAAGTCACACCAGCCACCTTTAAATTACTCCAAACCACTGTGCTCCTTATGGTCTTAGGGCTTCAGCCAATTACTGGAATGCATTTCCTCCCATCCTCACCTAGTTAATTCCTAATCATCCTTCAAAACATATCTCCCCAAGACCTTGAAGAATTTCCTGAACCAGAGGTCCTTACCGGCAACCTGCATTTCCTGTGGCAGTAATATGTGAATTGAATTTGAGTTGATAATGTATCATGTAACTTTTTTGTTAAACGCCATGCTCACCCACAAGAATGTATTGCTACAAGGGCAAGGACTGTGTTTTTCTTGCTCACTGGTGGATCCTGGCTCCTATTATACAACTTCATTCCATGAGGGCAATGGATAAATGGCTGGTCAAGTGAATGAATGAAACGGTGGAACAAAGAACAGAAAGTAACAAAATTGTAGGTAATGAGGGTGCATCTCATATAAAAATCAACTATCCTATCACAGGATAGGGGATACTATCTTCACAGCAAAAACTGTTAAGCTGACCTAAGGTTTGAGAAAGCTAGAACTCACTGCATGCCTGGAGCAGTGTACTGTGCCAACGACAACTGAGCTAAGATACTAGTCCCATTCCAACTGTGAATAGATCTTCTATCTCAATAGCATGTTGTAGGGGAGGAAAAACGTTCCCTTCTTTTATCCTAGGTTCTTTGGCTGGTCTTATAATTAAATTGACATAAGACAGATTAACAAGAGAAAAACAAATTTAGTTTCATACTTTTGGGAGCCCCATAGAATATGAAGCAGTCAGGAAATAGAGGCTTATATCTGCCATCCTGAGCTAAGGAGAAGGGGTAGGGGTCTGGAGCTCCAAAGGAGAAGAAGACAGTTCACAGGAAGCTGCGAAGAGCAAGCGTTTGGTTATCAACTGTCTGGCAGACCATGTAGATAAGTCTTTCTGGTATGAGAGGTTATCTCTGAAAATAGCTCTCTTCCTGGTACAGGCCCCCTATCTAAATTCCTTTAAGCAAGTAAGGAAGAGGTAAAAAGCTTTTCTCCCTGAGTCTGCTGGACCTTAATTTCCTTCAGCTCAAAACAAGCCACATACCATACTGGCACGTTTTGAGGTGACCTATTCTGTTCCATTTCAATGTTCAATTCTGAGCCTCAGAATTAAACAAAACATTAAACTACTGAAGAAAAGCAGAGGGTGATGATACATGTCAAAGAGTAATAGGTGGAAGCATTTCAGTAGATATCTGAATAGCTATCTGACTCTCTGAAGAGCTATAATGATAAAGGTATTTAAATTTATTCTTTATAACTACAGATGAAAAAATAGGGATAAAATTTTGTTCAAAAAAGAAAAGATATTAAAAAGTAAACAATCAAAATTGTCTATTACCTTCTGGGGTATTGAGTTCCTGTTGTAAGGAACCTGAAAGCACAGGTTGGATGGCTGAGCTTGGGTCAAAAATGAAGGATGGACATGGTCCTGGAAAAGATGAGCTCTGAGGGTGTGTTTTTGTTTATTTCTGACAGTTATTTTAATTTGACATGAGAAATGTCAGTAATTCTTATAATGCCTAAGATCATGATAAAGGACTTAACAGCATGTTAAATCATTGTAAGTGTAAATAATTTGCACTCCCCTCTCCCTGCCATAAACTACTAGGAATAAAGCAAATTTGTATTTTTTTAAAAAATCAGTGTTAAAATTAGGTTGCAGAGATGAGGTATCTGAGCTCCATCCCAGAGCTTGTACTATATTTGAATTAATGTCATTTCAAATTTGTCATTTAAAAAAAAATAAGGTGTCTGTACCAGTTCTGCTTGAAGAAACTTCTGGAAATTTTACTATTATAGGAACACTATTTTGAACTAAGCCAATTGATTCCATATGCTCCATCATTAGCGTCTGTCAATGTCTGGAAATTATTGCTGGAGTATCTAGATTTCTTGACAAAATTTCCAAGATGCATCTGGGTCTGAAATACCTGATTGGCTGATTATTAATCTCTCAATGGAGTATTAATAGATATATCAGTGAATTTCTACTTTTCACAAATTAAATTATGTGTGTGTGTTTCTGTAAATGTGTGTTTGTACATAACTGAAAACAACAGAGGTCAAATTTAAGACAAATCTGGGATGAACGAGAAATTTCCAAGTTTAAAAAACTTTTAATCACAACATGTCATCTTTACTGTCTTATATGCTCAGTTCTCCTGAGATCTCTGTTCCTGATTTTCAAAAGTGAGCTGCTCCAGCTGGAGGAACATGAGCTTTGTTGTAGTTCATCGTAAATGTTTATCAACAGCTATAAAGTTCCATTACCTCCACAGGTTTTTATAATGGAGTACAATGGGATGGTGGAGAACTTCCCACTCTGACATATCAGATATTAGTGGATGGACCCACTACCTAATCTGCTGGTATGATCTGAATAGACGTTAATTCTGGTCTTTTTGTCTTCAAGAATCTATACAAACCTTTAAAATTAAGTCTATCTGCCAAATTATTCTGTCCAAAATGAAGCATGGCTAAATTTAAAATTCATATGGATTTTTTCTTATCTGTTGCAGTAATTATTTTTCACACTAATTTTTTTTTTCCTGAATCCATTCAATCCATTTCTATAAATTCATTCTTTGGCATACTGTCATTATAAGGACAATTGCCATCACCATTAACCACAGACTACCATCATCATTATCTAATTACCTCAGATCCTCATTTGACATGTTTATGATCATCTGCATAACATCCTGCATCCTATGTCCTAATCTAGAATTGTTTTATGACGATAAAGCTGTGTGTGTTTTCCCTAGGATTTTTGAACAGCTGTATGCTGTTTCCCCTTGGACTCCTTCCCTGTATGCTATTGATGAAGAGAAAAAGTAAGTTTCCTTCTACCCTTCCAGCTTTTGGTCGAGACCCTCCTTTAATAAAAGAAAGGTTAACAGGAGAAAAACAATCAGAATTTTAATGACATATGTACCTCCTTTAAACATGAGAGATACTCAGGAAAACTGAATAACTCCTTGACATGGTCCAAGCCACCACCTTAAATACCATCTCCAGCTAAAAACAAAAGAAGATGTTGCAGGGGATGGGAGTGAGAAGAAGCGAGTTTGGGGAGGTTATCAGGCAAAGCTCAGTAAACAAGGGTGTGGTTGTTATGCAGATATAAGCCTTGGTCTTTCCCACTGATGAGTTTCTAGAAGTTTAGTCCTCTTTCTCTTGCTGGTACAGAGAGCGAGACACCCTTACAAATGGAGATTTCCCTTATAAACATAAATATCTCGTAAAAGAGGGCAACTTCTATTTGGTTTTCAGGGCTTTTCCTAGGTCTACTTTTTCTCAAAAATAACCAGCTCAAAATAATCTTTATGCCAAAGAAGCATATTTTGGGATGGTATATCCTGTTCTCCTTCACTATTTTCTGTCTGTGATTTATAGTTAGCTTCAAGAGGTGCCTGTTTTTTCCTGGCATATCTAGCTTTAGGTGACTAGTAAACAATTTGACTTAAAATGTCAGAATTTTAAGGGACCAGATATGGGACTACAACAAAGAAAATGAGGACAAACTTCCAAAGTACAAATTATAGAAAGTACGGACAAGGATCAGGTATGCATTTGATTAGTTGCTTCAGAATGTTTACATAGAGGACTTGACTCTTTTAAATGATGCCTGACACATGAGAAGGTTCCCCATAGCAGGTGTAAGACTCTCCATACTGAAAGCAAATGGCAAAGGCTATGGACTTTGAAAATAAAAAACCTCCCTGCCCACATATCCCTGCAGACTATTTGATATTCTCACAACCTTATGGTGGCTTCAAAAGAATATTGGTTCTTTCATCAAGTAAAAAAGAAGAATGGCTTAGAACAGTGGCTTTCAAACTTTCTATCAAGCCTTAAGATTTCAAATTTACATTTAACTGTTTCAGATGAGTACCTGTGTTTACTAGGGGAGATGCTTGACTTAGAGCAGCTCTGCTTTCATATGTTTCTTATACTAGGTATTAATACAGGATTTAATCAGGGAGGGAAGCTAGCTTTCCTACATTTGAAAACTACTGCTTTAGAAACAACATTTTAAAAGATGTTTCTAAAAATTTAGTCTGGCTTTGATCTAACATTATGATGCGCTTGAATAGAGGTATATTTTGTTTTTGTTTTATTCCATTTTCTAAGAGTGTTTTATTTCATTAACATTGCTTTAAAATTCAATTAATTGAGGTTTAACGTAAAATTCACTCAAGGTATTTAAAAATCTTTTTTCCTTTAGGGCATATGGAATCTACTTTTCAAATAAAACATTTCAAGAATATGCATCAAGATGATTTTTATATGGCTGTAGGATGTAGTTGATAACTCCAAATTTGAAAGTTTTATATATTAATATTATTGTTGCTGAGGGGCAGTGGAATATGCCACCCCAAAATATGCCACTTTGGCATAAGGATTATTTTGAGTTAAGGCACTTAAAAACAGCAGAAGCAGGAAGGGCATTCTAATTTCCCCTTCTCTTCCTGAAAACAGGAGATAAAAAGTCCCATGTGAAAAATACCCTGTCTATACCAGAGGGCAAGAAACACTCTTCTATAGGGATTCAAAGCCGAAAATATTTTATACAAATAAACCTTGTTAGAATAATGCTCATCTTTCTTTAGCCTCATGGTATATTTTAGTTATTTTTCACAATCACCTCTCTTTGTTCAACCCAGTGTAAAAATATTTAGGTTTTGCCATGTCTTTGGGATATCGTGTCATTACTTGGGCTCCCATTTCATGTAAAACATATATAAATTTATATGCTTTTCTCCTGTTGATCAGTCTTTAATTCTCAGCCACAGCCAAAAAATCCCTAAGAAGATAGAGGTAAGAATTTGCCTCCCCTACATTGCCTTACTTTATGCTGAAGAAATTTAAGAACATAATCATTCATTTTTTTTAATGTGCTGATGTAAATCTAGTATTATTTTCTGAAAAAAATATGGATCCTAGCTGCAGGCATATTCTCATCTAATCTTCACTCAGAGGTAATGCAGCCTTAGATTCTGGCAAGAGGTTTATTTCACTTCCTTTCTGGCAAGCAGTTTGTTTCACTTCCCTCCATAAGAGGACACCAGCTTTCTCCCCTGCCTGGTTGACTTCCTTAATGTTCCCATGATCAACACCTTAGCATTCCTATACCTTGTCTTTTGCCAGAGAATTAAATCTCTACTCTGCTACACACATTTTACAAAAAATCCTGGTTGGAGTGAAAATAAAATTAAGTTGGAGCAGTGCCTGAAAAAATATGCAAGTTCCTATCCTGAGCCAGATTATGCAAATGGATCAAAGAAGAAAACAAGAAAAAAAAAAAATAGCCAAGAGGTGAGATCGAGTAAATGGAAAGAGAATTACTTCTCACCATCTCTCTGTCCACACTGGCGAAATTCAAAATGGAGTAGAAGTGAAGAGAGTAAAATGAGAAGACCTCGGGGTAAGAATACCTGTGTGTATCATGGGATGAGAACAAGGAATTAGTGTTTCTTGAGCAGTTTAACAGTGAATATTGTATTATGTTCAGTAAATACTTCATCTGATTGTGTTTGTCCTGCTGCAGGTCTTAGCTGTACTTGGTAAAGCCCCACAATCTATGACTATGTTAATGGGTTACGATCGGTGTGATATGGAAAGATGTCAGGAAGTTTAAAGAGACATGGTAACAGGTGCCTCTTAGGGAAGGACAGGTAGTAAGAACAGTGTAAGAAGAATAGGGTGATGGGTGTAAGAATAATAATGGAGGTTCTGTCAAGTGGCCAAGGCACGTTTCTCAAGAACAAGGCAATTTTCTCTTAAGGTTCAGACAAATCATATTTCAAGTTAAACTAATATGTTATCTTAACTGAGCTTGCAACAGAAAAATAAAATACTCAGGAAACCTTTCACAAGCTCCAGGTGTCTGGTTTCTGAGAGAATAATTAATGATAAGCATAACCCTTGAAGGATGTATACATTTAGCAATTATGTGATGAACACCTATCATTATCAGGCACTGTTCCAAATACTGGGGATACTGCAGAGAAGAAAAGTGACAAAAGCTCCTTTTAATGGGGAATTTATATTCTAGTGGGACGAAACAGACAATTAAAATAAATACATTGTATGATAGACGGTTGACGGGGAACAGAATTTGCGACCCCAAAGTGTGCCTCGTTGACATAAGGATTATCTTGAGTTGGTTATTTTTAAGAAACAGACACAGGAGAAGAGTAGAAGTTATGCTTTTGTAAGAGACATTTTACATTTATAAGGGAAATCATCATTTGTGAGGTGTCTCCCTCTCTGTACTGGGAAGAAGAGGATGACTAAATTTCTGGAAACCTATCAATGAAGAAGGCAAGGACTTAAATCTGCGTAATAACCTTACCCTTGTTTACTGTGCTTTGCTGGATTACCTTCCATAGCTGCACTCCCACCAACATCTTCTTTTGTCTTTACCTGGAGATGGAATCTAAGGTGGTGGCTTGGGCCATTTGGGGGAGTTAGTTTTCTGGGTATCTCCCATGTACACAGGAGGCATACATGTTATTAAACTTCTGACTGTTTTTCCCCTGTTAATCTGTCTTTTATTGGGGGAGGGAGGCAAAGCACAGTAAAGGAAGGTGTGGTTGTTATGCAGATATAATAAGCCCTTGGTCTTCTCCATTGATAAGAGTTTCTAGAAATTTAGTTCTCCAACAAACAGGGACTCTTTATACTGATATATGAAGTCTGGTTATCAATCTAGATAGATAGTTGGTTCAAGGACAAAACAAGTCATCTGCCCCTGACCCCGTACCAAAACCCTTTTATCAGAATTAAAGGTTGAGAAGGAAGCACCACATCCTCGATCTGTGGGGAAGGAGACTTATTACTAATCCTACTACACCTGTTCCTGCCTCAAAGTCAGACTCATCTTGGAAGAAGGGATATCATGAGTCTAGAGGTGGGAGGTCAGTGAGCTAACTGTGAGAACCAAGTGAAAGTAGAGACCTGAACAGTTTGGGGAGGAAGTAGGGGAGCCATGGCGTCAGGGACTCAGACCTAGAAGAAGAGATTACTGTGAAATCAAATTGTCCAATTGTTGGCTATCTGGAAGTGATAAGAATTCTTCCCTATTTTGAGATAGGCTTTGAAAATGTGTTTAAGTATTATCAAATATTTACCAGAGCATATTTGAAGCCATGTAACTCACATTGGGACTTGAACCCATGGTCTTTTAACTGAGATCACACTGCTGGTCTCAGGATTTAATGAAGCTCAGGTTCTTGATGTCTCATTGCAGAAAAAAATTCAGTGAGAGACAAAGTGATAGGTAAGAAGTGGGTTTATTTGGAGAGAAACACACTCCACAGACAGATAGTGGGCCATCTCAGAAGGCGAGAGCAGCACCAGGGTATGGGGTTGTCAGTTTTATAGGGGTGAGTAATTTCATCGGCTAATGAGTGGGAGGAGTATTCCAGCTATTTTGGGGAAGGAGTGGGGATTTCCAGGAGTTGGGCCACCACCCACTTTTTGACCTTTATGGTCTTCCTTGGAACTGTCATGGCGCCTGTGGGTGTGTCGCTTAGCTTGCTGATGTGTTACAATGAGTGTATACTGAGGCTCAAGGTCTAGTGGAAGTCAACTCGTCTGCCATCTTGGACCTATTTTGTTCTAATCAGTTTATGTTGTGTCCTCGGGCTATGTCATTCTTTTAAAGGTTGTGCCCTGCCCCCTTTCCTCCTGTTTCATATTGAATATATAATATTTACCAGAGTATGTTTTAATAATTAATACATGATATACTGTATAATTAATTTATATATCATATATATAATGATATCTATAGGTATTTGTTCTAATAAGCCATTAAAAATAAATGAATGTTTTTTCTTTCATAATTACATTTCATTTACAGTCTCATCTGTAAAACTGAAGACCAGAATGTACTTGCTTATACAGCAAGTCAGCCAATTTTATGAATCGTATTCTAGATGTATTTTAGAATATGTGGCCCAGGGTGCACATGTATGTATGTGTATGAGTGTGTATGAGTGTGTTTGTGTGTGTGCACGCACATGCATTTGCAGTTTTGTAGCGCTTGCCATGTATTATTGTACTAAACTTATCTCATTTTATTTCCATCCTGCCTCTCCCAAAATAGATGCTCAATAAATATTTATTGAATGACCCCTGAGCTAGTCAAAATTGTCTCCATTTTATAGATGAGGAATCAGAAATTCAGTGGATTTAATTAATTCGTCCAATTTTACAGAATAGTAACAGATTGAGGTGGGACTCTGACCTTGGAATTCCAACACTGAAACTCAATTTCTTTATAACTTTGCTCTACTATTTCCACATAAGTTGAGAATTGGATTCTTTATTCTCATTCCACATGCCAAATGACATATTATAGAATTCCACCAACCAGGGCATCTTTTTAAGTAATGCCTTCTCTTGTGTATGAGTTATAATGACATATTTCAGATTCAAAAAGACCAATAGCCTCACCAGGTTTGTGAGGATGTGGGAAATAAGAGCTTTGTGCTTGCTCTGCATTTTGTCTCATCTATTCTTCTTACCTCATCACAATGCTTTATAGATGGATTAAAACTTTATTTCATATGAAGCATAAATTTTGTGCACAGCTTTTCTCTGTGAGATTGTCAGCCCTTCTACAATTTTGAAATGATATCTTGAACAATTTAGAAACACAAAACTCTATTTTTTTCATTTTACTTTCATATTTAGGAAGTCAAGAGGGCATTTTGTTGGTAGAGACATTGAATTCTACCTGACTATATACCAATGTGCATTGCTTGAATTTTATCTGCTGCATTTTATCTGAATCTGGAGACCCTACTGACAACTAAGAAGACCAAATGTTTCCCTCAGGTTGGCTAAACTATAGGTAATCCTAGCTCTAGGCCCTGACCTCCCTTTTCTTAGAGCCTTTACAAA
Source organism: Balaenoptera acutorostrata (assembly GCF_949987535.1). Classification (NCBI taxonomy): domain Eukaryota; kingdom Metazoa; phylum Chordata; class Mammalia; order Artiodactyla; family Balaenopteridae; genus Balaenoptera; species Balaenoptera acutorostrata. Next base: position 9,829,636 of record NC_080076.1, read on the forward strand.
GAGTAAAAATTCTTTCTTTGCCTCTTTGAGATGTAAATATTTTTTAAAGGCTAACAGGTTTACAAACTAGGAATGTCTTCCTCAAGGACCTGGGAATTATCTTACTAAATGTCATCATCAAGGAAGATGCTCTCCCAGTCTCCCAGGCCATCTCCCAGTCTCCATAGGAAGGTGGGAGCTTAAAGTGATGGGTACCAATTAGCAAACACAGATAGTCTAACCACAAGCAAACACATTTGCAAACTCAGGAATAACTCAATGTACTTGACACACCCCCTTGTTCAACCTCTCTCCAGCTCATACTACCCTCTCTCATCTATGCTTTTGCCTCTTCTTGTTTTAAGTACTCATGATTAAACTGGGTCTGTACAGATAATCCAGGATAATGTTTACATCTCAGTGTCAGATGATTAGCAGTCTTAATTTCATCTACAACTTTAATTCCCTTTTGCCATGTAACACACCATATTCATATATTCTGAAGGTTACAAAGTGGACATCATTGGAGGGGCCATTCTTTTGCCAACCACCACATTCTATAGAGTTTCTTTGGCCTGAATAATTCTAGATTAGTAAAAAATTGAAATTTAATGGCACATATTTTCTATCCTTAGAAGTTTAAACATCCTGTTGATTAATGATTTTCAGGGAAAAAAAAATGCATTAACCCAAAGTGTGTAAACTTGTATATTTGTACATTTGTGAGTGTTTAGAATTCTATGTATACACCTCTCAATTCAATAAATCCATAGGGCACATATCATGTACAAAACACAGTATTTGTGATTCTAAGTAAAGCAGACACAGTCTCCTTATTAAAATGACAAGCCAGGGAATTCCCTGGCGGTGCAGTGGTTAGGACTCTGTGCTTTCACAGCCGTGGTCTGGGATCGATCCCTGGTCAGGGAACTAAGATCTCACAAGCTGCGCTGTGCAACCAAAGAAATAAAATAAATTTTAAAAGTATAGTAAATAAATAAATAAAATTACAAGCCAGTAAAAATGAAAGATATTAAAAATATACACAAATAAATATATTAAACATTTGGAATTTCTGAATGTTTTAAAACAAAATGTATTCAATATCTATAGTGATTGTTTACCTTATAATTGGGGAAATATGATATTTGACTTTTCTATTTTTTTCCTCCTTTAATGCAAGGTTATGCTGAATACATACAATTGAATTTGCATACTTAAATGAAAATATTGAATGAGCGAGCTGTGTTTAAAACCATTTAAACAGTATTTCAATTTGATATTTGGCAATTCTCTTAAGGTTAACTGAATAGTTTTTGAGATAACATCCAATTTCAATACTTCTATAATTCTACCTGGTTCATGCTCGCTCTAGAAGAAATGAGCTATTAACAACACTCTATCATATTTAATGAAATATGAGAAATGGATGTGACTGCACTAAATTTTTCAAAATAAAAAAGACTGTATGAACACAAAGTAAGTATTAGAGTTTGTCAAAGTTTCTAAGACTAGAAGATTCCAATAGCTTTGTTTAGAAATGTTATAATTATGCCAGAACAGGGGAAGGCAGAAATATGCAACGTTTCCCGTGACCAAATAGAGAAGGCCATTTTTGCCTGACCAGTTTCATCATCATGTAGTCTTAACCTCATATCATCTGGACTTCTTTTGCCCTTGAACAGTTCTAAGATTGTCTAGAAATTAGAATCAGAGAATTTTAGAGCAGAAGCAGGTTCTCAGAATTGTACAATGGCTTTCCTCATACTGTTTGTTTTACAAATGAAGAGAATGAAGGTCAAGTGACACCCTGAGTTTAAGGGTTATGGTCCAGTATTTTTCCAGGAAAAGAGAACTACAGGTCTGTGAGTAAGTCAACATGGACATAGTTTCTTATTCAGTTCCCATGAACACTTCCCCAGACGTGAATGCTATTTTAACTATAAATTAGCTTAGAAAAGCTCCCAATTTCACTTAGATCTTACCAATTAAATTTTTTTAAATGTAATTTAAAGCCTATTGGAATATAGATAGATAGATAGATTGATGATAGATAGATAGATCGTGGTTTTTTTCTAGTTATAATTATGAAGTTTTTAAACATTAAAAGTATTGATACTATTATAATTATCTCATCATCAGAGAGACCTACTGTTAAAAGTTCGATGTAGATGTAGATACTAAAAAAGAAAACAACAGAAAATCACATTAAAAGCATAGCTCTTTGGGACTTCCCTGGTGGTCCAGTGGTAAAGAATCCGCCTTCCAATGCAGAGGATGCGGGTTTGATCCCTGGTTGGGGAACTGAGATCTCACATTCCGTGGGGCAAACTAAGCCCGCAGACCACAACTACTGTGCCAATGCGCCCTGGAGCCCACGCACCACTTCCAGAGAAGAGAAAACCCGCATGCACAACTACAGAGAAGCCCCGCATGCTGCAACTAAGAGCCTGCCCGCTGCAACAAAAGATCCTGCATGCCGCAACTAAGATCCAATGCAGCCAAAAAAAACAACAAAAAAAGCATAACTCTCTGTATGAATTTGTATCAGTTTTCTTCTGCCTACCAAGACTTCCTTTCCACCACATCTTTCTAAAAATGTATTCCGTTGATTCATCCTTCATTCATACTCCCTTGCCATGAGATCCCGTATATTCCTATTACTAATGAAGACTTCTTTCCCTCTCCAGGAACACACTTTAGCTTGGATTTTCTAGGTAATGCTATTTCAGTGGTGAAGCTCTATTTATAGGCATTTCTGAATCTATTAGAGGCCAGTGGGGGAAATATTTAACATTAGATAAAACCGTTAATCCTTCCATTTTCATAAAATCAAAATGACAAACTTAGTAAGGCTGCCCCTAGATAAGGTCTCCAATTCCACAAAGTTCAAAGTATTTGAGCCTTGCTTCCCTCTACTCTTTGCACAGCGGGCATGCACATTTATAGCCACTACAAGAAAAATACAACCTAAAACAAGCTTTAGGAAGCAAAGTTCCTAGAAAAATTTGATTTCATTTTCCAAAAAGTTGGCATTCTCAATGACAGTTTAATCTATTGCATTAATGTTTATTATCTTAAATTTAAATGGCTTAAATTGATAAAGCTCAATAACTGTTTGTTGAATTAAATTTAATGGAAAACAGAGCCACCATGTATTTTGGTTGGTCCCAGATTTTATAAATCTGAGTCTAGAATTGCTACTCTTGAACAGGTTTAGGAGTTACCTATTTTATAAAATTCTTAAGCATAATTCTAAAGCATCTCATGCTCTTTTGACTTTGCCCCTCACCTAAGAAAAAAATCAACCAGTGCTACGAATATAAAGACAAATGATTGAAATTTTAGTTTAAAACTTCTAGACTTCAGTACATTATAAGACTAATGGGAAGAAATAAATACTTAATTGGTTTCATTGGCAGGCTTGAGACTCCAAAAGTAAATTTCACCAGAGTCAAAATGGTCTGTGAAAGATTTTCTGTAACCACAGTTGTAATTAGCATTTTGTTACAAGGAACTAATCTTGGATTTATATGCAGTTTAAAAAAAATAAGATTGACTGTAGCTGAACTCACTATAGGTAGGTTTGGCATGAGCTGGTCATCTGAGGCCTGGCGTGGCCATAGGAAGTGATATGGTGGTAATTAAATGCAGGAAAATAGCAGGTCAGTTAAGGACAGAGCTGTGTGGCCCAGAAACAAAGAATAAAAGTTTGAACATAATATTTCATCAAAACATATTTGAGGGCTTCCCTGGTGGCGCAGTGGTTGAGAATCTGCCTGCCAATGCAGGGGACACGGGTTTGAGCCCTGGTCTGGGAAGATCCCACATGCCGCGGAGCGACTAGGCCCGTGAGCCACAATTGCTGAGCCTGCGTGTCTGGAGCCTGTGCTCCGCAACAAGAGAGGCCGCGATAGTGAGAGGCCCACACACCACGATGAAGAGTGGCCCCAACTTGCCGCAACTAGAGAAAGCCCTCGCACAGAAATGAAGACCCAACACAGCCATAAATAAATAAATAAATAAAATTTTAAAAAACAACAAACATATTTGAGATTTAAAATACTGACCTCAGCATTGTATTTAGTATATATATATATAAATATATATATCTACACACTATATATATAACTATATATATAGTTCATCTATAGAGATTGAATTTTGCCAATGCTGGGGACATGGGTTCAAGCCCTGGTCTGGGAAGATCCCACAGGCTGCGGAGCAACTAAGCCTGTGCGCCACAACTACTGAGCCTGCGCTCTAGAACCCACGTGCCACAACTACTGAAGCTCATGCGCCTAGAGCCCGTGCTCCAACAAGGGAAGCCACTACATTGAGAAGCCCACGCACCACAACGAAGTGTAGTCCCCACTCGCCGCAACTAGAGAAAGCCCCCGTGCACAGCAACAAAGACCCAACGCAGCCAAAAATAATTAATTAATTAAAAGAAAAACTAAAAAAAAAACCAATCTGACAAAACCTTTAAAGGACAATATAATAATTTTACAAGTATAACTCTTCTAAGATTTACATTATTATTCTCTCAGAGTGACTTCTTCAAACTCTGATGTCATACATCTGTGTATTTACTCACACATTGGGATGTATTTTTTGGTGTATATAAATTATGAGTATGGAAGGACCTAGAAGGAAAGGACAGAAAAAGAAAGATGGGAAGATAATGACGGAACACGAGAGACAGAGAGGGAGAGGTTTTTAGTGTTTCGGCAGTCCAAATATATGAGTCATTTGGATTGCTTGCAGATTGTTCTACATCCAACACAAGCAAAGACTGTGTAGCTTAGAGGCATTTTCCCTTCTCTATTTTGTCTGGAATTCTTAAAATGCAAGGTTACCCATCTATCCAAAATATTGCATTCTGATATGAATTTATTAAAGTGAAATACAAGGTATGATAATGTGATTAAAAGCTGAAATAAAGTTAGATGCAGGAGTCTTTGTGCCAGTACATTTTGAGCTCTTCAATGATTTTTAAAGAAGAAAGAAAAAAATAGCAAAATTATCTCATTTTCCACTACCCCTAAATTTGCTGCCAGCTCACAAAATATTCATTTTTGACTTATTAGACTTTTTCTTACTACTTTTCCAAGCTTCTTATGATAGCAGATAGACATGTAGAAGCTCAGTTTTCTACTAGAAACATAAGGCACTTTAAGATTCCAGGCAGAGTTTTCTCTCCAAAAAATCAATAGGAAATGTGCTCCCTAATTAAAGAGAAATGGACATTACTTCAGAATGGCAAAAAATATAATTACAAGGGAGTCTATATGTTGATCCCTACATTAAATAAGTAAGAATGGGTGGTAAAATATAATAATGCTGTAGATTGTGGATTCTCCTCTCTATTTTATAAAAGACGTTATCACTGTAATGTAAATAAAATTTTCAATTTCAACTTCTCCTGGGGATCCAAACATTTTCACAAAGAAAGGACAGCTGTCCTAGGCACTAAATGACTGAGATAGTTAGCTACAAGTCAACACACCATAAAACCCACAGACAGGAAACAATTTTGTGAATGCACCCTCAGTAAGCTACTTTGAACAATGCATTAATGTGTATTTCTCTTTCATCACTCCTCTGCCCATCTCCTCTGGGGTGGTTCCTTTAACAATCCATCATTACATTCCACCTGGCCCCCAGCCACTGATTTATCTAAAATTCTTTTTACTGTCATCTCTAAATATTCGGGAACACACACACACACACACACACACACACACACACACACACACACAAACCACACAGATGGTCTATCATTTTACAACAGCCAGAGACACTGGGTGAAATGAGATGCCAAAACAATATACATTTCAGGCCACTCCCTTTTGTGATAAATTATCTTCCCTCAATATCTCTTTGTCTCTGTCTCTCTCATCTCTCCAGTTTTCTTTAGGTGTCTCCCTCTCACACACATATAAACACAAAATTACATGTCTGTGATACATAAGTGAAAAGCTATGAATTTTATGAGATTGTACCTGCCTTTCTAATTGAATAATAGCACTTCTAATTTATTTGAGCTGTTACCACAGTGGTCTTAGTGCAGAGCAGAATATTAATTAATTGCTGTTGAACTGAATGATTCTAAACACAAAAGAATATTGTAGTCTAGAGAAATGTGAAATACAGGACAGAAAAAGAAAATTATTGATTTTTGAATATCAACTCTATTCTAGATACAGTACTAAAGATGTTGTACATAATTCTCTCAATGCTCAGCATGACATTGCAGGAGATGTATTCATTTTATCATTTGCCAGATGAAGAAATGGGCTCACAATGGAAAAATAAACAACCCACCCTAGGTCACTCTTAATGCTCAGGAGTAGAGTCAGAATGTTAATCCTCAATGCTTCGGCACAAAAGCTGTTTTACTTCTATTAATTGGAGAGTCAGAATCGCCATTAGTCAATTTTTGCAGAATTCAAAAATTCAATCAGGCTCTATTCAATCAGAAGAATCACATATGCTGAGAGCATCATTTGATAACTATTTTTCTGGAATTTTTCAGATAGTAAAGTTCCCAAATTTCAGTAGAAATGGATGAAGCTATACAGTCAGTGGGTGGGTGACTACTGTAAAGCAGGCACGGTCCTGTCTGTCTGTCTTTCTGTCATCCGCCTACCTGTGCTGCGTCTGGATCTATAGGTTGTCCTTAGTCATGTTAACATGTTTGCTGCTGAAAGTCAGGATAGTGTTGGTTGGAAACCTCAGGAATGTCCTGGCTGAAATTTGAAACTGGACCCCGGACTCAGAGGCCAAGGAGAGCCCAAAGGAAGAGGTGGATCCCTCTAGATGGGTAGGTAGCAGGTTTCACAAGCGCGGGAACTTACTTACAGGGCTTGTCTTGAGTGCCGTCAGGTGAGTAGATCTCTGCACCCATGGCCAGAATCTTGAGTTTATTTAGAGGCCTCAACAGTGTTCAGTCCCGTATCAGTCAGAGGGTCTCAGCACCACGTTGCTCTCTCAAGGCTGTGTCCTTGAAACGGCTCCACTTTTGGGATTGGAGGGTGAAAGACACATCCTGGTACATCCCGAGGGCAGGGGTGGGGAGGAGCCTTCGGTTGCCGGGGTCCCACTGGAGAGTCAACCTGTGGTCACTGCCACTCCATGACCTCCTCCAACACTCCACCCCTAGTGAGCGGCTCTCAGTCTCACACACCCCCTCGTCCCCCCCGTGGGTCCCGAATGGTCACCAGTGGGTTTCAGTTGCATGAAGGTGGCTCGTTGGGCTGCACTGGAGACAGACACCACAGCAGCAATGCAGGCACACCACATCATGCTCTTTTGCCCAGGCTTGCACATCATGACCTTTGAAATGTGACCCCTCATCACTGGCCATTGGAGGAGGGTATCTGCACGTGGTACCAGCCTCTTTAATCCCCTATGGGGAGCAGCCTGGTTTGCATGGTGACAGGAGAAAACTTGGGTCAGGTCTGACACTATGTCCACACAAATCAAGCATATTTAGAATCTTCACTCAGAGGGAGGGGGTCAATATAATGGATTTGTCGATCCCTCAATTTTTGGGAACTCCCATGAATGGCCCGGACTCCTTTGGCAGGTGCTTTGGGTTGTTTAGAACACACAGGACATGCTGTTACTGAATTAAGCGAGTCACAGTAGTTCAAGGGCAATCGGGCATCCTTGACAATACACCATTGCACCCGGGCACTGCGGTGGCCACTCTTCCTTTGCAGCCCATCTGCTGTATCTCCTGAAGGCTCACTTGCTGGGGCTCATACCTGGGCTAGGGCATCAGCTTCCTGATTGCCAGGGGTGTCAATGAGCCAGGACTTGGAAACCAGTGAGAACTGCCTCAGGCTCTTGCAGGTAAACCTAAATGTCTTTCCACCCCTCATTTACCCTTCGGCTTCTCATTGTCCAAGCCATAGGGTCAATTCCTTTAGAGCAGCCCATCAGTCAGAGTAAAGGGCTAATGGCCAGGGCTCATGAGTGATCACTAGCCAAATCCTCTGAGTTCAGCCCACTGGCAGCTGCAGTTCATTCCTGTTTCCATGCAGATGGTGTCAGTTTTTGGCTGAATAGTGATTGAACTCCATGTGCACAAATGGCCTGGACTAGACCCATCTGTATACCAGGCATCAGAGGGAATTTCCCCTACTCCCTCTCTACAGGCTGCAGGGGTTGCCACAGGGATAGGGGTGGGGGACTTGGGGAGTCTACATACTCTCAGGGCCTGCATTTTCCTGGGGGAAATCTGAAACTGGCCCCTGTGCATGGAGGCAAGGAGAGACCGACATCAACAATGGAACACACATCATAGTTCTGCAAACTGTCAGATACAAGAGGAAATTTGGTCATGGGATATTAAAATATATAAATATAAATCTATGGGTCCTCTTAAGTAAAAGCTTTGCTCCCTTGACTATGTAAAACATTGTGGTTAAGTCAAATGTTTAAGGCTCTAAGAATGCGGCCACTGGGAATTATTAAAAATAAAGTCCATTCTAGATGTTTTAATGGATAATTCAACCTCTCCTACCTTGCCTCTCTGATGAAGATGGTAGGCCATTTATAATGCTCTCTGTGTAGGCTACTGGGAGAAAAGCAGTTTCTCTTAACTCATTGTGTTTTAATTATATGCCCTGTGAGGTCATCTAAAGTACCTAGAAAAGTGATAATGTAGTGTGTATGCATGATATCTCATTCACGGTTAACATCACTTCAGCAATTACCCCTTGTTCGGTGGGGAGGCTGTATAACCTCTGGAAGTTAAGGGGACGAAGGTTACATCTAACCGTCACAACTGCAGCAGCATGTCATAGTCCCAGAGAAGCACCAGCTGCCTGACCAGGGGGAGCCATGGAAGGTACGTGTTGGAACCAGGCTTCTCAGGCTGACCAAGCCCTGCGTCACCTTACTGTGATGGAATGGCTATTACTGGAATGAGGCAAGAGAAACCCATTTCTTCAATCTACATGAAAAGTTCAGTTCTCCTTCCCTTTCTCACACACATGAATGCACGAACACAGTTTCTCCTTCTCTCTCACTCTTCAAAGCCCTCAAAGTGAATGATATTTAGGCTAAGGGATACTAAGAGATAAATTCACTTTTCTGGGGAATTGTTACCCATCAAGAACTGTTTATAGAGGAGCTTTGAAGGGTGTATGAGCATAGTTCAATACTGAGGAATTTACCGGGGGCTTTAAAAAAATTATCCTGTATTTTTTTTTTAAACCTCAGAGGTATATGGCTTAGCCATCTTTATAAAAAAGTTTTACAGAAAAACAGGACAATTTTAAAATTTACCAAGAATGCAGGTTTTCATCACTAAACATTTTTGAAAATTTTGGCTGCCCTTCCTTTCTTTCCTAGAGGAAAAAAAAAAAAAAAAAAAAAAAGCAAGGAAAAAGGATTTTTATGACTTTTCCAGAATTTTAGAGTAGTTTCTTCCATAACTGAGATCATTCCCTGGTGGTATTTCCATTCAGAAAAACCACAAACATTTTTATGTCTTTTTCCTCACATGAATTTTAGTGGAAAACAGTGTCAAAATAAAAAGAAGCTTACATATAAGCTATTTTGAGATTGCCACGAGCTCAGTTGCATGATGTTTTAAGTCCTCGAAACTGCTCTTTGAATTTGGCCTAAAAGACACTAACATTCAATTAATTATTAATAACTTTTAGGAAGAGGAGTGTAGAAGTAAATCCCTTATCCACCAAGTACATTACAACACACATACGTCATATGACCACACATGCCTCCCCACATCTGGCCCTTGAATGAGGAGATAGGAAGCCTGGGTTACAGAATGGGGAGAGGAAGGTAAAGGGTTGTCTGGCTCCTGTCACACTACACTTCCTCCTCTCTCAAGAGCTCCTATTCCCCCTAGTGCTGTCTGAGGTCCTGATAACCTTCTGACTTCTTCCCATCCCAGAAGCACCACTCTGTTGTAAGGTTTTTCAAACTATTGCGATCAACTTTCCCACTGTAGCCACAGTCAGTTTGGTGGCTAAAGGCATCCATGCTTTTTACCCCAAATGTGTAAAAACCCACAGTCAAAACCATTTACATGCTGTATGCTTACTACTGATCGTCATACATTTTTTTTTTTTTTTTGGCCGCACAGCGTGGCATGCGGGGATCTGGGATCGAACCCGCACCCACTACAGTGGAAGCGTGGAGTCTTAACCACTGGACCGCCAGGGAAGTCCCTGATCTTCATACATTTTTATGCCTTGTACTAAGAATCGTGTCATTTGGAAATACAAAATAAAACACTTGATGACCTTCTCAGCAAATTAACCCAAGCTCAGCAGTTAATACTATGGTCAGATAGAACTAAGATGGCTAAGGTAGCTGGTTAACACACCTCCCACAGACTACAGCTGTAAAAAAGGGGATCCCAGCTCACACTTGCTCTCCTGAACATCTGTAGCTCTGATGGTACTATGTAATTTTAAATATTACTTTATAGCATCATTCACTTTCTATTATAAATAATGAATTAAATGTGTTACCCTTTATAAACATCATACCTCTGGCAAGTTCCAGAACTCAAGGATTTCTTTCATTCTAAGGTATTCAGGAAGTCACACCCTTTCATGCCACATCAAAATGTAACTGAGACAGTGCTCCATGTGACAAACCAGACAGCTGAGAACGTGTGGGCTGTGCTCCCAGTGGGAAGTGCCCAGGTAAGCTTCATTATCAGCTGGGAAGACTTTGTCAGTGGTTAGAACTGGATACTCTGGGGGCCGGGATGGTTTTGCAGCCCACATTGAAGTTGAGCTGAATGTAGAGGTAAACATAGGTCAGGTGGATATTCCATCACAGAATCATTAATTAGAAACCACCGAGGGGACCACGAGCTAGAGAGGGTGGCTGATCTGCTGAAATTTGACTTTCACTAAATACTTAGAATGAAATGGGGTGAAATTCACCTAGAATGTCTATGAGGTAAGCTGGTGAAAGTTTTGTTCTCTGCTAACTTTGTACCAGAGGGAAACTGAAAATTTGTTTTACAGGTATTTTGCACAAAGATTTTCAATGTCAGAGCAATAAATCATAAGACAGTCCAGTTTCTAATTCAGACTAATTTTAATTTTCTTTCAATAAATGAAAGAAGGTTATCTTTATCAGAAAATCTCGGTATTTCAGAGTCGGAAGGAAATGCTGGGCTCATCCAACCTAACTCCATATTTTTACATCTAAGAAAGCTGTGGTCAAGGGTGTAAATGACTTGCTTTACACTTTTTGAACAGAACTTAGAACATAGGATACTACCTTTTATGTGATCCATCTGTGTCTTAGGTCACTGAGAGTTCTAATATACTACAAAAGATAACTCAATGTTATTAGGAGTTTAATGGTTCTACAGAAAATTTGGACTAAATAGGCAATAGAAGTGTTATGGGCTGAATGTGTCCCCAAAGTTCATGTTGAAGCCCTAACCCCCAGTGTGATGGTATCAGGAGGTGGGGGTCTTTGGGAGGAAATTAAGTTTAGGTGAAATCATGAGGATGGTGTCCTCCTGATCTGATGCGATTAGCGCCCTTATAAGATGAGCAGGAGATGCTAGACCTTTCTCTCTCCTCTGTGTAAGGATATAGTAAAGACAGCCCTCTGCAAGCCAGGAAAAGGGCCCTCAGTAAGAACTCACCTATTATGGCCTCCAGAACTTTGAGAAATAAATGTCTATTGTTTAAGCTGCCCTGTCTATGGTATTTTGTTATAGCAGCCCAAGAAGACTAAGACAAGCAGACTAAGACAAGAAGACAAGAAGACAAGAAGACTAAGACAAATTCTCAGAGAAGTCTGTGATGGCCTAAAAGCAGCACGGAGGTCCCCTGCAAGTTATCTACTAAGAGCATTCTCTCTCCCTCCTGTCCTCCACCTCCCAGGAGTCTTGACTTTGATGGGCACTGTACCTTCAGGGCTGTGCATATAAAGCATCTGTGCTTAGCATGACATAGTTTCTTGATGGATACTGCAAAGCTGTTGAGCACCAATAAATTTCTGTCCTGAGAAATAGCAAATTAAATCTCATGGTACCATCTATTTTGGGCTACTTTCAATAAGAAAATATTTTCAAAATAATTTTGTTGACCCGAGTACCTAAAGGTTTTTTTTGTTTTGTTTTGTTTTGTTTTGTTTTGTTTTTTAACGAAGTTTCTTTTAATGTAACTTAGATTTGAAAATACTGTACTTTTAAATTATTTATGGAAAACACATTCTCCTGGCATAAAAAACGTGAGACTATTCTAGCTTTATGATTTATAACCTGTAGTTCAGTACCACTGGGGTTTAAAAACAACACAAAAAGAGTTCTGAATAGATATTAGCTAAATCTTGGGCATAGCAGAAACTACTTTAAAATTGTCTTTTATTTAACTTTCTTATTTCAGATCTTGATATATTTACATATCACAAATGTCTCTGGAGCAAGAATTTTATATGAAACACTGAAGTAGGCAAAGTGGGAGATTTAAAATAAAGACAATGAGATTAAATAAAAGATATTGTGCAACCTTGTGCAGAGAAGCACATATATAAATGATTCTAATTCAAAGGATGCTGTCACATATGTTATATAATGGATGCAAAATAATTACTATGGGAATAGAGTGGTAGGTGAAAATATTTCTAACGAATGCTTGGTTAGAGAAAATATTGGGAAATGTGGAGACTTTGTCTGACAATAGAAAAAAATAAAGGCTAGTCATTAAAAAAGAAGAAAGCAACATGTGCAAAAGCCCAAAAAAGACCAGATATGTTTTTGGACACACATGTAAAAATGTGTGTGTGTGCTGAATACAGAAACACACATAAAAACACTAAACGAGATAAATTATATGATAGTAATCTATATAATTATAATAACTAATAATACCATATATAATATGTAAGTATAATAATAAAATAATCAAAATAAAAGGATAAATTGCATTAGAATGTATTATAAGTACTGTGGTAAAAAGTAAATCAAAGAAGAAAACTGAGTTTGGGATGGAGTGGTCAAATATAGGACACATGAGAAAGAATGGTGTCAGAGACCAATATATGATTTGGCCTGAGCAGTTGGAAGGATGGAATTGTAGTTAACTGAAACTGAGAAGTTTGCAATTAGATCAGATTCTAGGTACAGAGATCAGAAACTGGTTTGGGCCACATTACGTTTCATATGTCTATTAGAAATCCAAGTTGAAATGCTGAATAAGTGGTTTGATAAATGAGTCTGAACTTCAGAGAAGAAGGACAGTCTGGAAATTTAAATTTTGGATCAATTAACTTAATTATGTCATTTACAGCCATAGGACCAGAAGAGATCATCAGGGGCGTGAATATAGATAAAAATGAGAAAAAATTCAAGGGTGTGCCCTGGGGTACTCCAAGACTAAAATGGTCAGAGGAATGAAGACTAGAGGAGCAAGGGAGATGGGAGAAGCAGTGACACCCCAGTGAGGAGGGAAACCAAGGGAGCTGGTGTCCTGCAAGCACCACAGAGAAAATGTTTTCAGGGAGAAAGAGTGATCCAATGTATCAAATGCTACTAACAGGTCAAGTAAGAGGACAGCTGAGAATTAATCATTGTAATTTAGCAAAAGAAAGATTCTTGTTGACTTGCGCAAGAGCAGTTTGGGGGAGTAATGGAGATTAAGTGTCACTGAAGTGAATTTATAAAAGGACTCAGTATGTCTCATCTGCCTGAGACAATCTAGGTTTACACTAAACTTCACTAACTATTAATAGCATTTCTTTTTATTCTCAATAATATTCTGGTTACCCAATAAATTAAGTCATCACCTTACTTAAATGAAGGATGGGAGGAAATCAGTTATAGACAGCACACATAGACAACTTTTTAAAGAAGTTTTGCTGAAACAGAGAGTAGGGAAACAGGTAGAGAAGACTTGGGTCAAGAGAGGACCTTTGGTTTCTTTTTTAGGAAAGTAGAACTTACTAAAGTGTTTTATGTTGGTGGACGTGTTCATGAAGGAAAATTTGATAATGCAGTAGAAATAGAAAATATTTAGGGCACTGTCTTTCAGTAGAAGAAAGAATCTGGTGCACAAATGGAGAGAGAGCCTTCTCCAGGAGCACTGCTGATCTTTAGCAACAGTAGAGGTGGAAGGGGAAATTTATGAGCTGAAATAGGACACACACTCAGGACGTAAAAGTGAGGGTGAGGTAAATGTTTTGAAGATACCAGAAGAGAGGAGAAGTTATTAAATAACTGTCTAGAAGATTGTAAAAGTGAATGGCATAGGGAAACACTGGAGCATTGGTGGATAGTGCTAAGGGCTATTTTGGTTCAAATCATGAATTACTTACTTAGAGGATTATTACTGTACTTCAGGTAAAATAACAAAGAATGGGACAAAAGAGTTAAAAATGTAGAAAGGAACCCAACACTTTTACAATGTAGATTTTGAGAGTGATAAAGAATGGATATCAAAGATCCCTCCAAGGCTGTGACAGGACAATGGTGGACCTTGGATCTTAAGTTTATGGAAGAAAAGTCCTGGGTGAGATGATGAATTAAGTTTGAAAAACATTTACTTTGTTGTGATCTTCATATTTGTAGGAAGTTGTCTTAATTCTTACCAATATAGATTTGGAAATTCAGTAGTGATTAAGATGAACAGTATAGATTTGAAAGTTAGGCTCATAAAATGATTTTTGAAATTTGAACGTGAATATTTTATAACAAAAAAGAAGCTGCAATATCTGGTAAAGTAAAGAAACCTGAAGAATTTCTATACTTTAGTTAAATCCAACATCTAGCAAATAATAGACATCCATAGATGTTGATTGAATAAAACAAATACAAAATTAAATACAGCCATTTACTAAGCATTTAGCAGAAGAAAGAGGGTTGTGTAGTCTTGTTTTTTGAGAACTTTGCCAGTGAAATGGGGTAAAGAAATAAGGCAATATTGTAACTCTTAACAAAATGAAGACAATTTTATTAGTGTGCTTTTAGAAAAAGCATCTAAATACGTCTTAATACGTCTGGCCATATACCTTTTCCTTGATTTCATTCACTCTTGTCTTTTTGGAGACCTTTAGTGCAGGGGTCCCCAGCCGGGCCACACAGCAGGAGGTGAGTGGTGGGAGAGCGAGCAAAACTTCATCTGTATTTACAGCCGCTCCCCATCGCTCACATTACCATCTGAGCTCTGCCTCCTGTCAGATCAGTGGCGGCATTAGACTCTCATAGGAGCGAGAACCCTATGTGAACTGCACATGCAAGGGATCTAGGTTGCGTGCTGCTTATGAGAATCTAATGCCTGATGATCTGAGGTGGAGCTGAGGTGGTGATGCTAGCGCTGGGGAGTGGCTGCAAATACAGATCATCATTAGCAGAGAGGTTTGACTGCACAGAGACCATAATAAATCAATTGCTTGCAGACTCATATCAAAACCCCATCAGTGAGTGGCAAGTGACAAGCTGCATCTGGTGGCAGGCTTTATAGTAGCAAGTGAGTTGATGTACTTCAATTGTACAGCTGCATCTGGTGGCAGGCTGTAAATCAGAATCTGACACTTATTTTAGTCCATGCATGGTCCGTCCATTATTTTATTTACCACTTACATCTGCGCCTCTTTCCCACACTACACACTTGTCTCAGTCACAGTTTTGGTAAGCCCAAAAGCTAACACTAGCCAATATGAGTAAAACACAAATGTTGCTGGAGGGTTTTTTTGAAAAGGGGGAAAGACCAGTGATAAGACAGCAGAAGACTCTAAGACTGCCAACAAAAAGAAAGCTGCATTTAAAAGAAAATACCAAGAGTCCTAGTTATATTATGAGTTCACTGCAACAGGTGATTCACATTCTCCAAGCCCGCTTTGTATAATATGTGGTGACAGGCTATCTAATGAAACCATGAAACCTTCAAAACTGCTTCGCCACATGGAGAACAAGCACCCTGCATTAAAAGACAAGCTTTTGGAGTTTCTGAAAAGAAAAAAGCTTGAACATGAAGAACAGAAGCAATTACTGAAGGCCACCACTTCATCAAATGTGTCTGCACCGACAGCATCATTTTTACTGGCTAACCACATTGCTAAAGCTAAGAAGCCCTTTACTATTGATGAAGAGTTGATCCTGCCTGCTGCTAAGGACATTTGTTGTGAACTTTAGGAGAGGCTGCAGTTCAAAAGGTGGCACGTGTTCCTCTTTCGGCTAGCACCATAACTAGATGAATTGATGAAATAGCAGAGGATACTGAGGCACAATTGTTAGAGAGGATTAATAAGTCACCGTGGTACACAATCCAGGTTGACAAGTCTACCAATGTTGACAACAAGGCAACAATGCTTGTTTTTGTGTGATATATTTTTCAGGAGGATGTGCGTGACGATATGTTATGTGCACTTTTGTTGCCAACCAACACCACAGCTGCAGAACTCTTCAAGTCTTTGAATGATTACATACCAGGAAAACTGAATCGGTCACTTAATGTCGGTATATGCACGGACGGAGCAGCTGCCATGACTGGATGGCTTTGTGGTTTCACTACTCAGGTCAAAGAGGTCACTTCTGAATGTGAGTCTATGCACTGTGTCATCCATAGAGAAATGCTGGCTAGCCGAAAAATGTCACCTGAACTTAACAGCGTTTTGCAGGATGTGACTAAAATTATCAGCCACATTAAAATACATGCCCTTAACTCATGTCTATTCGTGCAGCTCTGTGAGGAGATGGACGCAGAGCACACGTCTTCTCTTATACACAGGAGGGAGATGGCTTTCTAAAAGTAGATCACTGGCCAGAGTTTTTGAGTTATGAGAGCCACTCCAGAGACTTCTTTTAGAAAAACAGTCACCACTGGCAGCACATTTCAGTGACACAGAATGGGTTGCAAATTTGCTTACTTGTGTGACATATTCAACCTGCTCAATGAACTCAATCTGTCACCTCAGGGGAGAACGACAACTGAGTTCAAGTCGGCAGATACAGTGGCTGCATTCAAAGCCAAACAGGAATTATGGGGGCAACGAGTAAACATTGGGATTTTTGACATGTTTCAAACATTAGCAGAGATTTTTGAAAGAGACTGAGCCAGGGTCTTCTTTCTCCCAGCTGGTGCATGATCACCTATCTCAGCTTTCAAAAGAGTTTGAGCATTACTTCCCAACCACAAAAGAGCCCTGAACTGGGAAAGAATGGATCCACAACCCATTTGTGAATAAGCCAGGTGAATCGACTTTGTCCATGCTAGAAGAGGATCAACTGCTTGAGGTCGCAAATGACAGTGGCCTTAGAAGTATGTTTGAGACAACTTCAAATCTCCATACGTTCTGGATTAAAGTCACGATGGAATATCCTGAGATTGCCACAAAAGCACTGAAAAGCCTGCTTGCATTTCCAACATCCTATCTTTGTGAGGCCAGGTTTTCTGCAGTGACAGGGACCAAAATGAGATTATGGAGTAGATGGACATAAGCAACACACTTCGGGTGTCACTGTGTCCCATCACCCCAGATGGGACCATCAGGTTGCAGGAAAACAAGCTGAGGGCTCCCACTGATTCTGCATTATGGTGAGTTGTATAATTATTTCATTATATATTACAGTGTAATAATAATAGAAATAAAGTGAACAATAAATGTAATGCACTTGAATCTTCCTGAAACCATCCCCCACTACCCCAGTCCGTGGAAAAATTGTCTTCCACGAAACCGGTCCCTGGTGCCAAAAAGGTTGGGGACCGCTGCCTAGTGGATATATTATAAGCATAGTTCTATAAATAAAATAAATAATTCAAAATGTAGAAAAGTATATAGATTATTCTAAATAAAGATACTACTGGATATGATTTTAAAATACTTTGTTAATACAGAGATTATGCTATGAACCTTGTAAATGGAATATTAGACATTAGTATTTATACTTAAATATATACATAAATGGAATATTCTGACACTACTATATATTACAGGCTACACTGATATAAGTATATTCAAAATATATATGTTCAAAATATATATGTGATTTATAAACAAGAGCTAATTTTTAGATCAGAAGTGACCAATCATGATTTTTGATTATGGTAATGCCTAACAATTCTTTAAAACAGGTTTAACACTTCACAAATTTTGGCCAGTTACTATCGTCCCTCCACAAAGAATTCATTTTCACATTCCACTAGAAGCCAAGCTCTGACTGACACAAATGATTAAAAAGGCTTTTAATTATACCCCTTTAAGCCTGAGAGGTTCTACAACCACAACTTAGGCAGCATATATTCTTTCATCCCACAAAGACTTGCTTAAGACCTCACAGGGGCCGATCAGGCTTTTGTGTAAGGAGTTTCAATAGGCAAATTTTGTTTCATTTTTAAGCAAAAGATTCTTTGGTTCACTACACTGCACTTTTCCCCACTGTGTTTTTCCCATGCTAACAAATAACTGAAATTTACTCACTACAGCTTTTTCCTAAATCTCCATAAGAACATTAAGATTCTCCAGAAAAAGACATGGCCTGAAAACCTTTATGAAGTCATTTTTGGCTTTAAGAACTGGAGGATTAGCTTTAAGAACTCCCAGAAGAAAAAGGAAGACACTTCTACCCTCCTATCCTAGCTCCCTTGAGGATCTAAACCTCATCCCTGAAATATCATCCGAGGACCCATCTGGTAGATGGTAAGATCAGATGCTTCGTCACAACTGTGTTCATTATGCCGGGAAGTGGATTGTTTTTCAACATCATTCACTACCCCCCATCCTGTATGTTGTGTGATTTTTTTTTTTATCTTACCAGCACAACCAAGTGAATGTACTTTAATATGTCTTTGACTATAAAGGATCAAAAGGCAAAACAGTGACAAAAAAATACTTCTTTGATGTATTTTTTATATTTCTGAATGCAAAAAAAAAAAAAAAATTGTGAAGCTGAAGTAGATTACTTCCTCTTCAGTCCTAATCTCCGATAGGCAGTCTTTTTCAATAAAACTCAAATATGAAGTTAAAACAAAGATGGGATAAAGAGAGAGTTATAATAGTGTGCAAGATTTTAATCATCCCCACTGATGCCGGAAGACCTAATTAACCTACTCTCAGCAGGTGCTGGTTAGCAGTATTTGCTAACAGGCCTGGAAACAATAAAAACATCAAAGTGTAAATGGATTTTTAAGCAACTATTCTTGTAAAATTTCAACAAATATGAAATCTTATCATTAAAATGCAGTTTTAATCAAGCCTTATAAAGCTGATCTATTTGTTCCTATGGCTTCTCAAAACTGGAAGCAAAGAGTTTGAACTGTGGCAAAGTTAGAAAATACCTCTTTATTTGTGTTCCATTGGGCACAGTTGAAATTAACTTATTAAATAGACATATTTATTCAAACTCTGGTGTTTGGTTTACTTTACAGATTAACTATGCAATTCCCAAAGCACCTATTTTCAGAAATGAACTGAATTTCAATTGAACAAGAGTCAAAAGAACTCACCTCTCCCCTCCCCCCAAAATAAAATAAAAATGTCCTTATCTGTGATCCAGAGCCAGTGGGGCCTCTAGACTTGTGAGGAGCAATCAGGGCAAAAAGCCAGAAATGGATCAAAAGAGAGAAGACTCAGCCATCACATTCCTCAGAATCACTTTACTTCAATGTTCCAGAGCAGTGCTGTCAACCGAGTTTTTGGGTTTTCTCTCTTTCCCTTTCCTTGATCTCCTCTGGAGAGGTGTTAATAAGCTGGCAGTGGTAGTCCAAACAGAGGAAGTGCTAATTGCCAGTGAAAAAGCCATGCGTGGGCCAAGTCTAACATGAAAGGTGAAAAGATTAATTCACAAGATAGCTAAATGTCCCTAAGTAGTTCGGAATTTACTTAATTGCATAATGAATCTCAGATGTTAGCATTGCAATGAAAAGAGAAAGAATTATGATAATAGCATTATTATAGTAGACTATATGGCCATTTCAAGACAGAGAAAAATACCAATTCAATGTCCTCACTGATAATTAAGTGGTGTAACAACAGCACTTATTATTATTATTATTATTGCCCATACTTACTAGGAGGCAGGCACTGTGCTAAAGACATTTCTTATGTTAGCTCATTTGATTATCAGAACAAATCTAACGTTAGGTACTATTATAATCCCCAGTTTATAGATCTAATTTTACAGAGTTATAAGAATTTCAAATTAAGTAGCAGAATCAAGTTTTCAATTTGCACCAAAGTTAAACAGGTAAAGAAGACTTTATTCAAGGCTACTGCAATAGGGGAGAGAGTTAAAAACTGAGTCTACACTCAATTCCCTAAAACAAAGGGTTGCAGGGTTTTTAAGAGGTGGGGCTGAGGAAAGTATCTTGGCCAGCGTGTTTGCTAATTGGCTTTACCCAAAGAGAAAGTGAACTTTTTCATGTCTTTGTGACAAGAGGTGGTTTTACAATTTGGAGCCCTCTGAAGTTAGTCTCCTCCCCCAGCCTCCAGACTGGGAGATGGGCACAATCTCATTTCAAACGCTTGGCTCTGAGGTCCTTGAGAAAGACATCCCTGGGCTGTAAAAGTGGCAAGAGGCTTTTGAAAAAGATTTACATCTCAAAGGAGCAGAGGAGGGATTTACAATTATGTTTTCTAAAGCAAATGTTCCAAGAAAAAGGAGGTCCGATGTCTAGAGTGAGGAAGAAAATGGTCTGAAGTTTAGTCAGCTGAGAGGAACATTAAGTCTCTCTTAGTCAGTGATCTGAGTCAAATATCTTCCTCCTCTGCACGCCCACCCCACGCATATTTGAGAATTCATAGCAGGGAAAAAAGCAACCAACAAAGAAAAATGTTTTTAAACTCCACAGTTATTCTTTGCTTCATTGAGTATCACTTTCCCCCATCTAAAATGAGATTTCTCTAGATCTGTAGATTGCAAATCACACCTCCTGAGACCCTGGGGTGGGGTTCTAAGGAGCCAGGAGAAGCCAAAGGTTAGTGGGAAAGTTGGATGATGGGCAGTGAAGTTTACAGGGCCCTCGTTTCACTCCAAGGAGGCCGGATCTGTTCATCAGTTTTACAAAATGGACTTCTGCCTTAAGGCTTCATTTGAGAAATAAAAACAAGGAGGGGGATTTTCTTCCAAGATAAAGTGTGATAACACTAGACAAGATAATATTTCATATGCCTTATAGGTGTAACCCAATATGCTTCTCTAGATCACAGATTTCAGAACATCCAGTGATCAAAAAGATATCAAAGGACTAATAAGAACAATTAGCATTTTTTTCTCCTTTACGGAAAATGCCCTGTGTGTGTACATGGGTACTGTGGTCACAAACAGCCCATGAAGTAAGTCACAACCCATTTCCAATCATATATGTAACATGAAAGCACTAATTACGTAATACCTACCCAGTCCCCTTGGCCCTACACACACAAATGCACATGCCCATATACACGAGGGTATGCCAACTATTAATCTAAAAATAAGGTACAGATCCACGGGAAATGTATTTCTGTCTACATGGTATTTTAAATGCAGTTTTTTCAATACATTAAATGCAACATAACATTCTGCCTAGTGGACGCAGCTGATGAGTAATATAAAAACATGGTCTTGCCAGAGTCAGATAAACTAAAACTCTGAATATAAAATATGAAGAAAGGTGGTACAATTCATGAAGTCTTAAAATTTAATTCATTTATATTCCAAAGTTTTATTTGTTGTGGCTTTTCTGTAATGTATAGTAACTCTCTAAAATAATTAACTTAGTTTATCTCAGCATCTCCTCTTCCTTTCAATGTTTCTCAAAGCTAACATTCTGTGGAACATACACTGTGATGAGTGCACTAGGTATTTTTTCATAAGATTCTGTAAGTTCCTAATTTTTTAATCACCTAATTGTCAGATTTGATTCAGAAATATTTTCTCATAAGAAACAAGCTTATAGTTGGTCAAAGGTCTAGAGCAGGCCACCAATGCCCATATTTGAGCTTGTTCTACTCAGGACACATTTCCTAGGGAAGTGAAAAAAAATCCAATTATTGTGACTCTTTCGTGGTCTGAGGCAAGCACTTCAGCTTGTGGGAAGTGAAACAGATTAAGTTACAGAGGAAGGACCAATTCGAGGTAGGGAGATGAGCTGAACTCCAGGAGTCTATAAAGATGCAGTGCCCCTGGGAGTGAGAGTTTGACCTTGGCCCCCTCCTGGTTACCTTCTTCATTCTCTGTCACAGCCTGTGAGGATGTCTGCCTCATGCACTTTTCCTGGCCCACAACTACTGCTTGAAAACAGACATACTTGCTCCACCACCCCATTATGGAAGAGAACAATTTCATGTCTTTACCTTACTTGTAGCTAGTTGTTACCTAAAACTTTGCATTTGTATAGTGCTCTAAAATGTACAGACTGTGATGCAGACCATCCCCTTCCCAGAAAGGAGAAATAGTTTTCAGCAAGGAGGTAATTTACATAATTTACAAGGAGATAATAATAAAGTTTTTATAAATTAATTGTATGCTGGTAAACTCACTGTAGAGGAGGAAAAAAAATACCCTCTGATTTATACCATTTGACGACCTCCATGATGTAAATATTCCCACTCTGGATAATTTTATCCATGTGATGTCACTGAATGCAGAACTGGGAAGGTATGTGCTACAAGCCCA
The DNA here is from genome assembly GCF_949987535.1 of Balaenoptera acutorostrata. Classification (NCBI taxonomy): domain Eukaryota; kingdom Metazoa; phylum Chordata; class Mammalia; order Artiodactyla; family Balaenopteridae; genus Balaenoptera; species Balaenoptera acutorostrata. The sequence goes on from NC_080076.1 coordinate 9,852,218, forward strand.
AACTAACACTCCATTGGTTTTAGTGATATGAAAAAGACAGAAATCCACATGTATTTATCTTTTCCCTTACAATTCAGTACCGTATTTCTTCAAGAATAAAAGTGGTTAGCACATGGGATTTTAATCTTTGGACTTTAATCACTCCCTTAGAATTTGACAACAGAGAGATAAAATCTCTCTGTTCAAGATATGAGACATTTTTATGTTGCTGGTTTTTTATTATAGAAATGTATTTAATACTTTGATAATGTTGGCAATATGGCTGGATATGGTTTGGAAAAAGAATCGTGAGTGAAATTTCAGCCTGAAGGTAGTTCAGCCTTAGAATTAATGTGCATTTTGTATACTTAATGTACTCTCCTGACCCATTTCAGAGCCTCGCTGAGCAAAATCTAATCAACCTCCCATTATCTTAGGAAGATTGGTTTTGATGGATCTGCCTCAGGAAAGATAGAAGCAGGACTGTTTTGACCCACCACCAACCATCCTCCCATGAGGGACAAAGTCATCTTCTGGAAGATATTGGATCAATAGTTCCACTCAAATGGTTTAAGGCTAAGACACAATGCTGCTGGGGAATGTTTTCTCAGTGGGCTCCATCCCCCTGGTTTCAGGTCTTCAAGTTGAGGCACCACCACTAAGGGAACAGTACTACCCATTTGAGTCACAACTCTGTTCTCTTGAGGGTGACCTCACTTACCCCCTCAGAAGAGGCTGTGATTTACTGGATGGGTGTGCTCAGCTCAACTCCTTCTCCCTGGCTGCACAAAGGGTGCACTCAGCTCCCGTTTGCTCTTAGGTGACCTAGTGAGTGTCTTGGAGCTGGGTCTGCCCTCTGTACCAGCCTCCAGTCTGGGTGCCCCATTAGACTCAAAGGAGACTGAATACGCTCTTTTAGTTGCTTTCCAAAGCCCTCTCTTTCAATGTGGCTTTTTAAATTTTAAACATGAAAAGCTGATCCCCATCCTGGAACTCTCTCTCAGTGACTCTGAACTGCAGTTGGCAAGAAAGAGATACAATTGATACCTTAACACCCAAACAGTCGAGTTTTTCATTTCCCTTCTCTTACGAGATTAAGTCGGTGGCGCAGTGGTTGAGAATCCACCTGCCAATGCAGGGGACACGGGTTCAACCCCCTGGTCCGGGAAGATCCCACCTGCCACGGAGCAACTAAGCTCGTGTGCCACAACTACTGAGCCTGTGCTCTAGAGCCCATGAGCCACAACTACTGAGCCTGCATGCTGCAACTGCTGAGGCCCACGCGCCTAGAGCCCGTGCTCCACAATGAGAGAAGCCACTACAGTGAGAGGCCCGCGCACCGCAGCGAAGAGTAGCCCCCGCTCGCCGCCAACTGGAGAAAGCCTGCGTGCAGCAACAAGGACCCAACACAGCCAAAAATAAATAAATAAATAAAATAAATTTAAAAAAAAAAAGTCTCTGTTATTCACTTACTTTTGTTTCAGTGGATTTTCTGGAGGAAGGAAAGATATTTTGGGTTAATTCTTTAATGTTTAACCTAATCTTGTCACAGAATTTAAATACTCATGGAACTGAATACTCATAGCACTGAATAACAGCTGGCTGAGTTGTGTCTGTATAGTACTTGTACTTTTAAAAACCTTACTCTATTAACTGCATGATTCAAATTGTGGTGCAGAAATGGCTTCATTGTAATCAGTCTAGATGGTCCTGTTAAAAATTCTTTTTTTCTAGTTGAGAGCCAGGGATAATGACTTTTACTCAACAGTGCTAGGTGATCTTTGTGTAACACCTGTGTTTATAGAAAAAAAAAAAAAAAAAAGAGATCCTGAAACAACAGTAATAAAAAAAAATAGGAGGGAATCTTTCCATAATGTATACATGCATCAAATCATTACATGGTACCCTTTAAATAGTTTACAATTTTATTTGTCAATAATATCTCAATAAAGCTGAAAAAAAGTATAAGAAACAAGATGTGGCCTGAGAATTAATGATGAAATGGCAAAGGCAAAAGAGGAATTTCATAAGAATTCTTAACGACAGTCAAAGGTCCAGGTCTGGAGAAACAGCTTGGCAAAACTGACATCCATCTCCTCCCTTCCTGTCCTCTGGACCAGTGTTCTCAACATTAGCCTGCATCTGAATCACATGGATGCCTTGTGAAAACTCACGCTGCTGGCCGAAACCCCCAATTTATTGGATGTTGTCTGAGAATTTGCATTTCTAAGAAGCTTCCAGATGATATGTATGTGTTGGTTAGGGGTGCACAGTCTCAGAAACGCGTCTCTAATACTACCACCCAAATCCTAGTTTTTATTGGTCCACGGGCATGAGAATTAGGAACATATGGCTTCAGAGGAGGGAGTGATGGGGAGAGAGGAATTTCAGTTAGCAGCCCAGGGGCCATCTAGCTGGAATGCTTTCTTTCTATTCACACGCTCATCAAATACGCTTCAAACACGTGCTACAAAACTAGCAACAAGCATGGTTTCGGTGTCTTTATGGGCCAAAAATCCCTTTTTTTTCAGAGTGCTTTCATACTCCTCAACCCATCTCATTCTCCAAGAACACTGTGAGGTTAAGAAACAAGTTATAATTATTCTCATTTTGCAAATTAAAAAAAAAAAAAAGACTAAACTAAAGATAAATCCATCTATGGTTTTCCAAGTTCAGAGTTCCAGAGATGGAACCATTACCTAAGTTTTCTCACTGCTAATTTAGTGCTCTTCTTACTACATCACTATGGCTTTTAAATAAGACAAGTATCAGATATCAGGGACTGTTCAGTGAGTACCTGTATATAAAAGTAATGAGCGCTGGCAGCAGGGCTGAGATGAGGGTGAGGGAAGTGAGGCACTCATCTCATACGCAAAATCTTTGGGGACTCCAGAAAACAAAGTAATCAAGAAAATAATGATTGAATGTAATATTTTTAAAGTCAAATTTAATGCAAAAATTAATGATAAGTAAAATCATCATAAAAACGAGTCATTTGTCTTACAATTGGTATTTTGATGCAATGGAAATACCATTTGCTCTTGTGTTATTGTGTAATGGGAACATTTCCAATCAGCCCATGGTCCCTGGACCCAGCTAGGCAGGGTTGACAATGTCAACAACGGTGTATGAACAGACTGGACAACGTGAGTCTTTATATATAGTACTGTCTGTTGATTGTAGGGCTTATATGATCATTTTCTATTGAATTTAAAATACGAGGGGATGTTTTGATAATTGTATATGGAGCACACATTTTTTGTTTCGCTTCCTGCTACCATGTGCTTCTCTACAAGCCAGTGCTTAATGGGTTAATTCTTGATATATGGAGATTTTTGGAGTTTCTATTTAGATCTGAACAACAAAGAGAAGGAAGATGGAAAAGCGAATTTATCTCTAATGTGAAAGACTTTAGTTACGTACCCACTTCAATAATGTGAGTTTCCAGGAAGAATAATGGCTTTGGAAACTGATTTGACTTCTCAGCTCAGCCATGACAATTTGGCCATTCAGGGTCACAATTCCCGAAGAATTGTGAAGAAAGAAAACTGAAGAAAAGGAGTGGCCAAGGTGGGACATTTCTGGCATCAGGAATGTGAGATATAAAATTATTTTAAATATGTTAATTTGGCTCATGTAATTGATAGCAGTCCAACATTTCATGGTCTGTACATTTAAAATCTTTGTTTCTACAAGTGGTTTGTTTATTCCTGATAGAGTTTACTTGTAGACACTTTTCTATTTTAACATAAATGATTTTGACAGAAGAGATTGCATAAGGTTTCCTAATTCTCTGAACACCTCCCCTCACCACCACCACTTCAACTCTTCAATTTTGTTCATAATCAAAGTAATTACAACTGTCATTGTTAGTATCAGGTTAATGAGGAAAATAATTTTCTGGGGTGCTTTTTAATAATGCAGATTCCCAGACTCTGTCCTAGATATTCTAAATTCGATAGGCCTGGGATAAAGACCAGTCATTTGCATTTTAAACAAACACTCTGATGTCTGTAATATAGGCTGTGGCCCACAGGTCATGGTCCCTGAGAAGCAGACTCTGCATCAAAGATTTGCTTGCAGAAAATTTGTTGGGAAATGCTCTTGGGATCAGGTCCTGTGGTGAAGGGGCAAGTGGGCAGACAGAGAAGATGCACAATAGCATTGGCCAGCCTATGAAACTCTGGTGCTGTGATGGGTCTTCAGAGATGTTGGAAATGGAATAGAGACTGGGACCTTTTTCCCTCACCTCCACCAAGCAGTCACTGTATACAGGCTGCCATGGGGAAGGAGACCCAGTACTGGATGAGGCCAGGTGACTCTTTTCCTAAGAGCATGGCAGCTGAGAAACCAGCATCCAGGCTGTGCCACGACATTGCCCAGCCAGGAGTCAGACGGGGCCACACGGCAAGTACTTGCCAACAGACTGTGGTCAGAAGTGATACCTTCACTTCTAAGCTGAACTCTTTAAGAGCAGGCATGTGATCCCTTAGCCATCTCTTCTGACCCACATATTCCAGAGAGTGTGGCTACAATATTGCTGGGTCTCCATGACCCTGGGTTCCTAAGGGCCAATGTAGAACCGATCCCCTGAGCCAACCTGCAATGAAAGTGTGACATGAACTAGAAAAAACTAAGTGATTTCAAGCTACCTGGATTTCAGCATTAGTTTTCTACCACAGCATTATCCGGGCTAACCTTACTAAAACAATGGTCAGGTTGCAGGCAGACAGTAAATTGCATTGGATCGGAATTATCTAGTGATATTTATGATTAGACTGAAAGTACATCTTAAGGTTCTTACCAAGTTCAGAGTTTGTAGAAATAATGTCTTGGGAAAGTGGATAACAATTCTCAGATGACAAAGGGGAATTTTCATCTGCTATATCAGATTGGATGCCACTTTGGTCGTGTGTTTCCCTCTGCCACCTCCTATAGAAAAGATAAAGCATCCCCCTTTAGTATACTCAAAACATGATAAAGAGAAATCACGTCATTGTGTTGTTCTATATAAGAGTGAATACAATTAAAAAAAAATAGAATTTTCCCTGGTGCCAAAGGGGAAGGAGACTTCCCAACCCTCCATTTTCTTAGAGAATTTTCTTCAGAAAATTTGTAATTGAAAATTATTTCTCTGTCCCTTGGAGATGCATGTAACCCTTTTCAAAAAGTTAAATAAGCCTCTTGCCTGTTCTATAGTCTAAGAATGTTTTTTTTTTTTTTTTTTTCTTAAGGGCCTTGGAGCTGTCGATTTAAAATGTAAACGATGAGGAAAACAGCATCTCATCCTGCCTGTCTCCACAGGAGTTTAACCTAGGCACCAGTGCTCCCAGTTGGAACAGCCAGCCTTCCATAGAGATAGGAGACGTTTTATTTTTCTTCTGCATAAAGGCAATTAAGTAACACAAGTGGCCACTCGATTGCCAGGCGAATCTTGGATGAGCTATATGTACCAAACAGTGCTGTCAATTCACCATACTTGATGATGATACAATTTATCTTAAGAACATGTATGGAATGGGTTGTAGCTGTCTGGCTATCAAAAAGGATGAAATTTCTTTCTGTCTTTGCAATCCTTTTATTGGATTTCTTGTCATGTGTGTCACAGTCTGGTTTAATGGTTATTCAATAATAAAACTGTTTGATCCTTTTTTACCTTTGTGGAGAAGATATACTGGGCTGGCAGGAGATTTTCTTCTATTTATTTTCCCCAATACTTATAACATAAATCGCTATAGGGAAAAAATGGCTCCTGATCAATTATTCTAAAATGAATTAATCATTGTTTTGTATATCCTCTGACTTTTAACTGTCACACCCAGCAACCCCATAAATCAAGCAATCACATTTAATCATGCCCGGCTGACTGGTGCACCTAGATACCTTGAGAGGGTTCTCAGAATATTTGATTAGCCTCGATTTGCATAGTCAGTGAGTACTTCAATTAGATGATTTTTACACTTGTAATAGATAATTAATGTCAACCTATGTTATATTTTTCCAGATGAAAATTTTCTGTGCTTATGTTTCAGAGTATAGAGATCTAGGACTTCAGCATCCAGTCTGCACTGGGACTGTACATGAATTGGGAGAGTCCCGCAGTAGTGCCAAAGGGGGAGAATAATCTTAGGATTATCTGTGAGCATTTGTCTCGCTTCCTTGTGAAGGTACAGCGGCCACCTATTGAGACTTAAATTGTCAAAAAGTGTGTAGAGGCCCAACTCTCAATCCATTTTGATGACCTTCTATTTATTGGTGAAGGAGGGATACCCAACCCCAAATTATACGAGGTAGCTGAACATATAACAGGCTACACTGGACAGATGGGATTGGTGACGGCTTATTAATCACTTATAGTCACAGCCCAGGCAAGGAGGACACCACCTGCCATCAGGGCCACCTGGGGGCTGCACTTAGGAGCAGAGGGAACCAGCAGGGGCCACAGGAGTTAGGCTTTTTTGTAACAAGAGGTTTTATCCTCAGGAGGATTAAATTGATTTGCTGAATAATTTTGTGGGCAAAACTATTATGGTTTTGAAGGCATTTTCAAATGTAATAATAACCAAAAAGTCATTGTTAGACCAAGAGAAACTTTTGTTCAAATACAAAATTTATTGCAAAATGTATGTAAGTTTGAAAAATACATATACAGTAGTAATGCAACTTTTATTGTAATTTAGAATTAATGTAACTGTGTTGTTTTTTCATTCAAAATTTTTAGGAACTTTATAGAATAAGAGTTAAGTAAATATATGTTGGGCTCCATGAAACAAAATTTTGCTAAGATTCCACTAAAAAATAAGAGAACACATTAAATAATTTATCTATTTGATAGAGATTTTCTTCTCTGTATAAGTAATCATGGGATCACGTGTCCTATAACACACAAAATATAATTAAGCTAACCAAGCAAACTCCTATTTAGAAAGCAGTATGTCAGATTTATAGCAAAATCTTAAGCTCAATTAGAGGAAGAATTAGATTCTTTTTTCTGACAATTAAAAAAAATTGCTTGGATGATTAACAAAAAAAAAAAAAAAAGGAAGAGTGAATATGAAACCATAAAAGGAAATTGTGTTATATAAAATGAGTAAAGATCTTGGCCATAGCAGCCAGATTCCAGCATGATGATGTATTCATTCTGGCAAATCATAGCATCATTTGGTTGCATATGTTAAGTTTCGAGTCTCCTGGCTTATGTTTTCAAGAACTAGAAAAGGATTCGGAATTGAAACAAATTGAATTAGGAAATCTGGTGTAACTGGTATTTTATAAGAATAACAAGAAACTTAAACAAAATATAAGAAAATATATTAACATGAATAAGATGATAAAATATTAGCCATTGTAGATAAATATATGAATTAAATGTAAATAAGAATTAGGTAAAACAAAATCAAATTTAATATAGAAAATGCAATGGTATACCTTGGATAGTTTTCCTCTAATTAAGAAGGTCATTTTACTTCGTATACATCCCGGCTTGTGAGAATCCTGGGGGTGACAACTGGAGAGGGGCCAATTCCCGTGTTCTAATCAATGTTAACAGTCAGTGGGTAACAAACCACACAGGCAGGGTAGTTCCAAGTCCCTCTGATGTGGTACGTGGATTCTGGGAGTATTTTTCACTAAAAACAAAAAAGACAAAGAAAACCGAATTAGAAGAGGGAAATACATTTAATTTTGTACAAAAAGAGCAATTTAAAAATTTATCACAGGGCTTCCCTTGGTGGCACAGTGGTTAAGAATCCGCCTGCCAATGCAGGGGACACGGGTTCAAGCCTTGGTCCAGGAAGATCCCACATGCCACGGAGCAACATGCGCAATGAGCCACAACTACCAAGCCTGCGCTCTAGAGCCCATGAGCCACAACTACTGAAGCCCGCATGCCTAGAGCCCGTGCTCCGCAACAAGAGAAGCCACCGCAATGAGAAGCCCGCGCACCACAACCAAGAGTAGCCCCCGCTCGCCGCAACTAGAGAAAGCCCGCACACAGCAACAAAGACCCAACACAGCCAAAAATAAAATATAATAAATAAATTAAAAAAAATTTATCACATATATAATCAATCTCTTAAAAAGACTCAGAAACTAACAAAGAAGCAGAGACTGTTCAAAAGTCCTTCATTATAGCACAAAACTTTTTCTAACTCGCTACCAATGTCAGCATCTGATCATTTTTGGAAATCAAGGTACTGGATCCTAACATACTTTTTTAACTGCACAATTTTACCCAGGATCCCCTGTAATTTGAAATAGAGTAAAGAAATTGCTATTATCATTGGCAACTCACCATTTTAAATTAGAAAACACTTATCACCACAGCAGATTTGTTATAATAATATATGCAAAGACGTGACATTTTAAAATACAGTTGACCATGAGAATACTGATTGCAAATCCACCTCTTATCTGACGGCATTATTTAGCTAGATCTTCTGCTTAGCTTGTATATAGCTTGAACAGACACACACACACGTTATATACACATATATGAAACTACATGCACATATAGAAGTATGTGATTCCATATGCATATATATTCCAAATGATTATATATAATATGCATGTATATTTCAAATACTATATGTACATTCAGAATATATATACACACACATATATATATATAAACTTCATGTAAGAGCTGAAAAGAAACTGTGGCCTCTTAAATTCTCTCACTGTTCTCACTTGGTAAATAGGCTCCAGCCCCTAGGGATTGTTTCTCAGACAACACCTTCATCTGAGTTGTCAACAGCCTAATTGTAACTTATTCTTACCATGTAATTACCTGGTAGGTTATTTTTCCCTTCTAGGCAGTAAGTGCTTGAAATGAAAGAATGTTTCTTTCATCATACATTTCATATGACCAGCAAAGGACTAGGTACATAGGAACAGAACACAAATTTTAATTGATAGGAAGAAAGGAGGGAGAGAGGGAAGACAGGAAAGACAGAAGTCAGACACAGGCTTTATGTGATCTGTCTCTACCATTGAGGGCCCACCAGATATAAATCTCTACCGGTCCCTGGACAAGGATTCAATTAAACCTTGAAGAAGAGCAATCAAACAATACTCTGCGGTATTTCCAATAATTTCAGAGTTTTGTTCAGTCTCTCATGACACAGGGAAAGGAGGAAAAAAACATAATATCAGGACCAATAAGTTCCTTCATTGATTAAAAACAGAATCTAAGTTATTTGGGAAAAAGGAATCTTTCCGTAAGGATGCATCCTTACTCTATAATCTACACCTTCCTATTCCACATACTAATCTTCCAAATTCTCATCTCCCTTTATTTATATCTCCCCCCTCATTGTGACTTGAGGTCTGGAGAATTGATGGTGTAAATACATAATAGAAACTCCAAAACTAAATCTCAGCCAAGTTTTCTAGTTCCCTATGAGGGAAAAAAAAATCCTCTCTGAATGTGTTAATACCCGCCTTGCTCAGAGAAATCACTTATCTTCCTATTAAAAACAAACAACAACAACAACAAAAAAGAAAATAGGCTTGCAGGCACTAAACCCAGGCGGCAATGTGGGTCAGTGTCTGCAGTGTGTGCGTAAGAGAGAAATGTGACTAAACTACAGGGCAACGGCGGATTAGCCTCGGGAACATCAGACATTCAGTCATTACAGCTGCCAGTGTGAGGCTGCCATCTGGCAGGAGGGCTTTCCGTCAACCTGGGAGTGTGGTCTTGCGCCTCATCCAGCAGCCACAGCAGCAAAGGGCTGAAGTAAAATATCCTAGGGCCTTGTTTGAGGTGACTATTCCTCCAGGGTGAATGATTAGAACACTGGAAGAGTGATTACGGAACAGTGGGCCTCTGTGTTTTGCCTGTTGTATAAAAGCTGGTGCAAATTGGTTTTCTTTGCATTTAATTAAACTGTTTGATCTACTGTGACCAGCGTAGTTACAAGGTGAGTTCACCTGCTTGATTCATTCAGTTTCTCACCAAATATTGACTGATTGCATGCACAGGAAATTTTGCTGGTGACTCTAAGGGATAGGTAAGTGAAGCAAATATATAAACTGTATTGTCTTCAAGCTCTGGGGATATAATTTATAAACATAAAAAGTATAATACTTTTCTGAATAATATATACAGAAAGAGAAACAAATTATATTACTAACTAGATCTGTATGCTATTACGAGTCCAGATTAAGGCACAGGGGATTTCCAAAGAGGATTTTGTAGTTTCCAGTTTAGAAATATAAATTAAAGTTCATGTTAAATGTAGAATTTGAGTTAGAGAGAAGGAAGGGTTTACATTACAGTTTGAGGGAAAAAAGATACTTCAGACAAAAAGAATAGCAGGAGGAAAAGCACACAGAAAAATTTCACTTTCGATTCAAAATGGCTTTAGGTTCAGTGTGACTAGCATCTGTGCTACAGATGGCAAATGATGAGAAAACCATTTAAATCGGCTGTTGGGTTCAGAGCATGGAGGAATGACTAACATATATGGGCATCGTTCTATAGGCAATGGGGAAACATTAAATATTTGTGAAAATGAGAGGCGTGTAATAAGTGGTGGTCTTCAGAAAATTGATCTAGCAGCCAGCTCTGGGGAAGAATACTCAGAACAGGGAAAGAGGAGAGGTAGAGAAAACAGTTGGGAGGCTGCTGTAGCTTCCCAGATCTTCTAGAAGGAAGGAGGGAGAGTAGTTAGTAGATGAATGAGAGATATTTTGGATGGAGAACAAATGATATCTTACAAGTGAACAGAGGTGCAGCTGAAAGAGAAAACTGTCAAAAGAATGACTAATAAGCAACTAAACTTCTGTCCAAAAGTTGTTTTTTTTTTAGAAGCAACAGACTCTGTCAAAAGAAGTGTGATGTTCCTGAGAGATAAAAAAGTATCATTATGTCACTGAAAAACTTGATATAAGAGTTATGTTATATATTTTTTGGAAAAATTAATCATTGCTTTTGAACAAGGAATTAAGAACCCTATATGACCTTGTCCTTGTGCCTGAGAAATCAGGGAAGCTGAAGAACATCATTGAATCAGGGATTCAGAGAAGTTTATGCCAACGGGGCCCCTGCAGGCCCACTACCCTGGTTCCAATTGGGCTGAATCTACTCAGTAAACATTCATACACCTTATTTCCCAGAGGTTATACCCACGTGTTGTGGGTTGCACTTCTGTCCCCCGCCAAAAGATAAGTTCAAGTCTAATCTCTGGTACCTGTGAATGTGATCTTATTTGAAAATAAGGTCTTTGCAGATGTATTTAAGCTAAGATGAAATTATATTGGATTAGGAGCCACCCTAAGAGAGGCATGGAACTGATTCTTGTCAGAGCTCCCAGAAGGGACCAAACCTGCTGATGCCTTGATGTTGGACTGCTAGTCTCCCGCACTGAGAGAATACATTTCTTTTGGTTTAAGCCACCCAGTTTGTGGTAATTTGTTAAGGCAACCCCAGAAAACTAATCGACTAGTATATAAATTCTAAAGTTAAAGGACAAAAGAAAAATAAACATTTCAAATTCCATGGGGAGAAGAATGGTATCTTCTTGTTTATTGCTATTCTTGATGCCTGTCGCACAGTATGTAATTAATGAAAATATTTAGGGAAAAGAATATATGTTCTGTATATTCCTTCTCTGGGATACCAAAACTTCCTCAAACAGCTGAAATATGAAAACATGCTGAAGATTAGATAGCAAAATATATACAATAATGCTAATGATTATTTTGTAAGATAGTTAATATGTTGAGTCAGAGGAAGCATCTTGGGAGAAATGAATCTTCAACTTTGTATTGAAGAAATTTCATTTATTCATTTTTTCCTACATATTATTTATTATTTGTCCTCTGTGTGTAATATCATGCTAAATTTAGCTGGAGAGGAGGTAGGGAAGAATCAGCATGAAATAAAAAGTGGAAAGGGAACAAATAATATGGGTAATGGGAGCAAGGAAAAGCCCAGCATAATGACAGTAGAGTTCCTGATGGGAAGCTTTGTGAAACAAGTTGATATTGGCCTTGAGTATAAATCAGAAGCAAAAAAATGAGACGGGCATTTTAGCAAATGTATTTATATTTGTGTTCTCTGTTTCCGAAATTTTGCAGTAGAGAAAATGAAGTGATGAGTACTAACAACATCGAACGAACAAAAGGAATCTCAGAATTTGTCATTAGAAATACAGGTGAAAGAGAAAACACAAACATAACTCTGAGAGAATAGCACCATTGGTAATGCTAAAGATTATCACTGGGAAAGTTGGGAAGGTTATTAATTTATGGTGGTGCTGTAGGAAGGTGCAGGTGCTAAATTTAGCTTTACACAGTCAGGTTCGTGTCCTAACAAGTTAGAGATGTAAAAGAGTCCATGTTATTTTCCTGTGTTTGCTGTAAAAATATTACCACAAACATAGCGTCTTGAAACAGTGCAAATGAAATCAACTATACTCCAATAAAATGTAAATTAAAAAAATGCAAATGAAATCAACTATACTCCAATAAAATTTAAATTAAAAACATACAAATGAAATCAACTATACTCCAATAAAATTTAAATTAAAAAAACAATGCAAATGAAATCAACTATACTCCAATAAAATTTAATTAAAGAAAACAATGCAAATGAAATCAACTATACTCCAATAAAATTTAATTTTAAAAAAAACAATGCAAATGAAATCAACTATACTCCAATAAAATTTAAATGAAAAAAAATGCAAATGTATTCTTTTACAGATCTGTAGAGCAGAAGTCTTAAATATCCTATGGGGCTAAAGTCAGTCTTATGAAGCTAGTCAGCAGGGCTGATTCCTCCTGGAGGTCTCTAGGGGAGAAAGCTGTTCAAGTCTCTTTCAGCTTTTCGAGGCCACCTCCATTCCTTAGCTTGTGGCCCCTTCCTTGCGTCACTCCGAACTTTTACTTCTGTTATCATGTCACATCTTCAACTACTGACTGACTGACTTTTTGCTCTTATAAGGAGACTTGTGATTATACTGACTTTTTGCTCTTATAAGGAGACTTCTGATAAACCAGATTAATCCCATGATCTCAAGATTTTTAACTTAACCACATTTGCAAAGTCCCTTTTACCATGTAAGGTAACACAATCACAGGTTCCAAGGATTGGGATGTGAGCATCTGTGGGGTTATTATTCAGCCTACCACAGAGCCCAATAGACAGCTCTGGAAAGAGAGAGAAAATGCCAGGCAAAAGATATTTGCTGATACGGATGAAAACAACATGTAGCCTCACAAAATCTAGAAAAAGTTAGTTTCCACCCTGTAGAAGAAAATACAGAAAAATGTTCATGCCCTGCTTGCCATTAAGTAGAAAAATATATTTAAATTTCATTTAGACCACTTACTAGTTTGTGTTACCTGTAGGAAGTCACTGGTATAGATATCAGATTCCAAAGCTAGAATTCTTAACTCTTACTTCCAACCACCTCTCTGATATAATTGACAAGTATTTCTTTAACTATGACAAACTGCAAGGCATCATGTAGTGCACAAGTATATGATCCTAATCTGAATGTTCACAAAGGTACAAACTTAATAAAATTAGATTTAAATAATCACCAATGGATGGGCACTCATTCCCTGAAGAAGCACAGGGGGAGGACTAATTTAGTATTGCTCTGGTCCTCCTCCCCAAGCCCTGTCATAATTAACAGCATTCATCAAGGTGGGAACTGGGGAGGTTCTCTCTCACATCCCTCCCTTAGTCACTTCTGATACCTACTCTAATACCCAGTCTTATAAAATTTAATTCCTAATTATTCCTGGAATTAATCTGCATTTATCCAAGTAAACTACCACTATTCAAGTTACCATTATTTCACCACTAGACAGCGGAAAACCCTCACACATTCATTCTAGCTCAGTGAGGCTGAGCTTCTGCAAATTCAAGTCCTATCAAGTAACTCCCTACTTAATTGCTTCCTTTGCTCTTAAAGACCCAAATACTGAACATGTTCTACCAGGCCCTCAAGGACCTGGCCCCAGACTGCATGGTGCTCAAAACTGTTCTCACTCTCTCTGTTCTAACCACAAAAAGGCATTTCCAAGCCCTTGACCTTCTGGCCTCCACTTCCTCTTTTGAAATAACTTTCCCTCCTCTCTCTCTGGTTAATTTTTCTTCCTTTAGAATTTAGTTCAATTATTGTTCCTCAGGGACACCTCTCCTCTAGCCCCTGACCTCCACAGAGTAGGTTACATAGCCTCAAAGTACCATACATCTCAGTCATAGTGTTACTGATGACTGCACTTAAATAATCTATTGTGTAATTAATGGTTTAATTAATTACACAAATATTAGGCTTTAAGCTCCGTAACCGCAAAAACTATTGCTATTGGATTTTGGAATTTTGTCTCCAGGACCTCAGACATATTTGATGATTAGTAAATACTCCTGAAAGACTGAATAGCTCAAAGGATAATTATAACTTTTCTAAGTAGAGAGATACATAAGTAAATGTTTCTACTCAGATTTGTCATTTGAAACTTAAGTGTGAAAAATCAAATAATTCTAGTTAAAAGTAACAAAAGGAGAAATGTTGCTCATTGACAGAGATACCCCACAATGGGGAAAGTGTGACCTGAAGAATATGGTGGGAGGAGAAATGACAGGGAGCACAGATTTCACTCAGGACATCAATGTACAAAGGCATGACTTAGAACCCTTAGCTTAAAGAGTCTCTGTTCCATGGACTTCTTTACTTAGCTAATAATTTATTAGCACAGCTGATTCTAGTGGAATCCAAAAGGATGCAAAATTTAAAAAATGAAATTTGTTGCATAATCCTTCATTTAAGGTGAGGGAATTGAGAACCAAAAAAATGACATAATTTGATGAAGGAAAGTAGCCAATTATGTGGCAAAGGTGGGATCAGATACAGCTTAAATGCAGAGTTAACACCTCTTTGAAATCTTTGAGCAACTTGTAAGACTTGAATAAATTATAAAACTAATGGTTTATAAACCTACTATTGAGTTAAATGAAACATCCACTAGCACATTTAAAACAGTTATTTCCTGATCTCTTCTGAGCTTATTAGTCACCAAAGGAACAGTTGAATGCATTTCTAATCAACTACAAATTCAAATGTGAAATGATCATTTGGTCCATTAAAAAAAAGAGAAAGTAGTGAGCTTTCCAAATGTATTGTTATTGTTATACTTAGATTCCAGGGAGGAAGACACTTGCAAGACTTGCTGCTGTGTCCTTTGCTTATATTTTTAATGGTTATATTTAAATGCATAAAATCAAATATGTTTAAATGTTTCAAAGAGTTCTACCTTTGGAAAAAAATAACAGCTTCCCTAAACCTTAGCAGGGTAGATTGTTGGGAAAATAACAAACTTTATTTTTCTAAATTATTTTTTTTCTAATATATTTCCAGAGGCACAGTTTGGAATGAGTATTGCATAGTAAGTCAGTTGTTATACTCATTCTGCAATGCATGTAGAGAAGTGTTTAAAGACACTTGTAATAAAGATGTTTCTAAAAGTGCTACTTGCTTACTGCATTGAGAACAGTGTCACATCAGTCAGTCAATGGAGTTATACCCTTTTGGTAATACATGCAGAGAAGTACAGAAGAGAACTTGTAATAAAGATGTTTCTAAGAATGATAAAAAAGTCAATGTTAGTGATTGTTTTTGAGGCTGCCTACTGTTATCTACAATAAAAAGATCACTGAAAAAGGAAAAAAGAAAAAAGAAAAGAAAAGAAGGAAGGAAAGAAGGAAGGAAGGAAGGATATATCTACTAGTATTAAAAGCTGTAATTAACATAAATTATAAAGCATTTAAAGTATCTAAAGAAAAAATAAAATAATGGTGATCCTGTACTAAAATTTATAGCCTTACATAAAAGCTTTAATTTTATAATTTGAACTCTAATCTCAAATTGTGATCACAGATTTTTATGATAATAATTATAACAATCACTATTATTCCCTTTCATAATTTTTAAACAAAAATATTAACCTAAATAATTTTACAGTGACTGAATTCTAGTATTTTTTATTTTTGTTTCTAAGATAACATAGAAATCAAAAATTAAAGTTAAAAGTAATTTAGAGGAGAAGTAAAAATATTAAATTGGTAAAGTGAAGAAAATCATTTTGTATACCTAATATTAAATTTGTAATGAAGAGATGAAAGTTGGATAGCTGACATGTGAAGTGGCTATTTTTTGTACAAACTCACATACATATTATACATATTATATATGCATTATATATGCATTATATAATATATATATATATTATTCAATATATATTGAATAATATACTTGCAACTTAAGTTTTAAAACCGGCACATTTTGATGTGAAAATGTGCATATCAAAGTTGATAACATATACACCATGGTAAGTCAAAAAAAGTTCTGTTAAACTGAGACATTCATCCCTAGAGGAGGAAGCTGCAATTCAACAGTGATTAAAAAGAATACATCATGTGCATAAGATAGTCATTCAATACAATATTTGTTTTCAAAAAACAGACACTCCAGTAAAACTGTCAAATGAAGCAGGCTTGGGAGGGCTGTGATCTTCAACTGTGTATTTTTATAATTACTAAACAGCAAGGTCTGTGCTGAATAAAATGAATGCAGGTGCTAAAAGTGGGCTTGCTTTTCGATTTTTAGAATCACAAACCTAGTTCCATCGTACTAAATTTCATCCTTAAGTAAGGCTGGCCTTAGCAATCTCTCTCTGAGAGAGAGACAGACAGAGACAGAGAGAGGGAGAGAGAATAGGTTTGCAGGGTTTGAAGTGTTACCCAACTACAAAGGATGGAAGTTTTTCTAGATTGGAAGGTAAAAATCCATAATGATAATGATTTATTAAGAGACAAGTAGCTTCCTGTCCTGCCCCTAGGTTCTTCAGAACCTTTTTTTTTTTTAGATTCCATATATATGTGTTAGCATATGGTATTTGTTTTTCTCTTTCTGACTTACTTCACTCTGTATGACAGACTCTAGGTCCATCCACCTCACTACAAATAACTCAATTTCATTTCTTTTTATGGCTGAGTAATATTGCATTGTATATATGTGCCACATCTTCTTTATCCATTCATCTGTTGATGGGCACTTAGGTTGCTTCCATGTCCTGGCTATTGTAAATAGTGTTGAAAAGAGGGGTGGGATAGGGAGGCTAGGAGGGAGACGCAAGAGGGAAGGGATATGGGGATATATGTATACATATAGCTGATTCACTTTGTTATACAGCAGAAACTAACACACCATTGTAAAGCAATTATACTCCAATAAAGATGTTAAAAAAAAAAGAGAGACAAGTAGCTTTCACTTTGTTGAAATTTTCTATATCATTAAGATCTTAGATCTATGCCCGTCATAGTACATAATATTTTTGTAACTTTTGCTTTGTTTACCTCTCCCATTACTCTGTGGGTCCTTCACGAGCAGTAAATGTTCACCTCCCAGAGCTAAAGACAAAGCCTGGCATATGTTAAATGGCTTAAAATGTGTATTAAATTAAATTGAATTAAATTAAGTTAAATTAATTTGAGTTGAATTAGAAGTACCAGTAACTTTAAGATGTTATGTTAACATAAAAACTTCATGAAGGTCTAGGTCTACGGACAGGCAATGGGTATAAAAAGCGGTTGGGTATTGGAACTGGTGTACAAGTTGGGACAATATGTGGGAGATGCTCTGTGGGTTGGGGAGGGCTTGTATCAGGAACATGAAAGAAGCAAAGACGAAGCTGAAATTGAACTAGGACTTGACAGAGAAGTGCATTTCCTTGGTCTTAAGGTAGATTTCATCCAATACCTACGCTCTGGATGGAATCAGTACCACATTCTGTAGGTTGGATCGAGCCTCAGATAAAATTTCTTTGGCTCCATCTTGATAAGGGACACAAGTGGGATAAGGAATCAGATAAGACATGTAAGGAAACTTGTCTTTTGAGCTTAGCCCCTTGGTTTCTATTCTGGCAGATGCAGCATGATTAGGGTATAAACAAGAAAAGATAACTACTCTACATTTTCAAGCAGAAGGATTTCAATACAAGGTATTGCTTACATAGGTCATGGAAGAGCTAAAACTCCGAATTAGGGACAAGAAGTTTACCTAGATATTAACTAAAGCAAGAAGCTGCTGCTGTCCCTGAGCTGGAAAGACAAAACTATTACTGGAAGTAAGGGAGTGGTTCCAGTGTTACGAGAACCAAGAAGAAGTGGAAATCAGGGCACTTGTGCACATCAAGACCTGGAACATGAAGGAGATGTAACTGCTGCCAGAGATGCTGCCCAGGATGGAGTTCATCCCTTTCTCCCATCTTATGGTCTCTGTTGTTGTCTTTGACTATAATAAGGCATGGAAGCCTGGGAAGCCCAAAAGAAATAGGGGAGAGGAAAGAATTGGATCTGGGAACAAAAAGGCCAAGATTGTGCACACCTGCATTATTTTCTACTTAGCTTCTGTTCTCACTATTCTCTACATATAAACTTTTGTATAAGAACCTCATAACATCCGTCTATCATGAAGCAATTGTCAATGCATCAGGGAATGTGAATAGCCTTTTAGCAAATGGTGCTGAGATAATGAGATATCCTCAAACAAAAGAATTAAGTTTGATCGCTACCTCATATGTACATAAAAATTAACTCAAAATGAATCACTGACTTAAGCTAACTGAAGAGTTAAAATTATACAATTCTTAGAAGAAAACAGAGGAGTAAATCTCTGTGGCTCTGAGTTAGACAATACTTTCTTAGCAACAAAAGCAAAAGGCAAAAGCAACAAAAGATAAAAGTAATTTGGCTTCACCAAAATTAAAACCTTTTGCTTCAAAGAATACGATAAAGAAAGTGCACATAGCACACATAATGAGAGAAAATAATTGCAATCATACACCTAAGAGATTTGTATATAGAATATATAAAGAATTCTTACAATTCATCAGTAGAAAGACTAATAACCCAATTAAAAACTGGGCAAAGCATTTGAAGAGACAGTTGTCCAAAGAAGTTATACAAATAAGCACAATATACAATGTATAAGTGCAATATACAATAAGCACGTGAAAAGATGCTCAATATCATTACTCATTAAAAAAATGCAAGTTAAAACCCTAAGGAGATACCACTTCACACCCACTAGGATGACTAAAGTTTAAAAACAAATAGTCTATAACAAGTGTTGGTGAAGATATGGAGAAATTGGAACTCTCATGCATTGCTGATGAGAATATAAAATGGTGAAGAAGCTTCTGGAAAAAAAAAATTGGGCATTTCCTCAAAATTTTAAATCGGAGTTACCATAATATCCAGCAATTCTACTCCTAGCTATATACCCAAGATAATTGAAAACCTATGTCTGCACAAAAGCTTGTACACTAATGTTCACAGTAGTACTATTCATAATAGCCAAAGCTATCCAGCAACTAAGGAGTAGAGAGACAAAATTTGGTTTATCCATACAATGGAGTATTATTAGGCCATAAAAATAAATGAGGCATTGACACGCTATAACATGGATGAGCCTTGAAACTATTATGCTAAGTGAAAGAAGTTAGTCAAAAAAGAGCTCACATTGTATCATTCCATTTTTGCCCTGTATCCAAATAGGCAGATTTGTAGAGCCGGGAAGTATATGACTGCTTGTCTCAGGCTAGGAGGGGAGGGGTGCTGAATGTAGGCGCGGCCATGAGGAGTGACTATGGATGGGTACGTGGTTTGGGGTGTTGAAACCACAGATGGTAGTGACAGTTGCACAAATACTGTAAATATAAATTCACTGAAAACCAATGAATTGCACATTTAAAAAGTGAATTTTATGGTATATGAATTATATCCAAATAATGCTCTTAAAGAGAGGGCATTTGACTTTTCCAGATAAACAAAACAAATACCTTTTGAGTCCCCTCCATCAAAAAGGTATTGTTCATGCTTCAGTAACCTAAAATAGCTAAGATCATATTTTAAAAACTATGGCAAAAGCAGATTAAAAAATATTTGATGTTCACAAGGACAGATTATACATGACGATAGATCCAATCAGGATAGGTATGTTTAAATCCTTACCTAGGATGGAGCTATGAAAATCAGCCAAATTTATGGGGGAAAAATAAATGTTTGCCTGTGTCTGATTCAACATATTGCTAAGCACTGTCACTTAATCAGATGCCTATCTCCATTCATTTTTAAAACTCCTCTCTTCATTTTCTTCATGGTTAAATCACATGATATGTGTTCTGCTTCAGGAAGAGCCATCTGTTGTGTAATTATCACCAGGGGCTAACTATTCTCTCAAGGTGCAGAAATTCAGCATTATAGGTAATATGAATGCATAATTTACTATGCCTATGTACCTAATAGAAAACACGAATGTATCCAGTTAGAACTATATTTGATCAAGAATTTTATGCTTTGAAAAATGGCATTTTTCTCTCAAACTTGTGAAAAAAATAACTTTTAAACCTCAAAATTTACTGAGGAATTTTTTTTTTTTAATGAGGGATTTTTTGGCTTTGAAATAATTGCACTCGACTCAGAGAAATTAAAGGCAGAAAAATAATGTCTATGAAAAAAGAAGAAATATATTCATTGGCATATAGTCATATGTGATTTTGAAGCGTTATTACTGTTTAGGACCATAGAAAGTGTAATTATAATAATATGTGACAATATCAACCAAAACATAGGCACTAATCCTCACCATAATGGCTTGTTTTGTTTTTTGCTTTCTGAACTGATAAGCTAGAGGGAAGAAAAAAATAATAAAAATAGTAGTTAACTACTGAGGATATTTTCCATTATATCATGCCCTCATTTTAGTCCCTAGATACAAATTTCTGTGTCTATTAGGCAAATAGTGTGTCAATAGAAATGTTTCATTTTT
Organism: Balaenoptera acutorostrata; assembly: GCF_949987535.1. Taxonomy (NCBI): domain Eukaryota; kingdom Metazoa; phylum Chordata; class Mammalia; order Artiodactyla; family Balaenopteridae; genus Balaenoptera; species Balaenoptera acutorostrata. The sequence continues at coordinate 9,873,043 of NC_080076.1, forward strand.
ATGAGGGAACCTCAGATACATCAGCTTTTATTTACAAAATATACAAATGAAAATAGAGCATATTCATTTCCATCTGGTACACTGTCTTTAAATATTCCTGCTCCCTCAATAACATGGTTTCCAAAATTCATAAGATCTTTAAAATTAACACTTGGGCGTGCTGGCTCCATTTTTTTCTCCTATGACTTACTAAAATCTACACTAAAAAACAAATTATTTCAAAGTTTCAGACTGTGACACGGAATGTACCCAGTAGGAAAACACAGCTGGCCTGCTTTTGGTACGCTCTTGAGTTCTGAGAGCTCCCGTCAGATTGAAAACATGAAGTTTAGATATATACCTTTAGTATTCCTTGAAGGAACCCTCTAACCCCAGAATTTAAATAGATAATAACAGGTTTAAATAAAAAATAATATATGCTCCACATCATATGTCGTCAATAAAATGCAATTAAAACAACAATCAGGTGCCTCCACATATCTATTAGAACAGCCAAAATCTGGAACGATGACCACAACAAATGGTGGCAAGGATGTGGAGCAATAGGAAATCTCATTCATTGCCGGTGGGAAGGCAAAATGGTACAGCCACTTTGGAAGACAGCTTGGTGGTTCCTTACCAAATTAAACACACTCTTAGTATATGATCCAGCCATCACAATCCTTGTTATTTACTCAAAGAAACCGAAGACATAGGTCTACCCAAAAACCTGCACATGGATCTTTATAGTAGCTTTATTCATAACTGCCAACTTTTAAAAGCAACCAAGATGTTCTTCAGTCGGTGAACGGAAAAATAAACTGTGGTACATCCAGATAATAGAATATTATTCAACACTAAAAGGAAATGAGCTATCAAGAAATGAAAAGACATGGAGGAACCTTAAGTGCACATTACTAAGTGAAAGAAAGCAATCCAATTTGTTAAAAAAGGCTAAACGCTGTGTGACTCCTATATGACATTCGGGAAAAGCCAAAACTATGGAGACAGTAAAAGATCATTGGTTATTGGAGTGGGGTTGGAAGGAGGATGAATTGGTGGAGTACAGATTTTTAAGGCAGTGAAATGTATACGTTATACATTTGTCCAAACCCATAGAACATACATTAAGAGTGACCCCTAAGGTAAACTTTGGGTGATAATGACGTATCAATATAAGTTTATCAACTGTAACAAATGTGTCACTCTGGTGAGAGATATATATATAATGAGGGAGGCCATGCATGTTGGGGGCAGTGGGTACATGAGAAAGCTCTGTACCATTTTCTCAATTTAACTGTGAAACTAAAACTGCTCCAAAAAATTGTCTTTAAAAAATACACAGTTAATTTAAGTATACTTATTTTGAAAATATAAAATTATTAATAACATAAATTGTGCCTTTGCTACTGACTTTCATTTCAGCATCAAGACTGAATTTGTGGGCTTCCTTGCTGGTGCAGTGGTTAAGAATACGCCTGCCAATGCAGGGGACACGGGTTCGAGCTCTGGTCTGGGAAGATCCCACACGCCGCGGAGCAACTAGGCCCGTGAGCCACAACTACTGAGCCTGCGCGTCGGGAGCCTGTCCTCCGCAACAAGAGAGGCCGCGATAGTGAGAGGCCCGCGCACCGCGATGAAAAGTGGCCCCCCGCTTGCCACAACTAGAGAAAGTCCTCACACAGAAACGAAGACCCAACACAGCCAAAAATAAATAATAAATAAATAATAAATAAATTAAAAAAAAAAAAAGACTGAATTTGTGAAAATTTTAACCAGCTGTTACTGAAGGAAAAGTTTATGGTCTCATAGTCCAGTGGTTCACAGGGTGTGGTCCTGGGATTATCATTATCAAGATTGCCTGGGAGTCTGTTAAAACTGTAGAATCTCCCATCCCAGCCCAGGCCTGAATCAAAACCTATGGCTGGGGCTGAGCAATATGTGTTTTAACAAAGTCTCCGGATTATTTCCATGCACACTAAAGTCAAGGACCCCTAGTCTAGTTTATTTCAAGTTCTCTCATCACCCACAGGTAAGCTGCCTTCTGTCCACTTGGGGCACCTGTATGGACACCTTTCAGGAGAATGGTCATTTCCATGTGTCAGGAATTAGGTGGCTATCTGTTTTGCTTGAATGTCCAGCATTTTTTGAAACTCCACTCAATACTTTGATAGTTTCATGTAGTGTGTGTCCGACCCTCCCAAAGTAGATATCCAAATACTAAATTTCCAGCTGGTGGTGAGAGGGCCTGTTATCTAGGTTATACCAAATAGATGCACTCAAACGAGAACTGGATGTGGGAGAGGGAAGCATGAAGTGAATGGCCACAAATAGGCAGACTGATCTTTGGGCAAGCACAGTGGTGTGACGGCTGGTTCTTTGGGGGCTGTGTCAGAGCTTCTGTTCAATCGGTAGCCTTGTCGATGTCAAGTGGTAGGGATGGTGTTTTTGTTTTTGTTTTTAAATCACTGTTGTTCTTCAGCTGTGTCCATTCTGTTGTTTACCCTCTAACGCATTTTATTTATTTATTTATTTATTTATTTATTTATTTTTGGCTGTGTTGGGTCTTCGTTTCTGTGCGAGGGCTTTCTCTACTTGTGGCAAGCGGGGGTCATTCTTCATCGCGGTGCGCGGGCCTCTCACTATCGCGGCCTCTCTTGTTGCGGAGCACAGGCTCCAGATGCGCAGGATCAGTAGTTGTGGCTCACGAGCCTAGTAGCTCCGCGGCATGTGGGATCTTCCCAGACCAGGGCTCGAACGCATGTCCCCTGCATTGGCAGGCAGATTCTCAACCACTGCGCCACCAGGGAAGCCCAGGGATGGTGTTTTTACTAGAGCTGTCTCACTATGTGATTTAGCATAGCTGTGGCTCTATTATTCTAGACCCAGTAGCACCAAGCCTGATTTTTTGCCCCTCCTGGATAATTCTGTTTATTCTCTAATTTCTTTTAATACAAATTTGCTTTTCAATCTTGCTAGAGTAGATTCTGTAGCTTCCAACTAAGAACACTGGATGAAAAGAATATTTGTTATTAATTACCAAAAATTCTCAATGTCTTTGGCTGTAATTGGCAGATGAGCTTTACAGTTGGCATTAGCTGTATCTTTAAGTTCTAAGTGCTTCTCTCCTCTAAAGCACAATATAAGTGGGGTCCTCATGCTGTCGGCGACCGCTGCCAGCTCCTCACGACAAGGAATAGCTTCTGTGTACTTGCAGTGCGCTTCCGACCTCTGCTCTGCATCTCCCTCAGCAGTCTGCCACATCCCTGAGTGCCCCGATTTGTTTCTGCACATTGTTTATTGTCCTCGCTTCAGTTCCCTCAGAATTGTCTTGAGTGGTACTTTGTTGGTGGGATGATTTTATGGTTCCTGATTTTTTGTCAGGAACAGCTTACAAAACGGGGCCGACCTTGACTCTGCACGGAGCCGAAGTCCTTGCACTCCTACGTATCCAAACGGCTCATTCCCTTTCCATCTTGGCCTGAAACTACCTGAATTTATTCAGGCCTGAATTTATTATTTAATCATCTTATATCCATTTTGCGGTAATGTGCAGTTCCAAGTCTGAACTTTCTTTATTGAAAAATTGGAAAGATATGGCATTTGCTAGGATGCATGATGTACTAAATTTTAGAAATGTTGAATTTTGTGTTAGAAAAGAATTGGTTAGTCTCCTCTTAGACCCTGATTTTGAGAACATGAGGGAGAAAATAAGCCAACATCAAGAAATCAAAACGTAATAAGAGGAGAGATAGGACAAGATCAAGAAAAGGTGGCTTCATATTACCCAAGAAAGACAGAAGAATTTAAATGACTTAATACAACAGAGCCGTTTTACTAAAGTGTTGGAGATAAATTCATATTTCAAAGGCTTAATGCATGGGTGGAGGAAAATAGAGGCAATGGATACAGATCATCAATTTTAGGAATTTTTTTGTGAACCAATAAATGAAAATAAAATGATGATTCTAATAAGACACTTAAATAAAATGCAAGACCTGAAAAACTAACAATATGTCTCATACTGAAGCAGCCATTAATGCTATTAAAGATGTGGAGTTTTACCTTTAAAATCAATAAAAATTATTCTTTACAACAGAATTATTAATAGGATGATAGTTTATTAATCCATTTATTAATCTTCCTCTGGTGAATGATAGCCATTTTTTTTGTCTTCACTGCTATATGCTATGGTGAATAGTCACAAAAGAAAGCACATCCTGTTACCAAATAAATGGTCTGTTTATTAAATAAATAAAACATTATGGAGTAAAGGAAAATAAAAATGAAATAAATGTTGCTAATTCTAAGGGCAAATTGCATTAAAATGTTTGGAAATGATGTGTCCTCCAACAAAGGGTACTATTAGACCATCCATGTTTGCCTCCTGACTCAATAAAGAAACAATTTACCAGCACTTGATTGAATCTGTCATCATGGTTTTTCTTTTGTTTTTTTTCTTTTTTCAGAATTACCTAGTAATAGAAGGTCATCAAACCCGTAATTCATTTAACAAATGCTAACATTGTAGATGTGTAAGGCCATGTCTTCATTTTCTTGTGACTGTATTCTTTCACTAAATTATATATATTTTTTTGGATAAAATTGCACTTCTATTTTAAAGCAGGTATGAGGCTCTTGGCTTAGAACAGGTGAGAGATGATAAAAAACATTAACTAGGGCAGTAATATAGAGAGGAGGAGATTTGTTTGAGAAATAGGTCATGAAATCACTAGGACTTTGTGATTGGGTGAAGCCAGCAAATGTAAATTCTTCATTGCTTAGATGGGAATGAACGGAGCAACTTAAGGCAGCATCCAAATAAAAAAACAAAAAGCAAAAAGATATAATTTTTATGGTGGAAGAGACTCTGAATAATATGTTCAGGTGACATGAGAGGGAGAGGTGAAAGAGAAAATGATAACCAACAAGTATTGAAGCCTCTTTCTAAGTACTTTACAAGTATCTCATTTAAAGCTCACCAAATGTCGTATCAGGGAAGTTATATTTTTATCATATTTTATAGCTGAGGAAACAGAGGCACAGAATTCTAAATAATATGCTCAAGTCCAAACAGCTAGTAGTGATGGAGGCTGACTTTGTATCTGGGCTCTTAACAAACTCACAACTACGTCCCACTAGAGAGAGAGGAGATAGAAGTCCCAGAGGAGATGTGACTGAGCAGGAGGGCAGATGAAGGTTTATCTTGAAAGAAAGAGTCTCCGAGACCAGAGGAAATTACATAAAGGTAGCACAGATGCTCATAGCGTTGTTAAAAAGGTGAGACAAGAAGTTGAGGTACTTAACGTCTGCAAGCTTTCTTTTACTTAATGAAGAAGAAAGCAAGGCTGTCCCTCAGTTCTAAAGCAGGGTGAATACTTGGGAGTTATTCATGAAACACTTGCCAAAGGAATAGTTACTTGAGTGTGTGAGGAAAGAACAGTAATTTTCAGCATATTTCTAATGATTTCACTGTGCAAGAAACCTGAAAAAATCATTACAAAATGACCATATGGTGATATTACTCTCCATAAAAAGCAGGAAAAATGAGGAATCTTTTAAAAAATTCAGGCCAGCTCAGAATAACACAGACTAGATGGATACCGACTTCTAAGCTACATTATGTAAATTCGATTTTTAAAATCTTGTAAAAACAAAAATCCGGTTTTAAAGAATACAAAGCAAATATAAGAATTAAATTATACCTCCATATTCTAAGAAATAAATCCAAGTTACTATAGAGAAATTTATCTTTACTATTAATCAATATAATTTCATAAAGCTGAAAGAGACTTGGGCATCAGATGACCCAAATGCTTCACTTCTCAGAAGAGGAAACTAGGGGCCTGTGAAGTATATGACTTGCCCAAAATGGTACAGTTCATTGACAGGAAAATCAAGACTCCATTATACTGTAGTCTTTTCTCCTTTTTTTGTGTGGTCAGAAGAAATGTTGCATCTCATGCTCTTTTTTACTCATGTACTTTTTCTGTTGTCCTATTATTTATGTCAATTAATCTCTGGAACAATGTATAATCTCTTAATTGATCCTAAGGGTAAGATAAGGGAACGAACATTTACAGGAGGTGAGCCGCTTGCCAAGATCATTGCTAAGCACCTCTATTTGGGCTCTGCCATACATAATGACTTTAAGTATTTATTAACAGCTCCATTTATCTTCACGGTTGAGAGAACTGTTGAGGGAGGTTAAAGAACTCACACGAGGTCATACATGGCCTGTTTCTTCCCCTTGCACTGCAAAATACCGTGATGTTTGCATCTTTTAAATATCTGAGTTTTTTTTTTTCCTTGTGAGTTTTTAAAATTTTTTACTTTTAAATAACTTTGAGCATGGTTCTGGAAAGTTTGCTTTGGGTAGCCGGGACTACACAGAGTAGTTAGAAGGTAACTGTGGAAAAGAAATTAAGCTTAGTTTCTCTTATCCTTGAGGAATCCTATCTGGAAGAGACAATGAAAGCAGAATCTATGGAAGGAAGCACATGAAGGCGGTGTTGCCATCCACCATCGTGATGCGAGCTTGCTGCCCTGAGACCACTCAGGCCAGAAAGATCCTTCAAGTCCTATTTCCTCAATAACGTGCTAGCAAATCTGAGTTTCCTAAGGGAATATTAGTTTGGCAAAACCCAAGTCACATGTATAAACTCTGGTGGTAAGGGAAACTGGGAAATGTAGTATATTAGATTCTCTGCAGGAGATGTATGGAAACCTCAAAATACAAAGAAGGATTCCAACAGACTTTAACTAGCCCAAACTCAAAACTCTCCAATATAGACAAACACTCTCCTATACTCAAAAAAATGAGAGTAATAGGTTACACTCCCCCGTCCCAGGAAAATATAATTTCCTTATAAAAATGAAAACAAGTTCACTTTCTGATGAAATGTCCCACATCTCATCAACCTCTGGATCGGCTTCAAGTTCAGAATCTCTAATAATTATTTCCGCCTTATCTAGTTCAATCATGTTAGCACTTTGAGGTTCAGTAACATGAGAAAAAATATGAAAATTTAACCACTCCACAAATGCCCTACATATAATTAGGGGAAGAGAGTGAAGAGGAAATTACTTAATGTACATATATGACACAGTAAAGAAATGAGAAAAAATGAGGAGAAAGCACTATTCATGTCTCCAACGGGTTGGTCAGGATATCATGGTTGTTATTTATAATTTAATTCTTCCATGAACCACTCCATGTATCCACTTCCCGGACTCATTACCCCTAGTCTATCTAAATGCATGGCTGTCCTGCCTATCCAAGGTTAACTATAGTCTTATATTAACTGTTAGCATTGAACATGGCAAAACTGAGAGGCATGCTTAGGATCCCCTGACTTGAAGGCACACTCCTTCCTACCCTCACTTTGTAGCAGCAACCCTACTCTTTTGCCACAGGTTCCAAATAGCATCCCAAGCAGCTACAGATACTCCAAGCAGCACTGGGTCTGCTGGTGTGAGTGGACCAAGGATCCAAGATGCTTGCATTACAGGTGGATAAGCTAGGGTCTTCTCTCTCTTGATCTCCCTCATAGATGAGTCTTACTAATAATACCTTGATGGGTGGCTTGGAGTAGTACACCCAAAGGGTGATATGTTTCTCCAAGATTCAATGTGACCCAGACCCACCTATTTTTACACATCATTGTACGTGATAAGGATTATAAGGATTTGTATTTGGTCTTTAACTTTGAAGGGTAGATCCTGAGAGATTCCTGAAATTTCAGGTTTCATGCACTTCAGGTCAAGATAATATAATGCAGTGGATCAGTATGAGATTCTGTAGGATGCTGAGAAAACCAGAGTCCCTGCACACTCACTTATGGCATGGCCATTTTCTTTCTTTCTCTCTTTCTTTCTTTCTCCCTCTCTCTTTCTTTCTTCCTTCCTTCCTTTCTTTCTGCTGTGGACCATTTTTAAAGTCTTTTTTGAATTTATTACAATATTGCTTCTGTTTTATGTTTTGGTTTTTTGGTCGCTAGGCATGTGGGATCTTAGTTCCCCGAGCAGGGATCGAACCTGCAACCCCTGCATTGGAAGGCGGAGTCTTAACCACTGGACCACCAGGGAAGTCCCTATGGCACAGCCACTTTCTACAGGAGCAAAATAGTTACCAAATTGACATAAGGAACATGCCATTTCCTTACTGAAGGCATTAGTGTATCAACAAGCATGTTGAAACTGATAATCAGTTTCAGCTATCAAGTTTTTAAATTCTCAAAACTGATTTATTTTTTTCAGATAAGAGTATGGCAGGTCAAATTGTTGTGAAAAAAGTATTTTCTACTAGGTCAATGCCTTCATTCTTATTGAGATACAAAAGATTAATTTCTTGAAATCTCCATTTTCTATTCAAATGATATAAAATGTATATCTTACTTAAGTGGTACAACTCCTCTTAATTTTGATATTTATAATTTAATAATTATGATTGTAATAGTGAACTTTGTCCCTATAAACCACAGTTCATTAAATAATTTTATATATAATAAAAGTATGTATTTTATGTATAAAACTGGCAAGTCTGATTTCCAAATAGAGTTTTCAAGTTAAATTTGTCATGTAATTAAAAACTGGTCATGTTTTCTTATTCAATTAACTCATTTAAAACTTGCTAAATCAATATAAAAGTTAGCCATTTTCCGACACTGAAACACAAGAAAACAATCATTACTGTAATAGACTGAGTAGTAGTTATAATGGACAATTCAAGATACAATACAAGATACTATGGAAAATACAAGCTACTATGTATAACCTAAATTATACTGTCTGGTTTGCATGACTGAACGATTAGAACTACTTAAGCCAAAACCTGTTCCATTCAACATTTAAACGAACAGATTGTTAGTTTAAATTAATGAATCAATTTAGTCAAAGTTTGTGAGGCTCATCTTGGAACAAAATTAGAATATTCAGTTTCCATGATATTTTCTGGGTGCTTTTATCAAGTGATTGAGTACTTCAAGTCTTATAACTTCAAACGTGTGTCATTTTATTTTTTAAAATTTTTTAATTTTTTAATATCTTTATTGGAGTATAATTGCTTTACAATGGTGTGTTAGTTTCTGCTTTATAACAAAGTGAATCAGTTATACATATACATATGTTCCCATATCTCTTCCCTCTTGCATCTCCCTCCCTCCCACCCTCCCCATCTCACCCCTCTAGGTGGTCACAAAGCACCGAGCTGATCTCCCTGTGCTATGCGGCTGCTTCCCACTAGCTATCTATTTTACATTTGGTAGTGTATATATATCCATGCCACTCTCTCACTTTGTCCCAGCTTACCCTTCCCCCTCCCCGTATCCTCAAGTCCATTCTCTAGTAGGTCTGCGTGTTTATTCCTGTCTTGCCCCAAGGTTCTTCATGACCTTCTTTTTTTTTTTTACATTCCATATATACGTGTTATCATACGGTATTTGTTTTTCTCTTTCTGACTTACTTCACTCTGTATGACAGACTCTAGGTCCATCCAACTCACTACAAATAACTCAATTTCGTTTCTTTTTATGGTTGAGTAATATTCCATTGTATATATGTGCCACATCTTCTTTATCCATTCATCTGTCGATGGACACTTAGGTTGCTTCCATGTCCTGACTACTGTAAATAGAGCTGCAATGAACATTTTGGTACATGACTCTTTTTGAATTATGGTTTTCTCAGGGTATATGTCCAGTAGTGGGATTGCTGGGTCGTACGGTAGTTCTATTTTTAGTACTCTAAGGAACCTCCATACTGTTCCCCATAGTGGCTGTATCAATTTACATTCCCACCAACAGTGCAAGAGGGTGCCCTTTTCTCCACACCCTCTCCAGCATTTATTGTTTGTAGATTTTTTGATGATGGCCATTCTGACTGTTGTGAGATGATATCTCATTGTAGTTTTGATTTGCATTTCTCTAATGATTAATGATGTTGAGCATTCTTTCATGTGTTTGTTGGCAATCTGTATATCTTCTTTGAAGAAATGTCTGTTTAGGTCTTCTGCCCATTTTTGGATTGGGTTGTTTTCTTGATATTGAGCTGCATGAGCTGCTTGTAAATCTTGGAGATTAATCCTTTGTCAGTTGCTTCATTTGCAAATATTTTCTCCCATTCTGAGGGTTGTCTTTTCGTCTTCTTTATGGCTTCCTTTGCTGTGCAAAAGCTTTTAAGTTTCATTAGGTCCCATTTGTTTGTTTTTATTTCCATTTGTCTAGAAGGTGGGTCAAAAAGGATCTTGCTGTGATTTATGTCATAGAGTGTTCTGCCTATGTTTTCCTCTAAGAGTTTGATAGTGTCTGGCCTTACATTCAGGTCTTTAATCCATTTTGAGTTTATATTTGTGTATGGCGTTAGGGAGTGTTCTAATTTCATTCTTTTACATGTAGCTGTCCAGTTTTCCCAGCACCAATTACTGAAGAGGCTGTCTTTTTTCCACTGTATATTCTTGCCTCCTTTATCAAAAATAAGGTGACCATATGTGCGTAGGTTTATCTCTGGGCTTTCTATCCTGTTCCATTGATCTATATATCTGTTTTTGTGCCCGTACCAAACTGTCTTGATTACTGTAGCTTTGTAGTATAGTCTGAAGTCAGGGAGCCTGATTCCTCCAGCTCTGATTCTTTCCCTCAAGATTGTTTCGGCTATTTGGGGTCTTTTGTGTCTCCATACAAATTCTAAGATTTTTTGTTCTAGTTCTGTAAAAAATGCCATTGGTAATTTGATAGGGATTGCATTGAATCTGTAGATTGCTTTGAGTAGTACAGTCATTTTCACAATATTGATTCTTCCAATCCAAGAACATGGTATATCTCTCCATCTGTTTGTTTCATCTTTGATTTCTTTCATCAGTGTCTTATAGTTTTCTGAGTACTGGTGTTTTGTCTCCTTAGGTAGGTTTATTCCTAGGTATTTTAATCGTTTTTTTCCAATGGTGAATGGGATTGTTTCCTTAATTTCTCTTTCTGATCTTTCGTTGTTAGTGTATAGGAATGCAAGAGATTTCTGTGCATTAATTTTGTATCCTGCTACTTTACCAAATTTATTGACTAGCTCTAGTAGTTTTCTGGTGGCATCTTTAGGATTCTCTATGTATAGTATCATGTCATCTGTAAACAGTGACAGTTTTACTTCTTCTTTTCCAATTTGTATTCCTTTTATTTCTTTTTCTTCTCTGATTGCCGTGGCTAGGACTTCCAAAACTATGTTGAATAATAGTGGTGAGAGTGGACATCCTTGTCTTGTTCCTGATCTTAGAGGAAATTCTTTCAGTTTTTCACCATTGAGAATGATGTTTGCTGTGGGTTTGTCATATATCGCCTTTATTATGTTGAGGTTCTCTCTTTGCCCACTTTCTGGAGAGTTTTTAATTATAAACGGGTGTTGAATTTTGTCAAAAGCTTTTTCTGCATCTATTGAGATGATCATATGGTTTTTCTTCTTCAATTTGTTAATATGGTGTATCACATTAATTGATTTGCATATATTGAAGAATCTTTGCATCCCTGGGATAAATCCCACTTGATCATGGTGTATGATCCTTTTAATGTTTTGTTCGATTCTGTTTGCTAGTGTTTTGTTGAGGATTTTTGCATCTATATTCATCAGTGATATTGGTCTGTACTTTTCTTTTTTTGTAGTATCTTTGTCCTGTTTGGGTATCAGCGTGATGGTGGCTTGATAGAATGAGTTTGGGAGTGTTCCTTCCTCTGCAATTTTTTGGAAGAGTTTGAGAAGGATGGGTGTTAGCTCTTCTCTAAATGTTTGATAGAATTCATCTGTGCAGCCACTGGTCCTGGACTTTTGTTTGTTGGAAGATTTTTAATCACAGTTTCAATTTCATTACTTGTGATTGGTCTGTTCATATTTTCTATTTCTTCCTGGTTCAGTCTTGGAAGGTTATACCTTTCTAAGAATTTGTCCATTTCTCGCAGATTGTCCATTTTATTGGTATAGAGTTGCTTGTAGTAGTCTCTTATGATGTTTTGTATTTCTGCATTGTCTGTTGTAACTTCTCCTTTTTCATTTCTAATTTTTTGATTTGAGTCCTCTCCCTCTTTTTCCTGATGAGTCTGGCTAAAGGTTTATCAATTTTGTTTATCTTCTCAAAGAACCAGCTTATAGTTTTATTGACCTTTGCTATTGTTTTCTTTGTTTCTATTTCATTTATTTCTGCTCTGATCTTTATGATTTCTTTCCTTCTACTAACTTTGGCTTTTGTTTGTTCTTCTTTGTCTAGTTCGATTAGGTGTAAGTTTAGAGTGTTTATTTGAGATTTTTCTAGTTTCTTTAGGTAGGCGTGTATTGCTATAAACTTCCTTCTTAGAACTGCTTTTGCTGCATCCCATAGGTTTTGGATCGTTGTGTTTTTGTTGTAATTTGGCTCTAGGTATTTTTTGATTTCCTCTTTGATTTCTTCAGTGATCTCTTGGTTATTTAGTAATGTATTGTTTAGCCTCCATGTGTTTGTGCTTTTTACGTTTTTTCCCCTGTAATTGATTTCTAATCTCATAGCGTTGTGGTCAGAAAAGATGCTTGATATGATTTCAATTTTCTTAAATTTACCGAGGCTTGATTTGTGACCCAAGATGTGATCTATCCTGGAGAATGTTCTGTGTGCTCTTGAGAAGAAAGTGTAATCTACTGTTTTGGGATGGAATGTCCTATAAATATCAATTAAATCTATCTGGTCTATTGTGTCATTTAAAGCTTTTGTTTCCTTAGTAATTTTCTGTCCAGATTATCTGTCCATTGGTGTAAGCGAGGTGTTAAAGTTCCCCACTATTACTGTGTTACTGTTGATTTCCTCTTTTATAGCTTTTAGCCATTGTCTTATGTATTGAGGTGCACCTATGTTGGGTGCATATATATTTATAATTGTTATATGTTCTTCTTGGATTGATCCCTTGATCATTATGTAGTGTCCTTCCTTGTCTCTTGTAACATTCTTTATTGTAAAGTCTATTTTATCTGATATGAGTATTGCTACTCCATCTTTCTTTTGATTTCCATTTGCATGGAATATCTTTTTCCATTCCCTCACTTTCAGTCCGTATGTGTCCCTAGGTCTGAAGTGGGTCTCTTGTAGACAGCATATATAGGGGTCTTGTTTTTGTATCCATTCAGTGAGCCTGTATCATTTGGTTGGAGCATTTAATCCATTTATGTTTAAGGTAATTATCCATTTGTATGTTCCTATTACCACTTTCTTAATTGTTATGGGTTTGTTTTTGTAGATCCTTTTCTCCTCTTGTGTTTCCCACTTAGAGAAGTTCCTTTAGCATTTGTTTTAGAGATGGTTTGGTGGTGCTCTTCACTTTTGCTTGTCTGTAAAGCTTTTGATTTCTCCATCGAATCTGAATGAGATCCTTGCCAGGTAGAGAAATCTTGGTTGTAGGTTCTTCAGTTTCATCACTTTAAATATATCGTGCCACTCCCTTCTGCCTTGTAGAGTTTCTGTTGAGAAATCAGCTGTTAACCTTATGGGAGTTCCCTTGTATGTTATTTGTCGTTTTCCCCTTTTTGCTTTCAAATTTTTTCTTTGTCTTTAATTTTTGTCAGTTTGATTACTATGTGTCTCAGCATGTTTCTCCTTGGGTTTATCCTGCCTGGGACTCTCTGCACTTCCTGAACTTGGGTGGCTATTTCCTTTCCCATGTTAGGGAAGTTTTTGACTATAAAGTCTTCAAATATTTTCTCAGGTCTTTTCTCTCTCTCTTCTCCTTCTGGAACCCCTATAATGTGGATATTGTTGCATTTAATGTTGTCCCAGAGGTCTCTTAGGCTGTCTTTATTTCTTTTCATTCTTTTTTCTTTATTCTGTTCTGTGGCACTGATTTCCACCCTTCTGTCTTCCAGCATGGTTATCTGTTCTTCTGCCTCAGTTGTTCTGCTATTGATTCCTTCTAGTATATTTTTCATTTCAGTTATTGTATTGTGCATCTCTGTTTGTTTGTTCTTTAATTCTTCTAGTTTTTTGTACTTTAATTCTTCTAGGTCTTTGTGAAACATTTCTTGCATCTTCTCGATCTTTGCCTCCATTCTTTTTCCGAGGTCCTGGATCATCTTCACTATCATTATTCTGAATTTTTTTTGTGGAAAGTTGCCTTTCTCTACTTCATTTAGCTGTTTTTTTTGTTTATCTTGTTCCTTCATCTGGTACAAAGTCCTCTGCCTTTTCATTTTGTCAATCTTTATGTGAATGTGGTTTTCCTTCCACAGGGTGAAGAATGTAGTTCTTCTTGCTTCTGCTGTCTGCCCTCTAAATGGCCATTTCTTAATCTTGCACAGACAAAGGTAAGATCCTCAACACCCACAAAATACTCAACAGTGACTCTCCTGGCCAAAATGAGTGACTGCTGCTTCTTTAACATAGGAAGCTTTGGCCTCACTCTAGTCTCTCCTCCTGACAGGTAGGATTTATTGAGATACCCTAGCATAGAATTGCCCCATTTCCTGACAGCATCCAACCTAGAGTGAAGTTTGGCTTCCCTAGAACCTGGCTTTCTCCAAAGTTCTCAACCAAAGCCCAAATCCTATTCTTTCTCACACCTGCTTAGTGACATCCCCTACGTTTTCCCCTACCTTTCTTATTGCTATGAGAAGCAAGAAACCCAACTTATTCCACTACAGTTGTATCCCCAAGTTTATTTACTTTCTTTTATAGGACATATTTAATCTAAACTTTGAAGGAGAACTGGGGCATCATTCCACAAAGAAGGAAGTGAAAAGCACATTCCAAGCATAGTAATAGAATGAACAAAAGCAAACTATAGGGTATATCACTGGTGTAGTTAGAAACATGGGGTAGGTGGACAGATGTGGATGGAGACTGGAGGGCATGGAAAGCCCATTCCTGTAAATTCTTTCTCAATCAGAATTAATGATTTTCCCTCATTGTTCCTAAAGTATACATACACATCCAATATAGTTTTTTTTTTTTTTTTCCATTTTTATAGTAGTTATCATTGGGGATCTGTCTTTCTGGTGAGGCTGAGATATTTCATGTACAATAGTTGCAGTGCAGGGAAGGGACAGGCGAGTGTTCACAGTGGGGACCAGACCACCACACCTAAGTACACTAATCAAAGAAATGACATGTTTGCACGAATATGTAAGTATAACTAAGATCCCCCAAATTTTCCTTGTGGCCATCAGGGAAGGATGCACCTCAGGACGCTCAGGAAGCAAGGTGAGAAGTTCTGTTAACGTATATTGAAAGAGGCTATGGTATTTGTCCAGTAAAATCTTTAGATTTATAAACAGGTTATGCATGGTACAGGAGGGTAAAATACTGAAGATCTTTAAAAGGGTTCTATCATTTGTCTGAGATAGTAAACCCTCAGGGTCTCTTTGTTCATTGAACTTATTTAACTTATAGAATATACGCTGTAAAGTTCAATCGATTTCCTCATCGCCTTCCCAGCTCATTGTTCAGACCTCAGCTCAAGGATTAATGGCCACTTTCTCCAGGAAGCCTTCCCTAACTATCGTTCTGCATTCTTCATCCACTTTCATAGCATCATGTACATTTTTCACTGCAATTCAGTTTTTAATTATACACACATTAGTCGGAATATTTCAATAGAATTTTTCCTCCTGCACTAGAACAGAAACTCAGTGAGAACTGGAATCACAGATCTCTTTTTCCTGTTGTACAGCCAATGCTTACTCTAGAGCTGAGCACGTAAGAGGAACTCTATTAATACTTGTTGAATAAATGAATGAATAAAAATGATATATTCATGTTTTTCTTGGGCAAATCATTTTACATATGGCTTTTTTTTAAAACTGCTGTTTTGATATGGCAATCCATAATGTTATTCGAGAGTTTACCTTCTGATCACAAATGAAAATTATGGAAAGAAATGACCTTTGTTTTCGGCAACCATGACTTTTTTATACCAAAATGTAATGGAGTCATAATACTGACCAAAATACATACAAAATAAATTGAACATTTTTTCTTCCCCCAGTCAGCATCGCCTTAGGAATCTGAGAGAAAATGTTCTTGTCCCTTTTTTTGGAAAGAATTCTGCCAGTGGAGCTGTGTGGTTTAAAATGTATGAGCTGGACTAAAAGTCTTGTTTCTATCGACAGGGTAAGGTGGAAATGGTGGGGCATGACTCCTGAGACTAGGCCATAAAAGGAGTGTACCTTTCTCCTCGCATCTCTCATTCTGGACTCACCAATCCTGGGGGACTTCGGCTGCCATGTTGTGAAGACAGTCACACGACGTTTGGAGCCACCCATGTAATGGAATCGAGACCTCCTGGTATCCTCAGTGAGGAACTGAAGCTTCACGTCCACAGCCAGGTGGGTGAACCTTCTTAAAAGCAGACCCTTCAGCCCCATTCAAGCCCTCAGAAGACTGACGCTCTGACCAACTGTAACATAGTCTTTTAAAATGCCGTCTTGTCTGGTTCTGAGGTCTTGGCTAGAAGCCAGTCAGTTCCCCTTAAGCAGCAGCTTAAGTCCACATTCCAACTACCTGCCTCATCGGGGTCTCACACTCAGGACCACTTTGCACCCACCTGAATCATCCCAGGGCCAGGTCCCAGACAATCAGAGACAGTTCCTCAGCCCAGCACCTGCCAGAATGATTCAAACTGGACAATCCCAAACCCGCTACCCCTGCCTCGCCTGTCCCTTCCCCCAGAAGCTACACTGAAGGCTTGCGGCCACAGTTCCTGGTCCCTCTCCCTTTGACCCGCTCGCTGCTCCTCCAAGTGGCCCTGTGGGGCCTGCTAGATTCTCCCCAGGGTGCTGAGAGTAACGAAAACTTGAAGTTCTTTCCAGTTTCTCTCTCTTGATCTGAGTCTGGGCTCACCATACCTCAGCCAAGGTAATGTGGTTCAAACACAGACCTGCTGACCACAGCCTCCTGAGAGACCCTGGCCAGCTGCCAGCTGTTAATCCTCAAAAACTGGGAGAAAATAAATATTTGTGTATTTTTGGCTGGCAAGTTTTGGGATATCTTGTTATGCAGCAATAGATAACTAATATCCAAGCTAACATTCCTCAAAATTGGCATGATATTTGGGTTTTTCCCCCTCTCCATTAAACTCGATTTCATTTCTCTGAAGGCTAATTTTCTCCAATCTCTCTCTCTTTCTGTCATATATATAGGAAAGAAAGAGTGTATATATATATATATATATATATATATATATATATATATATATATATACACACACACACACACACACACACACACACATACACACACACACACATACATACACATATACTCTCCAGACAAACAATATATCTGGCAAGAGAATTATGCTTCTAATTCAGGTCAAATTTTACAAATGATATCTTTGGAAATGATTCATCCATACATGTGCTTCACAGATTTTTATATAATCAAAACATTTTACCATAATTTGATTCTATCACAGTTCAATTCAATAAGAGTTAACTGAGTGCAGAGTGTTTGCCTAAAATTCTGGCTGGAACTGATGGGAATACAAAAGAAGGAAAATACGTAATTTCTGATCTCAAGGACTTGATAGTTTAATTAGCTAGTACTCAAACTTAATTAGTAAACTTAGATATGCAAATTCTCATTCCCCATCAAGATTCTGATTCAAAAAGGATCTCTGGTGGACATAGGAACCTATGTATTTAAAAGGTTTCTGAAAGAATTTTGGTACAACTGTACACTAGGTAATCCCTTGAAAATATGCTCTATTTTAAGATGCATACAGAATAGTGATTTAGGAGTTATTTTTTTTAATGTCAAAGAAGCAGATCTAAAATATGTATCACCGGATTTGCTTAAAGATAAATCACATCCTCAACAATGCAATGGCAGGGTTGCAAGATGTACTTTAAAAACCTGATTCTGGTACCAGTTTTAGGCCTCTCTCACACTGAACAAATTAGTTTACTTCACTAGTCTTAGATCCTTCACCTGTAAAGTGAGGGAAATGAACTAAATGTTTCCTAAAAATATTCTCAGTCTTTAAAATTAGACAAATTCAGAAAGCAAGTTGCTAGACACCAGTGTACTATTTTTGTCACACTAGCCCAAGATATAATGTTTTCTATCCTGAATTTCTCTTCCTCAGTTTTTGTATACAAAATTGAGTTAATCATCTATCATTCACATGATTGTTAAAAGGATCAAATGAGACAAAGTATGTAAAACTGCTTTTTAACTGTAAAGAGTGCCCAGTGAACATCCCCCAGACTCTGTACTAAGGACTTTACCTGCCTCTTCTCATTTAAAATTTCCAACTCCCTACAACGAAGTTAGTAATAGTGTAACCCCATTTTTACAGATGAGGATATCTATATTCAGAAAAGTTACATAAGTGACCTAATGTCTCATAGCAACTGACAATATAGCCTCACAGCTTGGATTCAAACTCAGGACCATCTCACTCCAAAGTCTAGGCATGTAACCATAAACTGATGAAAGCTGACACACAATAGATGACTGGGAATAATACCATTACGGGGAGAGAACCCTTCTTTATCCTTCCATTCCAGTACTTCCTAACTTCTCTGGTGGTAACAATCACTTAATGTACCCACTAAGAACACCAAATTCCTGATTCCATCCCTGACCCTGAATCTGCATTTCCAGCACAGGGAATTATTAAGTGCCTTTGGTGATTCTTATCATCAAGGACCTTTGGAAACATGATCTGTCCATCTCTTTTCTATTTATTATAAGTACCAATGAGAGAGATGATTTTCATCTTGCATTTTGGGTCTGACTGCATCCTATGATAGAAAGCTTTAGCCCAGAATGAGGCATATGCCAACTGCATGGCCCTGTTCTTTCATACAGAGCCTCCTCCGTGGCCTGCTCTGCAGCCGGCTGCAGGACAACGGCTCAGTCTCATCCCCAATCGTCCCCAGATAAATAGCTGAACCACCACATTCATTGTTTTTGAATTCCCTCCTTGTCTATAGGAAGTCTCTGGCTAGCTGTGCTGGAAAGTCTGGAAACAGGTCAGCAAGAGAGGTTCCAGGATTCCTTTCTGCAGTAGTCAGCCAGCGAGCTTTGTGCCTGGCTGGACTCCAGGTATTATAACAGAAGGGGTGCAGCTCTGAAAAAATGCAAACAGCCTAGAGATTTCTTACAAAATTAAGGGTTTTATCCATTTTCCCAGTTCCTGAGTCATTACTAATCTTCCATCCTTGTCAATTTAAATGTGCTATTCAAAATAATGGACAGCAAGACATAGAGGCTCCTTCAAAAGGTATTTAAATCTCATGAAGTAGTGATTAAAATACAGAAAACGAAGTAGCAATTCATAGCTATCATGACTTTCCATTATGCCTTTTCTGTCCATAAGATTAGATAAGCTCCATTTGGCTAGGATTTTTTTTTTGCTCATAAAGGTTTCCCAAACAGTGCCTAGCAGAATGTCTTATTGAGCACTTAGTGACTATTTATTGAATAAATGGAAGAAATAAAGTTTAACACATTTCTGCAGATATAAATAAGATTATTTGAATATATCATGAGTCTTGGACTGTTTCAGACTGAGAGGGGTTGTAGGAGTAGATAACTTCAGATAAAGAATGGTAGTATTCTCTCCAGCATTAAAATGGAAGTTGCATTGCTGGGGCAAACATAGTTAAATCAGGAAATTAATTTTCAGTGCATCCAGCTTCTAAAAAGTCAAAACCTTGCATTACATGAACTGAATCCATCTCACAGCCATATTTTGTTTGGTCTTCACTGCATGGTCAAAAAAAATTAAGCCATTTAAAAACTCAAGTTGTTTCACATAAAAATCTAGGTTTCTGGCTTTCTTTGCAAAATCAGATCATCTGGCTATATGGGGTCCTAAATTCCACATGACAACAATCAACAGTTACCCACATATGTTACCTAGTGAGACAGTCTGGTACCACAGTAAGTGTTTAGGTTGTTTGGAGGATTACAATAGAGTCTTTTGCAAGTAACACGTGCTCAGTACGTGTCATTATTATCATCAGCCTGAGTATGTCAACATCATCAACATTATGACACGTACGTACGAACTCTGCATAGGCCTATGATGGGGACACTGACGTAAGTTTTACACCACTTTCCTCCCTCCTTGACTCCTCCTCTGTGTCATAATCCATTAGAACTTTCTGCAGCAGAGGAAGTGTTCTGTATCTGTGCTGTTCAATATTGCAGCTACTAATCACAAGTGGCTATTGCACACTGGAAATGTGGATAGTACAATTAAGGAACTGAATTTTTAATTTTATTTAACTTTAAGTTTAATTTAACTAACCACACGTGGCTAGCAGCTACTATATTGGACCGCACAGCTTTAAAGCTTCTCTCAAACATACCTTAGTTTTCCTCCCCTCTCTGCCTATCAAACTCTGCTCTCTAAATCTGAAACCAATTTAT
Source organism: Balaenoptera acutorostrata (assembly GCF_949987535.1). Lineage (NCBI taxonomy): Eukaryota > Metazoa > Chordata > Mammalia > Artiodactyla > Balaenopteridae > Balaenoptera > Balaenoptera acutorostrata. The sequence goes on from NC_080076.1 coordinate 9,893,399, forward strand.
GTTCTCTCGTAAGAACCTGGCAATATTTTATATGGGTTAGCTCTTTAAGGGTAATTTGCCAGTTTTGCATGATCAAAATGGCATTTACAAATACGAATTCTTTGGATCCCCTTCCCTAACCTACCCTCATGATTCTAGAGTAGGGCCCCAGATCTCACATTGTATATTTTTAACAAGCACCTTCTAGGTGATTCTTAAAACCACGCAAATTTAATAAATTCTATCAAAGCCATAATTTTCAAAGAGGGATAAGGAAGAGGAGTCAGCTTGCATTATACAACGTGTGGGCATTTTTGAACAACAAATGCCAACCTCCCACCCTGCTTTCCCCTGTCTCATCCCCACCGCAACCTCCACCACCTCCACTACCCGCCATCAAGTCCCCTCCTTTCTACATGCCTCTAAGGGGGAGCATGGCCCTCTGGCGGGTTATTTCCTAGTAGATAATTTTTAGATATGAGCCGGTTCTGTTCTCTTGTGATGATTGATACCCTAAACCCACAGGTGTCAGCCCCTGGAGCAATGTTTGAACGACGTGACCCTGAACTTCTTTCCATCTCTTGTGTGCATTGTGATAGAACCCTGACCGTGCTGTGCAGTCATCTTTTCTCTCCTGAGACTTCGAATTTGGAGTTCAAAAAGGAGAAATTGGGCTTCCCTGGTGGCGCAGTGGTTGAGAGTCTGCCTGCTAATGCGGGGGACACGGGTTCGAGCCCTGGTCTGGGGGGATCCCACATGCCGCGGAGCAGCTGGGCCCGTGAGCCACGACTACTGAGCCTGCGCGTCTGGAGCCTGTGCCCCGCAACGGGAGGGGCCGCGATAGTGAAAGGCCCGCGCACCGCGATGAAGAGCGGTCCCCGCACCGCGATGAAGAGTGGCCCCCACTTGCCGTAACCGGAGAAAGCCCTCGCACGAACCGAAGACCCAGCGCAGCCAAAAATAAATAAATAAATAAATAAAGTAGCTATAAAAAAAAAAAAAAAAAGGAGAAATTATTTCTGCCTGCTGATAGGATCAAGATGGTATAAACTTGCTTGCTGAGGGGCAGCCATGTTTAGTCAGATCCCCATGGAGGATCTGGTAGAGCTGATCCTCAGAAAAGCAGAAAAATGAAGCAAATGCTCAGAAGCAAAGAGAAGCACCTCCTGCCTGGCCTTGGATGGAAGGAGAGAGGGACCTTACTTCCTAGTGGCTTTCCAGCGAGGGCATCGTGCAGGCTGAATCTGACTCAGGTGACAGCACTGAGTGGAAGATACTGGCTGACATCAGACAAGGACAGCTTGTCACATCTGCTCACGGCTCAGTGAGAGTTTTCTCACTGCTTTCTGGGGAATCCTTAAAGAACTGCACCTTGGCCACTCAAGGACCCAGGACAAACTTCTCTGCTACCTTCCAGTCAATCAGTTTGCCCCAATAATGTGCAACACAAGCTCCACTGTTCCCAGATTGTCTTAATTTTTCTCTCCTCTCTTAGCAATCCTGTTTACCTCACTCTTTCATGTGTGAATAAACAATTAGCATGTAAAATAATTAAACTAGCTGTGAAATAGTTACCCACATGTCTCTGGGTTATTCTACAACACCGACTTCTATCCCTGGTCAGTCCCTGTGGTCCTGTCAACCTCGGGATGTTTCGGTTACATATCCAAACAAACCGGCAGAGACACATGCACAGGTGTGTGGGGAAGAAAAGAATCCTTGCCCTAGAACAGTAACTCAAAACTTGGTGTGCATCCCAGGAGCATTTTAAAGTGTGGATTACCAGACTGTATACTCAGGGATTCTTAATCCATAGGGCCCGGACAGATTTCAGAAAGTGGCATTTTTAACAACACCTTGGTCTTTCTGATACTGGGGGGGCCAAGAATTTTAATTTGAAAAGCACTGTCCTAAAGAAAAAAATTCAGATAATTAAAAAAATGTTTAAGGAGTGTTTGTGTGCGTGTGGTATGTGTATGTGAAGGCTATGATTTTTTAACATCAGAAGGGGATTTCTGATAACCCTGAAGTCACTTCTTTCCCTTATTGCTTTGAAGTCATTGATTTACTGCCAGTTGTGCCTGGAAGTTTAGCCCAGGCTTTCATTTGAGGTGAAACAGCTGGGTTTAGTGGTGTCTTTGGTCAAGAGAAGACAAATGGACCCAGTACCTGCTAAACAAAAAGCCATGTGTGAACAAATTAGGTGACATCTGGCTCAGGAACTAATGACAAAGAGCTGATTGAAAACCCAGGCGATAATTCAAGGCTTTATTTGAACAACTACCGACCATTTGCACATAATCAATTTTTAGAGTCAGTGAGCTAGGGCAGCGTTTCTCAAACTCAAGAGTATTGACATTCCGGGCTGGAAAACTCTTTGTTTGGGGTTAGGGGCAGGGTGGTCCCGTGCATTGTCAGATGTTGAACAGGGCTCCTGACCTCCACTCTCTAGATGCCAGCAGCTCCTCATCCCTGAGTGTGACAATCAAAAACTTCTCCAGACACTACCAAAGGTCCTGAGGGGCAAAACTGCCCCCATAGACACCAGTGGTACAGACAGGGGGGAGGGAGAGAGGAAAGACCCCATCATGTGCTCCCCTTGTAAGTTTCACCTAGTTTAAAATTTTCTTTCATAGTAAAAGCACAACTATATGTAAGCAGATGTGGTAGCAATAAAGCTTCTCATTTATAAAGACAAGGTTTTAGTGGACTTATGGGGAAACTTCTTTCCTCAGAAGTTGGCTTTGGTGTTTTTAAATTTTCATAAATCCAGTTACTGTCATACAGACCCTTGTACAGCTGGATAAACAAACTCAAGGAACAATCTCGGCCACATCTTCATTAGCAACTCGGCAGGCAAAATCCCTGTCATTTTGAGATGTTTTGTATTCAAAGCAATTGCAGAAAGAGTATTTTCAGATTCTACTGCCTGCTTTAAATCTGTGGTTTTGTCTTTATTATTGGTGTTGCCTATTACTGCTGGCCAATGGTGCAATAACATTTGCAGCTCAAGTTTGGTGTCTGTTTCTGTAAAATCAGAGCTGCTACCTCCCCAAACTCTGGGGCAAAACTAGTCCTAAGCGTGCTCATAGATCAGTATAATATACCTCTGGTCTTGATAAGTGGTTCAAGAAATCTGCCTCTGAGCTCTCACAGACAAAACCATGTCAAGGCAGAGATATGCTAAGGGAAGAATAACGAAGTCTTCCCCAGGTTCAAATGCCCGAGCTCCACACAAGTCTGCACCTCGGAGATCCATGCACAGTCAGTTGCTGAATGCACGGCAATTAGTTCTCAGATATCCTTGCCCCAGTTCTTAAGGGTCCACCAGAATAACAGATCATGGACAAATGTGATTTCAGTCAAGGGGACTTATTGTAGTGTCTTGCTTTGTTTTATTGCTTGCACTTTATCCTTCTATAAGGCAATGTATCAGTAATATTTACCTTATGTTCTAAGGCTCTGAACTTGAATATACCTATCTGAAGACATAAAACTCTTGCAGAAATTCTCCGTAAAATGTTGGCCGACTTCCCTCTGAGGTTTCACTTGAATTAAGTCACCCCCAAGACGTAGCTCCAACTCCAACTGTGCGGTGGCAAGTTCCTCAGCACTGTCGGAAGAGTAGGAGCTTCTGATTCTGCTCAGAACTCAGCAACCCCCTCCAGATGTTTATAACTTCTTCCTCTTCTGCCTTAAAATGAGGGTGGTTAATTCATGTTCAACAGTCAACACACACTGATCACAGAGTGCTGGGCTCTGAGCTAGGTGCTGAAGAATTTAAAAACAGAAAGTAAGTGAAAAGAGAAGAGAAGAGAAGAAAAAAGTAAAGAAAGAAAGAGGAATGGAGGAGGAAAGGAAGCCGCCTGCCTTGGGGAATCAAGTCGAGAAAGCATTATCTCTGCTCTAAGCAGGGTGGCTGGGGGTAGGGTTGAAAGATATTCAAATTTAAAAAAACACAGATTTTCATTAAGTGCTTTGAAATCACAAGTAATATCTCATGTAGATTTAAGATCTTTTTATATAGCAGGACATAGCAGTAAATCCCTAGAGCAATAGACTGTATGGTTCTTCACTTATATTAAAATAAGATACTGCTCCAGGATCCTGAATTTATCAGCTGTTGGTATATGTATCTCTTGCCACACTCATAAAGATTTTTAATGCACAATAACATATTTATAATTAACTAACTTGGTACCATCTTCATGTGTGGAAGGAGCAATAATTGGAGCTATCCATTTTTAGTTCACAGGAAACAAGATGCTCTTCATTTTTCACAGTGCCATTTACCTACCACCCTTTCTGACAATGACTTGAATTGTTCAGCCGTAGCTCCTGTTTTATTTCAATGGACTCACAACTTGGAGACGATGCCAGTTCAAAGTGAATTAGCCTGAAAGCTCATCTGGACATGCTGAGAGGTTTGCTGCATCCCACAGCTTCAGCGCAGATGCATGGGGCAGACCTGAAAGCCACAATGTCTGTACCTGAATGCATTCATCTGTACAGTAAAAATGATCACACTGATGTTAAATCCGAAAAAAAAGAAAAAAAGCAAAGGATTGGATAAAAGTTGAAATATTCCCCTGGCAGATGTCAGTGCTCATAATAATTCTCCATGGTTCACTTCGCCCTCATGTCGTGAGGCACTTTGCATCCACAGAATGAAAGAACCCCATCCACACATTTTGTTCTGAGAAATGGTCTGCATATTTACTCACTGTATTTACTAACGCGAATTCCTAGTTGGTTTCCAAAGCAAAGCTCCTCTTTGCAGAAAATTGTAAGAATCTCTGCATTTGGGCTCCTCTTTCCTCCAAATCTACTTTCCCCTGTAAGTGAGGCTGGAAGCCATGGGTCATCTTTCTCCATCGTGGGTCACATAGGGGGACAGTCCAGATGTTTACAGGAAGTTTTGCCTCTGGAGTTTGGAGGAGGATCCTTGTTTCAGAATGAATCTCAGTGGAGGAGACAATGCTCTACATGAGCCCAACTGTTGAAGGTTCAACTCATTTCAAACACAGGTACAGTCCTTATGAGGGGGGCTGAGTGAATGCCCATGACCTGAAGGAGCTTTGAATAGAGCACAGGAGACAGCCAGGGAAAATATTAAGCGTAAAACAAATAATCTGAGGCTGAATATAGATATAAATCATAGAGTGCTGGAGTAGTTCATTCTGGTTAGGGAAAAATCCAGGGTGTATTTACAGAAGAATTTAAGCATCTGAGCTGAGACAAGTATGATAAGAGAATATCAAGAGTCAAAAAAAATTTCACCCAGTAAATGGGGGTGCTGGGCGGAGGATGCTATGCAGGGAGGAACGGGATTAGCACAGTTATGGAAGCAGCAAAGTAAAAGCAAGATTGGCCATTTGGACTGGGGTTGGGTTCCCAAGGGGATAAAATAGAAGACTGATGAAGAGGTAGAGGCCACATTTCACGCCCAAGGTAAATTATTTTGAAATTTATTCTGCTAGCAACGGTCTACTGTTTGGTTTTACCAGGAAGTGATCTAAGCAAGACACTTACTTTTTAATACACATATCTGTCCATTTTCCCAAAATGGGATGGAGTAGGAGGAAAGTGAAGGCGTCATCAATCCCCAACCGGGGAGGGGTTTGTTTATTTGCAACAACTGATATTTCACTGTATTCCTGTCCTTACTAAGTTATTCGTGATAGCAGAGGGTAGACCTTAGGTTGACTCCTGCCCAAGTGTAATCTCAGATGTCTGTGAGAAGTTCCATATGTCCAGTACCACAGGACTCACAGCTGCTCTACGATTTCCAGTGTCTGGAATTGCACACACGTGCCGCATAACTGAGCCATACAGTCTTCGCTGCCTGTGGGTCTTCACTGACTTCCAGGTTTCACTTCTTTAATAAGAAAGAGGTTCCTTCCACCTGTTTGTCCCATACCTTTCCATCTTTATACTGCCGGAGAAATTATTCTGATCAGTAAAGCTGATTAGTCTTTTTTTGTTTCCCCCTGATCTTTAGTATCTGTGCTCCTGAAGTCAGTCTCACATTAATCCGGTATATTGATTTTGCATTTCTGACCGACAGCAACCTCAGCCAGGCTGCCTCACGTTCTTCCCCTTCTCAGCCCTTGCTCTTCCTCAAGTGTGACCCCTGACATCCCGCAGAGTCACCCGCCCGCCCCCGCTTCCCCCATCGTTTGTAATCAGGCCCAGAACCTCTCCTATCTTCCTCCCACTCCGAGCCCTGTTAGATTGGCCTGCTCCCCACAACCGAAGGGATAAGATCAGCGGGACTCGGCCGGCAGGGAGGCGTCTTCAGACGCTCGCACTCCCAGATTTCCCCCTCCTCGGGCTCTGCTGGTCCGGGAGCGCAAGGCCGCCACAGCAGCCGGGAACACACGCGCCCCGAGCCCCTTGGGTTCTGATCCCGGGGGCGATCGGCCCCTCCCCCGGCCCCGCCCCCTCCGCCTTCCAGCCCCGCCCGCGACTCCCAGCCTGAGCCGCCTGTTGTCACTCTCCCCCAAGCCCCGAGGCCCCGAGGCCCCGAGGCCCCGCCCCGGAGCCCGCCCCCGTCGCTCCCGCCCCGCCCCCGGCCCGCCTAGCCTTCTCTCGCCCTCCCTGGGCCGCGCGGCCGGAGCTGGCACCGAGGAGCGGCGGCCGCGGCGGCATCGCGTTCTGGACACGCCAGCGCCCCTCTGGACACGGCGTCCCCTAGCGCACCCGCCGCGCGCGGATCTGCCTTCCGCGGTCCGGGGCTGCCCGGGGGACGTCCGGCGTTCCCCGAGGGCGGGCGTGTCCCCGCGGCGCCGGCCGGGGCGCGAGCGCGGGGCCGCAGCCTGTTGCAGTGCGGGGGGCGCCGGGCCGGGGGCGCCGGGAGCCCTGCGGGGGGCCGCGCGGCCCGGCTCCCAGTGCAGAGCAGTTTTCTCCAACTCTCCGCCTCCGTCTCCTCCGGGCCCACCGCTGCCGGGAGACCCCGTCCGGACCTGCCAAGGTAAGCGGACTTGGCCCTTGAGGGGTCTCTTATCCCCAAACAACAGCCAGAGGTCGGGGGTGGGGAGCAGAGGATGGAGTTGGCATAGTTCGTAGGAAGCGAATGAAAAAATGCAACAGGCGGAGCGGATCAGGGAACTCCTAGCGTTCATGTTTCCTACAGAGAGGAGACTTGTCCAAGACTGAAACTTGCTTAGGTTCTTCAGAGCCGAAGACGGGCAGCCGCGAAGCTGCTCCTTGAGTCTGGCTCTGAGCTCCCTCTGGTGGCTTCTTGTAAGGATGGGAAACCGGGCTACGGGAGAAAGATTGGTGCAGAACCGCTCGCTGTTCCTCGCTCCCACACACTGTCATGATTTCTCCTTCGAGAAAAGTGACTGCTCTTAGTCGTTCCCCTGGCAAAGACACCTTCTGAGCCCTTGAACGTTAAACCCTCAACCGGAATCATAATGGTCCTTTAAACTTTTGCTTTTTGTCTCTGAGTCTTCTGTGATCAAAACAAGAATGACAGCAGGACTCATCTTGTGTTAACTGCATTTGAATAAAAACATTTTAAATGACTAAAGCAAGCCACAGTTAAAATAAATACTCTTAGGAAAGTTACATCTTGTAGCCGCTTGTCTTCTGCCACCATTGTTATCCTAATACGTGCATTGAAAAGTATAAGAAAAAAGAACCATTTGGTCCAACTTAGATTGTAGTTAATAACAGATCTTACTGTGATTCTAAAATTTCTATCAGGAGACGGTAAACATCTAAATCTTCTGTTTATGTCCACTCCCAGCATACCTGTAGCCTCAGAGAATTTCTGTTTTGTTTTTCCCCCAGAAAGGAGTGTCATGAAAAAGGAACAGAAAAGACACGTCACTGTTGGTGAAAGGGGAGTTTTCTTTCCCAGTTGGTGGTTACTTCATGATTGGAAGAGAAGTACCTAGGTGGCCGAAGAGATTAGATTTTCATAGCTGTACCGATGAAGCTGTTTATAAAAGAAGATGGGAAAATGTTTTCTCTGGGTCATAATAGGCTGATGAGTAAGTAAGCCTGAAAAAAGACAGATCTGAAATGAGGACAGGAATCTTGAGTGTTTTAAAACCAAGTAGGACTTTGAATACTTGTTGAGGATGTTTTTTTCCCCAAAAATGGAGGAAGAAAAGATTCTCAAAGCAAAAAGTGTAAAAAGCTGAGAGGAGTAACCAGCCGGTCAGCTCCAAGAATTGCAGTACTTTGTCAGCTTCTCTGAGCACACACAGGCAAAGGCATCAGACATGTATGATTATCTTACCACTGGTGATGGTTTCCTGCTCCAGGAATGACTTCTTAACGTGGATTTTGGAGTGCTTTTTCTTTTTCTTTTTTTTACAATGTGTGTTTTTTGACTCTTTGTGTTAGGTAGATTTATGTCAAGAAAGTAAATTGTGAATTCATAGTATTTTTGACTATCTCCAGCCCTGTTCGCTGTGTGATATTGGAAAATTAGAGGTTTTAACACTCCTTGAAGTTTTATTGGAAGCAACAGTGCATCAGGCAAACAGATCCACACTGTAAGTTTCCTCTTTTTGGCAACTGTACTTGCTTTGAATGAGCCGAATGTCAGCTGGATTTCACAGCATATCCGATTTACAGTCTGTGTTTTATCAAGGCCTTAAATGTACATTTTATACTCAGCAGATGGGAAACACATTGAGCACTGTGTCTGACATGTATGCCTAAGGAAAGGAGCTCCCCGATGGATCATGGCGTTAATGTTTACAGGACATTTCCTATTTTTACTGTTAGTGATGTTTGCTTTCTCTACTTTTGAAGAATCTGTGAGCAATTACTCCGACTGGGCAGTTTTCCCAGATGACGTAGATCAGCTTAAGACACAGAAAGTGCAAGATTTCAGACCCAGCCAAAAGCTGAAGAAAAGTATGCTTCATCCGCATTTATATTTTGATGCTGGAGAGATCCAAGCAATGAGGCAAAAGTCTCGCACAAGCCATGTGCATCTTTTTAGAGCTATCAGGAGTGCAGTGACGGTTATGCTGTCCAACCCGACATACTACCTACCTCCACCCAAGCACGCTGATTTTGCTGCCAAGTGGAATGAAATTTATGGTAACAATCTGCCCCCTTTAGCACTGTACTGTTTGTTATGCCCAGATGACAGAGTTGCCTTTGAATTTGTTTTGGAATATATGGACAGGATGCTGGGCTACAAAGACTGGCTGGTGGAGAACGCACCCGGGGATGAAGTTCCAGTTGGCCATTCCTTAACAGGCTTTGCCACCGCCTTTGACTTTTTATATAACGTATTAGATGATCATCGAAGGCAAAAATACCTAGAAAAAATATGGGTTATTACTGAGGAAATGTATGAGTATTCCAAGGTCCGCTCCTGGGGCAAACAACTTCTTCATAACCACCAAGCTACTAATATGATAGCGTTACTCACGGGGGCCTTGGTGACTGGGGCAGATAAAGGATCTCAAGTCAATCTATGGAAACGGGTGGTAGTAGATGTGATGGAAAAGATGATGTTTCTTTTGAATCATATTGTCGATGGTACTTTGGATGAAGGTGTTGCCTATGGAAGCTACACGGCTAAGTCAGTCACACAGTATGTTTTTCTGGCCCAGCGCCATTTTAATATCAACAACTTGGATAATAACTGGTTAAGAATGCACTTTTGGTTCTATTATGCCACCCTTTTGCCAGGCTTCCAAAGAACTGTGGGTATAGCAGATTCCAATTATAATTGGTTTTATGGTCCCGAGAGCCAGTTAGTTTTTTTGGATAAGTTCGTCTTAAAGAACGGAGCTGGAAATTGGTTAGCTCAGCAAATCAGAAGGCACCGGCCTAAAGATGGACCAATGGTCCCCTCTACTGCCCAGAGGTGGAGTACTCTTCACACTGAATACATCTGGTATGATCCCCAGCTCACCCCACGGCCTCCTGCAGAATATGGTACTGCAAAAATGCACACGTTCCCTAACTGGGGTGTTGTCACTTATGGGGCTGGGTTGCCAAATACACAGACCAATACCTTTGTGTCTTTTAAATCTGGGAAGCTAGGAGGGAGAGCTGTCTATGACATAGTTCACTTCCAGCCATACTCCTGGATTGATGGGTGGAGAAGCTTTAACCCAGGACATGAACATCCGGATCAGAACTCATTCACTTTCGCCCCCAACGGGCAGGTATTTGTTTCCGAAGCTCTCTATGGACCCAAGTTGAGCCACCTTAACAACGTACTGGTGTTTGCGCCATCACCCACAAGCCAGTGTAATAAGCCCTGGGAAGGTCAGCTGGGAGAATGTGCACAGTGGCTTAAGTGGACCGGCGAAGAGGTTGGTGACGCAGCGGGGGAAATCATTACTGCTTCTCAACATGGGGACATGGTATTTGTGAGTGGGGAAGCAGTGTCAGCTTATTCCTCAGCAATGAAGCTGAAAAGTGTGTATCGGGCTTTGCTTCTCTTAAACTCTCAGACTCTGCTAGTTGTTGATCACGTCGAGAGGCAAGAAGATTCCCCAATAAAATCTGTCAGTGCCTTCTTCCATAATCTGGATATTGATTTTAAGTACATCCCATATAGGTTCATGAACAGGTATAACGGCGCCATGATGGATGTGTGGGATGCACATTACAAAATGTTTTGGTTTGATCATCGTGGCAGTAGCCCCATTGCTAGTATACAGGAAGCAGAGCAAGCCGCTGAATTTAAGAAACGGTGGACTCAATTTGTTAATGTTACATTTCAGATGGAATCCACAATCACAAGAATCGTATATGTCTTTTATGGGCCATATGTCAATGTTTCCAGCTGCAGATTTATTGATAATTCCAATTCTGGACTTCAGATTTCTCTCAATGTCAATAATACTGAACATGTTGTTTCCATTGTAACTGACTACCATAACTTGAAAACAAGGTTCGATTACCTGGGATTTGGCGGCTTTGCCAGTGTGGCTGATCAGGTCCAAATAACTCGATTTGGTTTGGGCACTCAAGCAATAGTGAAGCCCATAAGACATGACAGAGTGATTTTTCCCTTTGGATTTAAATTTAATGTAGCAGTTGGGCTGATTTTGTGCATCAGCTTGGTGATCTTAACTTTTCAGTGGCGGTTTTACCTTTCTTTTAGAAAGCTAATGCGGTGGATCCTCACCCTTGTTATTGCCTTGTGGTTCGTTGAGCTGGTGGATGTGTGGAGCACTTGCACTCAGCCCATCTGTGCAAAGTGGGCGAGGCCGGAGGCCGAGGCGAGCGCGAAGCCTGTGTCTCCCCAAGGGCACCGCATCTATCTTCCTGACATCGTCATTACCTCACTTCCCGGCTCAGGAGCTGAAATTCTCAAACAGCTCTTCTTCAACAGCAGTGACTTTCTCTACATCAGGGTGCCCACAGCCTACATGGACATCCCTGAAACTGACTTCGAGATGGACTCCTTTGTGGACGCCTGTGAGTGGAAGGCATCCGATGTCCACGGTGTGCATTTCCGTTTACTGCGAGGCTGGCTGCAGTCCTTGGTCCAAGACACAAAACTCCATTTGCAAAACATCCATCTGCACGAACCCAGCAGGGGTAAACTGGCCCAATATTTGAGCACGAATAAGGACAAAAAAAGGAAGTTGAAACGGAGAGAGTCTTTGCCAGAACAAAGAAGCAGAATGAAAGGCGCCTTTGACAGAGACGCTGAGTACATTCGGGCTCTGAGGAGACACCTGGTCCATTACCCCAGTGCGCGGCCCGTGCTCAGCCTGACCAGTGGGAGCTGGACCTTAAAGCTGCATTTCTTTCACGAAGTTTTAGGAGCTTCGATGAGGGCCTTGTACGTGGTGAGGGACCCTCGGGCGTGGATTTATTCGATGCTGTACAGTAGTAAACCAAGCCTTTACTCTTTGAAGAATGTACCAGAGCACTTAGCTAAAATGTTTAAAATAGAGGGAGGTAAAGGCAAATGTAACTTAAATTCGGGCTATGCTTCTGAGTATGAATCATTGAGGAAAGAATTATCAAAATCCAAGCCACACGCGGTGTCCCTGCTGGCTCACGTGTGGCTAGCAAACACCGCAGCAGCCCTGAGGATAAACACAGACCTGCTGCCTACCAGCTACCAGATGATCAAGTTTGAAGATATTGTGCATTTTCCTCAGAAAACCACTGAAAGGATTTTTGCCTTTCTTGGAATTCCTTTGTCTCCTGCTAGTTTAAACCAAATATTGTTTGCCACCTCCACGAACCTTTTCTATCTTCCCTATGAAGGGGAAATATCACCAACTAATACTAATGTCTGGAAACAGAACTTGCCTAGAGATGAAATTAAACTGATTGAAAACATCTGCTGGACACTGATGGATCGTCTAGGATATCCAAAGTTTATGGACTAAATGCTGCAGGTCAGCAGAAATTTGCACTAATAATTTCCAACCCAATTTGTGGATATGAATTAGAAGAGTTTGTATATTCTTGTACTGTGTGTGTGTGTGTGTGTGTGTGTGTGTGTGTGTGTGTGTATGTGTGTGTGTGAGTGATCAGTTTGCTACTTGCACAGAGAGATTATTTAAAAATAAGCACCCTGTTTGGCCTAGCAGGATTCATTTTTATGTCACCACTTTTCCTTGCCTTTGTTTCTGAATTTTTTCTGCTAAAATGTTTCTGCTACAGAGGTGTAGATGAAGTTATATTACAGTGGTCAGGGGAGATAGGAAGATTTTAAAGGTTTTTGTCTAACTCTCTCCTTCATCTGTAACTGTGCTGATCTATCTCAGAACCTCACACACTGCTAAAGGCCTTGCAGTTGCTGCTTTACCCAAGCGTCTGTTGCTTTCAAGATGGACTGCAAAAGTTCCTTATCTTTTTCAGAAGGTGTCCTAACGCATTTATCTTGCGCGCGCGCGCGCGCACACACACACACACACAAATCCTTTTACTGTGTATAATGTTCACTGATATCACTGGGGAAATGGAGAAAACGCCTATCAGAATTATAGGATCCCTTCTGGAAAATACATATGGAAATACAGAATGGATTTTTTTTTTTTTTTTTGAGGTCAGAAACAATGACCTGAAAATCCTCAAAGTTTTTTACTTAGAAGTAATAAAGAATCAGTCTTGGGACGGTGGCTGCCAAGGACCGGTACGGTATTTTAGACCTGCTTGTCTTTTTAAAACGCTCTCTTGGGCTTCCTTGGTGGCGCAGTGGTTGAGAATCTGCCTGCTAATGCAGGGGACATGGGTTCGAGCCCTGGTCTGGGAAGATCCCACATGCCGCGGAGCAACTAGGCCCGTGAGCCACAATTACTGAGCCTGCGCGTCTGGAGCCTGTGCTCCGCAACAAGAGAGGCCGCGATAGTGAGAGGCCCGCGCACCGCGATGAAGAGTGGCCCCCGCTTGCCGCAACTGGAGAAAGCCCTAGCACAGAAACGAAGACCCAACATAGCAATCAATCAGCTAATCAATAAATAAATCTTTAAAAAAAAAAAAAAACGCTCTCTTTCTTGCTTCCTTGAAGCTGCAGCTGTTCACCATCACCACTCCCACCCTCTTCTTTCTGTCGCTGTCACACAAAACAGTCAGTAGTTACTAATGGCTAAACTCCCGATATTTGTGGGAATTTTTTTTTTTTTTCTGTCCTGATGATTCATTTTGCATCAAAGCCTGACGCAGCCTTAGAATCAGATTTCTCCTTGTGGAATTATCACTGTATGACTCAAAGAAAGCAGTGCCACTGCTGCCAGTGTTTTTTTAGACTGGAAACAGAATTGGAAAACTGCCTGACTTATCTTGCATCCCTTTGAATGAGTGCACAGACTGCCAGTGTCGGCAAAAGTTGAAGGCGAATGGGAGATGATGTCAAAGGCATCTGTTTCCTTTACCATCTGCATCTTATTATAGATATAGTCGTCATAAAGTATGGTTCATTTTATTTTGGTAGGCTCTGAAGTCAAAATGCTATGCCATTAGAAGCCAGAGGAGTAATTACAATGTATTGGATGAAAACTATTAGGCAGTGTGGAGACTTGATGAAAATCTCTGTACAGACTGCAGTCTTCTTCCTAATGCTTCATTCAGACTGTCGTTTCCACCCGCCCTCCCCGTCCCCCATGCTCTAACACTTGGGAGTCTGTCATTCTGACCTAGATAAAAGTGGTTCTTTCTCAGTAGTTTGTTATGATGTCACAATATGCCTCCAGGGTGATAAAGCTGTGGATATGTTACATTCCAGCTAAAGCTAACTGAGCTGTCATTTTTCTTCCGTTACAGCGTGAAAGCAGACCGACCACTCTTCCTCCCCCCATATCTGCTTCCTCACGTAGCTCTCCCTGCTTTCTCTTTACAGTGTCAAAATGAATGAAAATCCTATTAATACAGGTTGAGAGGGCAACTGAAGACCTGAATCCACACTATTATTCTCAAGGAAGATTATTCGTCCTATCTCAGGGTTATCAACAAGCATGTAACATTTCTACATGGATGATCACACTGTTTCCATTACTGGTCAGAGTCTCGGTGTTTGCTTTCAATTCCCAGGATGCGTGACCTTAAATCAGATCAAATAAAAGGCTCTGGGTTGAAAGTAATATTAGGTCTGATCAAGGTAAGAGTTACAAATGTGTGCAAGTAACAGCAGAGAAGGCAGAAACTGTAGCACTGCCTTTCCTTTAACTTTGTACAGAAACATGTCCACAGGCAGAAGAGAGCCAGGGTGAGTATGTGGAGGAGTTGGGGGAGAGACAATGAAAAAGAAAGAGCAGTTCTGTGAATGGATATGGGAACAGTATGGGAATATCTTATTTATAGCTAAAGAAAGGAACACACTTAAGATGATCTTCACAGTGTATCTTAACTTTTACAACATAGCAAGGTCAAGGGGAATTTCCTTGTCTACTCATCCACTCCCACCCCAAGGGAAACTTAGCTGGAGGAGAAGACTTCTATTCACAGGTTCTATTTCTGAGCAATGTTTTACATGGGTGACGGATGGCCCAGTCATTGCATATGCGTCCATTTGTTCATGCTTGGGATCCCCTGCTTTATAATCTCAATTATAATCTCAGAACGTCTAAGTCCTACATTCCTAGGGTGTTATCCTGGGAAGAAATGTGAATAGACTCTACACTTATTTTTATTCTGACCATCTTGAAAATAATTAAAGCAACGATTATCACTATGTGACACTTCCAAAGGAAACACTTTAAAAAATGTCTTTTCCATAAAATCAATTCCTTTCCTCATTAACTTCCCCAAACTTAGGCCCAACTGGAATTAAAGCTTTTATTAAAATAATATCATTTAAATGTTGAAATTTTGAAAGAATGTGTCCGTTTTGCTGACAGAAGTAACATAAATGTAGTGGTAATGTTGATCTAGTTTTCAAAAGTTTGAAATAATGCAAATTACTCACTTAGGATGAAGTAGGCCATATCCAGAGGTGAATTTACTGTAATGACAATTCCAGAAAGGAAGGAAATGGGAGAATCTGTTCAGGAGAGAGAAGATAAATCTATGATTATACTTAAATTTAATGTTTAGAAACCCAGAAAGGCACGAGTTTTAGGCAGATGGCACAACAACTCATACATACTCAGCCTAAACCCGCAATATTAGACATTTGATTGGCTTTTTGGACAAACAGAAGACTTAGTACTGTAAGTTGCCTGGCAAGAATGGGATAACTATTTATGTCCAGTACCCAGCCATGGCATGGGATCTGGCACAAATATCTTCATATTCGAAGAAGAACCTCTCTCCACACACACTAGTTATGTTTAATTTTTTTTTCCTTTTGTGGAAACGCCACCCCTTCTGTCTGCCACTGACTTTTGATTGGTGTCATTTATCAGCAGAGTTTGGTGCATCATAGATCCTAGATGTTCTTGATATAAAGTCTATCACATTCAGTTATCTATAAGTAAACATTAACAGTGGTTTTAGAATCTGTGTGATTGACTTAACTCTGATCATAATTACAAAAATATCACTAATTTAGCGAAAAATGTGAATAGAAGGCAGTATGTTATAACACCACTTACAGAGGTAAGGGAGCCTAATATTCTAAGACAGATCAAGGAATTTAATATTCAGGCTACCTACTGCTTATTTAAATGTAAACCAAAGTATGTCAAAATAGCTGCTAAGGCAGTGTTTTCAGTACTTGACTAATATCTTTATTTTCCTTCATGTTGGCAGAAAAATCCAAATAATATTTTAAGAACTAGACTGAATTTTTTTTTTTTTTTTTTGCACAAAGGATGGTAGGAACATTAAACAGTAGATTCTCACATTCTCTACTTAACTTGTAGCTGCTTGAGCTATAATTTACATGAGCTTGTGTTTAGTCCAAGTAACATGTTTAATTCTATTTCCAAAGATAGGTTTGGCTAAGCCTTCCATACCATGGGGGTTTTGTTTTTGTTTTTCGTTTTTCTTTCACACCTATCCAGTTATGCAGCAAAGAAAACCTGTACTGAAGATCATAGACCAGTTTATTCTAGCTATATGTATAACACAACTCCTCTATTAATAAACAAATAAAAAGCTAAAAGCAACTTGGCTATGGTTGGGATAATTTGTAATAGCCCTTTTCTTTAGGACTTTGGGTAACTGTGTTAGGATTTTGCATGGAGCTGAGTTGGAAAATGCAGTCCCACAATTTCAGCCACTAGCACCCTTCAGTGATGGGTGAGCCGTGCCTCTACTCCCTTATCTTAATTCCAAGTCCTGTCTTTGACTTGCCCTCAGTCCATTTCACTCTTCTATGTACATCATCCCAACTTATTAAGTGGCAAGAACATCCCATACTATGCACCTGTGCTCCGCATCTGCCCCTCCTGCCACTGGTGGGATATCTATTCAAGCAGGAGATCTCTAAAAGGAAGGTCCCTGCAGGTCCCTTGAGATATTCTAGTAGGTGGTGCACAGGGTTGGCAGAGTGAAGACTTTTTTTGTAAGAAAGATAAGGATCTATCATGAATTAGTCTCTTAGTATGTGCTGCACAGAACCGTAAGGTTTTCATGTATATCATTACAATCTTCACAACAACTCACTGGTATTCATTTTACAGATTAATCTGAAGCCCATATTCTCCCTCTAGGGAGTATGTTTTGTGAAGGAATTTGGAGCAGGTTTGCAATTCCGTTATCAATTCACTTATTCACAGTAATTTTTGGGTATCTGCTGTCAAGATATTGATTAGCATGAGGGGAGAACACAAAAACTGGTTGACTCTGACCCTACCCTGAAGAACTGATGGTCTCTCTAGAATTCATCAAGAAGAAAAGGAGAGGAAGGGCATGCCGGGTAGCCATTACCACCCGAGGAAAGGCACCGCAAAGCGTTATCGACTCTGTAGTAGACAGGATTTATCTCTGAAAAAGCGGTTATGAGGAAAGGGAGTAGTTATGGAGTTTCAGTAAATTTGGACAGAGATCACCACCTGTGCTTTTCCTCATTAGGTTTGACTCTGTAGTTGTCACAGGATGTCCCATCAACGAGTAGCCCTTGCAAAAGAGTAGTGCAAACAGAACAAAACCGCTGACACTTGCTCTTTCCCAATTCCCCCCCTCACTTAACTACCCCAGCACATTTATCACAAAGAAATGTGGTCCATAATTGAATATCAAGGGATGCCCTGAAGAGAAAAGGATGTGTGAGTGCGGTCTGACGGCTGCGTGCAGATCACTGCTAGTAGTAACAGTACGAAGGAGGATACCTCAGTGTATTTCATCCAGGCTCCATCTGGCCAGTAGCGTCTTCTTTTCCCTTCCCTCCCCTCTCAGCACCTCCAGATCCACATTACCAGGCACAGCTAACCAATCCTGAGAATGCAGTAGTGAACAAAACCTATGGCGCTGACAGTCAATCAAATATATTTTAAAATAATTCATTTTGGGAAAAAGATCCAACCTGTTCTGTTCCCTACCATGTAAATAATACCAAAAGGAAGGAAGGAAGGAACTCTGAACCTAAATCTGAACACAAAGTAAGGTGCACAAGGAGAATCATTCCTATAACAATTGTGTTCATTATTGTATGAACTATTTAAGAATCTCTTTGAAACATTATTACAGCTAAAACTTGAGAAAAAAAGGATAAATTGTAATCTGAGCAAATCTTTTCTACAGTACATTGCAATTGCTCTTTCTGTTTTATTTCTTTAAACTACTTCTGTATTGCTGTGACTCTTGAGATGAAATTTTTCTTTCAAGTGTATTAACACTGATGAATTCCACCTAAGTGTCTCAGGTTTTCCAACTTCCTAGATAATGTGGTGTTCTCCCATATATTGTCTTCCTCTCTATTTCCAAACATGGGGTATACACCTTGTTCCTAATGATTTAAGGAAGCAAACGTTCATGCACATGTGACATCCATGATGCTCTCCATTTCTTCTTTTGGAAGGTAATTCAGCTCCCATCACTGTCACTTTTCTCATTTAGTAAATGAACAACATAAAATCTCTAACCTCTGCATTAAAATCTGACATCCTTCTATAAACAATGCTGAAGGCACTTCTTACCTTATTCATTGCATCATGCAAATGATGCTCCCAACATTTGTTATACTACAATGAAAGATTACCGCCCAATTTTATTAGTATTTATTTATTGTTTTAATTATGTATTCATTTATTCCTTTGCTTGTTTCAAAAGATTAATTTTGTTGTAGATTTGTTTAAAGTTCTTGGGATTTTAAAATAAGAACACAATACAACCAAGAAGTGATGAAATTGCTTCCATAAAATACCCATGAAAAGACAACTGCATATAAAGAATGCAGTTAATAAAAGTTAACCCTACACAAACAAAATAGGTGATTTTTGCTCTTCATTTTTACTCCAGACATTAACGTGGGTTCCCTGGCTAATTCAGTGCTAACTAGAGCACAGCATGCTTGCAGTGGGCTTTTGTGCGCCAAGGAACTCGTGTTATTTCTCTCTAGATTTACCAAAATGAAATGTACATATATTCAGCTATACTTTATCTTTCACCCCACATTAATTATAAAACTCTCAAAAATCCCATTATTGAACACATGAGTAAAAAGGTATTTGCTTGTATACACACATAAGAACTTGGCAGGATTCCATTATCATAAGAGGCGGAAGGTTTTCTGTGTATAACCAACAGATTGCACTGGTGGGTTTTTCACAAGGTTTGTTTGCACCTTTCTCCCATTTCCTTGATTAATTTGAAGAGGGAGATTTCTATTAAAAATGTTATATTCACAACACTTTTATATATTATATGAACTTTGAAATTAGATAAAACTGAATACAAATCCCTAGGTCAGTAAATAATGACCAGCTGTGACGTGTTGGGCAATTTTCTTAATTCTAAATCTCCATTTCCCCATCTATAAAACTCCCCCAGAGTTGATATAAGGATTAAATAAAATCACATGTGAAAATTAATAGAACGATACTTGTTTCCTCTTTGTGATCATCTCCAATTCATTATATAGCAAACCCATGTGTAATATGATGCACCATTTTCCCACTAAGAAAATATTAAAATGTTTCCAGAGAATTTGAGCATACATAGTTAGTATGTAGACCAAATAGACACCTATTTTAGTATTTCATATATCAGCTGAGTTGCACAAACATGTAAAATCACAGTTATGCAATTAATATATTAATTTGGAAATACTGCTTTTTTCATGTTCACGTTTTAAGAGAAAAATTTATTCAAATTTTCATGTACTTCAATGTCTTCATTATTTCTAGAGTCATGGTTTGAGTTTTTCCAGAGAATATCATATTTCCTTCTGAGTTTTTTGAGATAGAGACTTTTTTGAATTTAAGTATGATGCTATTACTTGAAATTTTATTTCATGTTACAAGTGCCATTTGTATAACATTAATCATAATTTTATGTTCATACCTTCATTCAGTAGATACATAATTATGATCTTATATATTGTAATCATTGTATTTTTCTTATTTTAATTTTTCCACTTATTTATTATGAAATATGCATAAAAGCTTAAAATGCATTTTAAAAAGCTTAATATGCATAAAAAAGGGGGTGTCTAAGACTATGTGTGAACATGACATTTACTCCACTGGCTATGATGGAATAAGTGAGGACCAATCTGAGGTAGCATATCCAAATTACACATATCATGATTATATACCTTAACACCATACATAACAAATGATTTTATCCATATAAAATTATCTCATCTTTATAGAATATTATTTTCTTTTAATTCATGTGTCATTCACACATATTCTTCGGGTTGGGGTAAAATCCTACGGTCCTTTATCCTCTGCTTGTTGCTTTGTAAGTCTGGATGCTTTCTCTTTTCCATGCCTGTAGATGACAACCGAGGAGCAAACTCCAGAACCTCCAGCCAGAAACTCAGCCTTCCAGCAAGGAGTGCAAGAGAGCATGCACCTCTGCATTGGGACCAGGTGCCACAGATCTATGATAGTAGGGTTCATACCACTGAAGAGAGAAATTCCTTTTCTTTCTTTCATTGGTTTTCCTTGGATATTGCTGTCCACACCCCTGCTGAGGTTCACTGTATGCAAATTAGAAGACACTACTTTGCTGATTCTTGCATATGCCATCTCTACTGCCCCCTACTTATCAAACTGTAGGTATTATGGATATGCAAGATAGGTTATGCCAATATGTTGACACTGAAAAGATGTGCTGACCCTACCAGAAGCCCTCCTCTATGATATTTATAAGTAACTGCGGCCAGAGCTGGGACTTAGAGTCAGAATTCCTATACTCACATACTCTATAATATGGTACAAAGCATATATATCTGACCTTCCATTACCGTATCCTCCTGCTCTCACCAGCGATCCCAGAGGTAACGTCTATCCTGGATTTTGTGTTTACCATCCCCTTGCTCTTCTTTATAGCCCCACCACATATGTCTCTATCCTTATCAACATATTGTATATTTTTGCATGTTTGTATACTTTATGTAAACAGTAACATACTGCATATATTCTTGTGCAACTTGCTTTTCTTTGCTCAAAATTTTGTCTAATGCATGTTGATGTCTGTAGGTGGAGATCACTTATTTTCATCGTGGTAGGTTCCAATATATGCTATTATCTGAAATACCATACTTTATCTTTCATCTTGTTGGATTTTGGGAATATTTTTAATTTTTGCAATTTCAAACATTATATATAAAACTGTTTATAGATGCTGTATAATGCACATATACAAGAATTTTGTCATTGTGTTTTGTTTGTACCCAGAATCTTCCCACCCAGCCCCACTCCAGCCTAGTATATATATTGAGGGCTCAAAGCACATCCTCAACTATTCTTGGTACCAAATTATCATTTTTACAGATTGTTTGTACAAATTGACACTCTAGCCATTGTAGAAAAGTTTGTGTTGCTCCAAAATTTCTCCTGTACTTGACATTTTCATACTTTTAGATGTTTTTCTGTCTAGTGGGGTAAAAGAGTGTTGCGTTTCTGTTTTTTTTTTTGCAGTTCTGTTAATAACATAGCACACGCATGCAGCACGCGCACTCATGCGCGCACGCGCACACAGTAGTCCTTATTTTTTCCATTTGTGTTTCTTCTTTTGTGAAATGAAATCCATGTTCAAGTCTTGCATCCATTTTTCCATTGCATTCATTTTTTTTCTCATTGATTCATTGACATTTATAGTATATTAATAATACTAATCCTTTTTTGGTTATACTCGTGAATAACTTCTTGGCTTATATTTTCATGATCTTTCTACTATGACTTTTGTGATATATTTTGATATGCAGGTGTTCTTAATTTGAATGTGAACAAATATGTGTTTTTCTTTATTACTTGTACTTTTTTGCATCTTATTAAAGAATCTTTCTTAAGGTCTTGGCACTGAAGATGTTCTCCTCTATTTTCTTCCAAGCATTTTAATTTTCTCATCATCATCTATTGCCGCAAAACAATATTACCACAATTGTAATGGCTTAGAACAGCACATGTTCGTCATCTCACAGTTTCCGTGGGTCAGGAATCCAGGCGTGGCTGAACTGCGTCCTCTGCTCTTATATGTGGCTGCAGTGAAGTAGCTGGGCCTGGGATCTCCTCTGAGAAGCATCCACTTCCACGCTCACGTGGTTGTTGGCAAGATGTAGTTCTTTGTGGGTTGCTGGATTAAAAGCTTCAGTTCTTTTCTGGATGTTGGCTGGAGACCCTGAGTCACTTGCCATGTGAGCTTCTCCATTGGCAGGTAACTTCATAAAAGCCAAGATGAGAGAATCAATAGAGAAACTGCTAACACATTACCATAATCATGGAAGTGACACCCAGTCAACTTTGGTGAGAAGCAAGTCAGAGGTCCCCCTACGCCCACACCCAAGGGAAAGGGACTTCACAAGGGCATGAATCCCAGGAGATGGAAGAACGGGCTTATTTTAGAGTGTCCCTGCCACAGATTTTGTCTTTTATATTTAAATAGTTAATCTGCTTTATATTAATTGTTATGTCTATTCTGAGATTTTGTTCTCTGTATAAATAACCTGCTGTCCTAGACTGAAGAGATTCAGTACCCTTTTCTTTTCCACTAATCTTCAATGCCGTCTTCACTACATATCAGGTCCTTATATTTTGTGTGAGCTGATTTCGGAGTTCTCTACTGTATTCTTCTGGCAAATTCGACTACCCAGTGACAATACCGCACTATCTTAACTACTATAGTCGTTTTGTTAGCCTTGAAATCTGGCAAGCCTTTTTCCTTTTTTTTTCTTCATTTCTTTAGCCTTTGTTCTTCCATGTGCATTTTAGAATTAGTTTGCGTAGTCCCCCAAAACAAACAACAATACATGTTAATGGTAAATGCATTACATCAATTTTGGGAGAATCGACCTCTTTACATTAATCCCTGTTCATAAGCATGGTAT
Organism: Balaenoptera acutorostrata; assembly: GCF_949987535.1. Lineage (NCBI taxonomy): Eukaryota > Metazoa > Chordata > Mammalia > Artiodactyla > Balaenopteridae > Balaenoptera > Balaenoptera acutorostrata. Next base: position 9,916,209 of record NC_080076.1, read on the forward strand.
ATCTCTCCTTTTATATAATATTTCTTAATCCTTTGATAGATTTAAGGATGAGCACTTTATAAATTGTTATTACAGTGGATGATATTTATTTTTAATTATATGTTCTAACTGATGATAGTATATAGAAAATACAATTGATTTTTGTGTATTTATATTGTATCAGGGAACTTATAAATCCTCTTACTAATTTAATAATTTACCTGTAAATTTTTTCAAAATACTTATACAGATGCTTTTGTAATCTTCAAGTAATGAGAATATATTTCCTTCCTTTTAATCTTATAACTTTTTTAATGTTCTTACTGGATTTGTTAGGACATCCTGTAAAATACTGAGTGAGTCTGGTAATGTGAATATTCTTGTACTGTTCCTAATGTGAATGGAGTGCTTCTACATTTCACCACTGAGCAAATGAATGGATGCTGTGTGTATTTCATAGACTCACTTTATCAGGATGTCGTATTCCCTTGTACTCCCAGTTGATAAGTGACTTTTTATCATCAAAGCATGATGAGATTTATTCAATGCTTTTGCTGCATTTATTGTGATAACCATGTTTCTTTGCCTTTATCTGTTAAGGTAGTGTATTTTGTGAAATTTTTTTTCTTTTGAGATTAAACCAAACTTGGCTTGCTGTGATAAAACCAGCCTGGGAATGATTCATTATATTTATATTTGTTGCTGGATTGAGTTTGTTAATAATTAATTTAAGATGTTTATATCAACATTTGTAATTGTGATTTTCTCATAATAAACTTGTTTAAGTTTGAGGTCAACATACTTGTCACATAAAGTAAACTGAGGATGTTCTATTTTTATATCTTCTAGGCGAGTTTGCATAGGATTGAAATGATCTAATACAAGAATGTTTGTTAAAACTCATTTGTAAAATCATCTGAGCATTCTGTTTTCTTTGTGGGAATATTTTAACTAAATATAAGATTTTACTTGGTGGTTATAGGCTTATATTATTTACCTCATGTATTTATTTTGAAGCCTATTTTGGCAAGTTATGTTTTTAAAGAATTTGTCCTGTTTGGTTTTTTTTTAATTTTTTCACATTTATTGACCTAAATTTGCTCAAAATGCATTCTGTTGCCTCTAATTATTCATCCCCTACACATGTTTTTTCCATCCCTAATACTGAGTATGTGTGCCTTATTTCTTTCTGTTCCTGGTGGGTTTTGGCTGGTAGATATTGACAATAATAGGCCAAAAATTACCTTCTATATAAGTTACATAAATTAAATTGCCTTTTCAAAGACTAATTTTTAGCTTTTTTTGTTCTTACCTAATATTTTGTGTTTATTTGGTATTGCATAACTGGCTCCTGATCTTACATATTTCCTTTATTTCCTCTAACTTCTGTTGTTTTTCTTTTTTATCTTTAATTATATGCCCCATTATTTTTTGTCAATCTCCACCAGCCAAAACCACCAGGAGCAAACTGGATTTATTGTTTATTACAGTAAGAGGCATTTAAATAGTACAGCTTTGCTCTGCTGTATATCAAAAAACAAACTAATAACAGCATTAAAAAAGAGCACCAATTAGAAAACATGATTTTACTATACACAAGTACAGATTTAATATCTTTAATGTGGAAAAGATTTTACATATCTGTAAGCAAAAGTGATTACAACTTTAAAAGAGAGAAGTTAAAAGTGACAGAACATGCATAAAGCAAATAATCTGTTTTACCAATTCAAAGTACAAATACTGTCACTTTCCTTTTATTTTACAATTCATATCTCAGCTTCCAAATTACTTCTACTTAAGGCCTGTCCTCCCACTACTAAATAAATGGGGGAAAAAAAAAAGAAATACAGGGGAAAACAAGTCTAAAATTACTTGGGATTTAATCAAAAGGTTTAGGACTACTTCCAAACAAATGAAGAAAGAACTATACTCCCATGTGACCAAAACTTTCCCTGTTTCTCACTGGTATAAAGTGTCACTGTAGATGATCAGTCCTGCCCAACTCAACAAATGACACTTTTCTACAGAGACTAGAATCACATGCTTATATTGTTTCTGCACAGTTCACATTGGTGACTCATGTACAAAAGGCCAGTTCATTTTAATTCACCTTTTATTTCCTTTTTTTTTTTTTTTTTGCTTAATTTTATTCTCAAAAGCACAACCTACTGGTCCTCTGTTCTTGACTCTAGAAAAGCTGCCTACATTAGGTCTATATTATGCAGAAATCACCCCCCCCCCCACCCTATCCCTTGCAAAAACCATTAGACATTTTTGTTGTGCCTGGATTACCAGCCTAAAATCCCCTCTCAGGGAAGCGTTATTTCAGGTATTTTCTTGTCCCTTCTTGCACACTTAATTGTTTTGAGGGTCATGCTGAACCAACTTTCAAGGGCTCTCTACTTTCAAATTTTGAAAAAGAGGGATTGGTTACAGGTCACTTCACGTTCACAAATGTCCTGGGCTCCTTCAGGAAAGAAATCAGCAGTCACCACAGTGACCAGCCTGGTACCCACCCACAGGTGAGGGACTTACTTTTTTCAACCCACTAAAGTTTCCTTCTCTCAAGTTAATAGACACAAATTTATGTTAACTCTAAAGTTATGTCAAAACTGTGTTTCTTTTGTTTATTTTTTAATTTACACAGCATGGGAGTAGAAAACAACATCTGCCTGGATAAAAAGCAATTTGGAAAGTCAAAAAAATACAATTGACTAAGAAATATGAACACCATAAATCTCATTATTAACTATATAAATTCAACTTAAAAAGAAATCAATATTGTATCTTAGTTTATAAACCAATCAAAAGAAAATCCATTTTGGTGAATATACCAAAGAATAAATTATTGGCTACTGCTTTGGTAATATACATGTATATTCTTCATTAAAAACAAGTTGGTTGTTTGCCAGATATTTTGAAGATTCCCCTCTTCCACCAGCAAAGCTTGCCTTTTGGCCCACTACTTCCATTTCAAGCATTTTATCCCACAGGAAAACAAAAGAGAAAAAAAAATGTAGAAAGATGTATACAAAAGGATGTTCATTATAGCATCATTTATAATATCAGGACATGAAAACTTCTTAAAGGTGGAAAAAAAATCAGTGAAGATGCATACTAGCTTATTAGAAAAATCCTTATACTTTAAAATATTAATTGATTACAAAACAACTACAAAATGATCTTATTTTTATATTAAATAAAATTTATATCCACCTAGTCCAATGAACTATGTCAAATGGTCTTTATAATAGGTCAACAGTGATCAAATATCAGTAATTTCAAATTATTCAATCTAATGTTTATATCCACATATACACATATTATCTATTTATACAGTAACATTTTATGCACACACACACACACACACACACACACACACACTTCTGATTATTATGGATCAAATTGGGCTTTTAAATACTGCTTCTCTTCACAGAACTTTCATAAATAATAAATAGCAATAAATATTAAAAGCTTAAAAATGTGAACACTTTTTCATTCAGCACTTCCAATACAAAGTTCCAAATAAATCTATTTCATTAATATAAAAATATTTCAGAGGAAGTAATTCAGAGCTTAGATAATTAGACTTGTGAAGTTTTCTTTATAAATTTTAGAAATAGAGACATTTAATTTCTTCTTTCCTTCCTTCTTTTTTTCTTTTTTCTTCCTATCCTCCTTCAATGACTATTTACGAAATGATGAAATGACAATTATGGATGGATAAGATGAAAGATTAATAAGGAAATTGATACAGATCACTCCAGGAAATAGCTAGAAAAATAAAATGACCAGAAAACAACCCAACCCAATTCCAAGCCCATCCAGTGGTCAAAAATAAGCAAAGTAAGTACTTAGCACCAAACTTAGAAAATGAGCTAGGTTGTCATTTTTGTTGTTGTTTTATTTATTTTTAAGGTATTGTGAATGAAAAAGGAAGTAGTACATCAAGAATGTAGTTGACAACCATTGTCACTCCTGATTTACTATTTTGTATTTTGTGCTTAAGATGGGATTTTCCTACCGTCCTAGCTTCCTTTAGCTTTTTACTTCTGGGTGCTCTATGTCGGCTGCTTTTAAAAGGGCTACACTGCAGCAGACCCAGACATGACTAGGCTGTTTCTTTATTATTCATTATTTGACCACAGGATATTTAGAAGTGTGTGTTTAGTTTTCAAATACTTAAGAGTTTTCATTTCTATTCTTCCTTTATTTTATAATTTAATTTCATTGTGGTTAGGGAAGATGCTTTGTATAATTTCAATCCTTTTATATTTACTGAGCATACCTTTATGCCTAGAATATGGTCTGTCTTGATAAATGTGCTCTGTGCACTTGGAAAAAATGCATATGCTGATACTGTTGAGTGAAATATTTTATAGTTGTTTAGGTCAAGTTAGTTCATAATATATATATCGTTACTAATTTCTCTTCAGCCTGTGGGATTTCCTTAAAATTTCCTGCAGTACAGATATGCTGACAAAGCATTCTCTCTCTCTCTCTCTCATTGGAAAATATTTTCATTTTGCTTTACTTTTTGAAAGATATTTTCACTGGACATAAAAATCTAGGTTAAAAATATTCTAGACTCTTGAAATGTTATTACACTGTTTTCTGTCTTCCACTATTTTTGAATAGTGCATTCATATCACTTCTCCCATGTACTTTTAAAATGTTCTTTAAAAATCTTTCCTTTGAAGATTTTTCTCCTTAAACTTGATAGTCAACAGTTTGATGATGATGTGAGTACAGGTTGTTTTCTTTGTATTTATTCTGCTTCAGACTGATGAACTTCTTAAATCTGTAAATTTATGTCTTTCACCAAATTGAGGAAAATTTTGTCCTTTATTTCTTCAAATATATTTTCCCTCTTATTCTTCTAGGATTAAATTTACAGGGAGTACATAACCTTTCATTTTTAAAGGTTAACGTGGCTAAACTCAAATTGCAAATTCTGTCTCCCTGCTGTTGACAGCAGCTGAGAGTAAACATGCAGGCTTCTGGCTCAGTTTTAGCCATTGAATACAAGGCTAACTTGCGTAGAGCCACACAGGGGTTTATAAACATAAAATAATATTTACTTTCTTAAGCTGAGTGATGAGAACATGTGTGTTCACTTTTTTATTTATTTTCTTGTGCGATTATTTATTAATTTGTATATCTTAGGGCTGCTTTACTAGAGTTTTCAATTTAGTAGACAAGAGTAAATAGTAGACAGCCTTCAAGTAGAAGGAAAGAATTTTTGAGTTGAAAAGAATCTTTATGATCACCGAGTCTGGCTGTAAGAAAATAATACCTAGGTAACATGAGTGATCTTTCTAACTGGCACATTGTTAATGACAAAACTGGTAGTGAACGTCCTGAAAGTCACCCCAGTACTTACTATTAAAAGAAAATACATGAATATCCTAAATGGTCTTAAATGTATTTCACTTTATATTATTTTTTAGGCAACAAATCTGTGTTTTAAAGACTGCATATCTCTTGAACATGAGACTTTATTACCACAAAATGATAGGTATTCATTGTGAATTAGACAGTTACAAATAAGTTAACTTATAGTTAAACTTGGACAAAAATGTTGGTTGTCTGTCAAAATATATTTGTATTCTCACTAACAACAAACTAGATGTAAAGTGTTTCTTTGTCATCATTTCTCAAGTTTCCTGAAACTATAGAGTTATCTTGCTGTCAGTGCCCTCTGGATATTATTCATCAGTTTTTCATTTGACTGTACTCTTGTGATACTTCAGTAACCTTGAAATAAAACTCATATCCCAGGACATACTCCTTACCAGCCTCTTCCAGAGGAAACTTGCAGATAAAAAAAGAAAAAATCTCCGAAACACTTTGGGGTTTTTTTTGATATGCTAGTGATAACTATTCACAGCATTTAGGGACCATTCAGCATGGAGACTCATACCTATTCAAACAGACTCCAGTTAAACAAGTATCCTTGAAAGTACTCTCTCACGTCAGTAAAGAACTGGAACACTCAATGCAAAGGAATAGGATGGATCCCAGGTGTCATCATTAACTTTACCACTTTTGTTTCCTAGGTTTTTTTTTTCCATCTTTCATATAAATGAAAAAGTAACTCCCAAATTGAATCATTTAGAGGCTTCATGATGTATGCATGCCCTCCTGAGCATAGATTATTATTGACTAAATAACATTTTGCCCAAATTTTTCAGTAAAGATGAACCTAGGTTACTTGCTATTGGTGATTAGGATATCTCTGCAAGTCACTGAAATATTACTTTATAAGGCATTGTAGTAGGTAACTTACTTTTCAGATATTAACATAAGGCTGTTAAAACAAGATTGAACTTTTGCAACTAGCAGTAAAAGTATTCATGTTTTTTTTCTTAATTGAATGAAATTGGTTTTGTACTAAAAGTCAACAAGAGAATATGGCGGCCTTTGGTGGCAGCTGCAATACCAGAACCATGCATTCTGGCTCAGCTCCAGCTTTGGCTCTGCCAACACAGCTGCCACAAGCCTCTGCTTCAGGGAATTCAGCTCCTTCTCATGCTGAGCAACTTCAGCCTGCAGGGCAGCAGGCCACTCAGGACAGGAAGACCACCACCCAGATGTGTGTCCAGAGGCTCAACCACAGTGCATCACAAGTCAGTCCTCAAGGCAGGTGATGACAAAGGTCATTCCCGACTTCAGTCCCTCTCACAAGAACAACAACTAGCAATGATCCGTAGACAAAATACCATTATGAGAATCCCAGAACCTGGCGGGGGAGAGACTGAAGCAGCCCTCTGGACTCCAGAGACTGAGAAGGGACAGCATTAGAAGGGTAAGGGGAGCGGCTACACTCTGACCACATAACCGGGCCCCAAGGCTGGCACACTGCTGCATGAAGAGGGCGCCCTGGGCCTGCAAGTTATACAGTGGGGGAAAAAAGCCCAAGGTGGATATCCAGCTTCCCTGTCATTGCAGGGCACTTTCCAGGGGGCCCACTCGGGTCTCACCTCATGGGGATCACTGGAAGAATCTGCAGAGCTCAATAACTGGGGATCAGAAATGGAGAAGAGGGACGGGACTTAACAGCAACCAGTGTTCAGATCTTGGTGGACCGCATTCCTGCTTATAGTGGTATCTGAGTAGAGATCCCAGCCAGTGGCTATGCACATCTGCAGAGCTGAACCAATCAACAAAAATCAATAACAGGAGGAAAGCTGGAAAATTCACAAATACCTGGATATTAAACTGCACACTCCTGAAAGACCAACTGCTCAAAGAAAAAATCAAAAGGGATATCAAAAAATATCTTGAGACAAACACAATATATAAAAACTCATGGGATACAGCAAAAGTAGTTCTATGAGGAAAAGTTATAGCTATAAATGACTACATTAAGAAAAAAGATCTCAAACAACTTAACAGTATATTTCAAGGGGGGCTAGAAAAAGAACAAATTAAGCCCAAATTTAGAAGAAGGAAGCAAATAACAAAGATTAGTATAGAAATAAATGGAATAGAGAATAGGAAAACAATAGAAATGATTAACAAAACTAAGTGCTAATTCTTCAAAAAGATAAACAAAATTGATAAAACTTTAGGTTTTGTTTACCAAGAAAACAGAGAGAGGACCCAGATAAATAAAAGCAGAAGTAAAAGGAGAGAAATTAAAATTAATACCACAGAAATACAAAGGATCCTAAGAGACTATGATGAACAATTATATACCAATAAACTGGACAACCTCAAAGAAATAGATATATTGCTAAAAACATGTATCCTGCTAAGACTGAATCAATGAGGAAATATAAAATCTGAAAAGACCAATAATAAGAAGATTGAATCAGCAACCAAAAAACTCTCAATAAATAAAAGTCTAGGACCAGATGATTTCACTGGAATTCTATCAAACATTTAAAGAATAATTAACACCAATCTTTCTCAAACTTCTCCAAAAAATAAAAGAGGGGGGAATGCTCCCAAACTCCTTTTACAAGTCCAGAATTACCCTAATACCAAAACCAGAAAAGAACACTGCAAGAAAATAAAACTGCAGGCCAATATCCCTGATACAAATGAAAACTTCTCAACAAAATACTAGCAAACTGAATTCAACAGCACATTAAAAGGATCATATACCATGATCAGCTGGGATTCATCCTTGGATAGCAAGGATGGTTCAACATACAAAAATCAATAAATGTGGTATACCACATTAATAGAATGAATAAAAATCATATGATCATTTCGGTAGATGCAGAAAAAGCATTTGACAAAATTCAATTCCTTTCGTGATAAAAACCTGAACAAATTGGGTGTAAAAGGAATGTGCAAGAACATTAATAGTCTATATATGATAGGCCCAAAGTTAACGTCATACTTAATGGTGGAAGATTGAAAGCTTTTAAGATCAGGAACAAGAACACAAGGGTGCCCACTCTCACCACTCCTAGTCATCACAGTACAAGTCAGAAGCAATCAGGCAAGAAAAAGAGAGACAAGGCATCTAAATCAGAAAAGGAGTAAAATCATCTCTGCTTGCAGATGACATGATGTTATATATAGAAAAACATAAAGACTCCAGCAAAAAAACTTGAAAATGACCAATGAATCCAGTAAAGTTGCAGGATACAAAATCAACACACAAGTATCAGTTGCATCTCTACACACTAACAATAAAATATCTGAAAAAGAAATAAGAAAAACAATTCTTTCACAATAGCATATAAAATAATAAAATACTTAGGAATTAATTTAACTAAGGTGGTGAAAGATCTGTACACTGAAAACTATAAGATGCCTATGATAGAAAATGAATAAGACTTGAATAACTGATATAGTTTATCATGTTCATGGATTGGAAGAATTAATATTTTAAAAATACCCATACTACCCCAAATCACTTATAGATTAAGTGCAAATCCCTGTCAAAATTGCAATGGTGTATTTCACAGAGATGGAAAAATCCTAAAATTCAAATAGAACCACAAAAGAGCCTGAATACTCAAAGCAATCTCGAGAAAGAACAAAGCTGGCAGCATCATATTTCCAGATTTCCAACTAAAGCTGACCCGTAAACAACACGGGTTTGAACTGGTCCACCTATGTTTGGATTTTTTTAAAAAAATACATTATTTCATTACTACAGGATCTGTGGTTGGCTGAATCCATAATCTTATCCACGAAACCAATGATATGGAGGGCCAACTGTAAAGCCATACTCGGACTTTTGACAGTGAGTGGGTCAGCACCCCTATCCCCCATGTTGTTCAAGGGTCAACTGTATATTACAAAGCTACAGGGATGAAAACAATATTGTTACTGGCATAAAAACATACACATAGACAATGGAACAGATTTGAGAGTCCAGAAATAAATCCATGCATATAAGGTCAACTAATATTTGTCAAGGGAACCAAGGCTACTATTGAAAAGATAATCTTTTCAATAAATATTGTTGGGAAAACTGAATATTCATATGCAAAAGAATGAAATTGGGTCTTTATTTTACATCACTCCCCAAAATTAACTTGAAATGGATTAAAGACTTAAATGTAACGCATGGAACTCTAAAACTCTTAGAAGAGGAACATAAAACATAGGGAAAGCTCCTTGAATTGGCCTTAGCAATGATATTTTGAATATAACACTGAAAATACAAACAACAAAGAAAACATAAGCAAGCAGGACTACATAAACCTAAGAAGCTTATGCAAAGCACAAGAAACAATCAACCAAATGAAAGGGCAACTTACAGAATGGAAGAAAATATTTGCAAACTATATCTCTGACAAGTGGTTAATATCCAAACTATATAAGGAACTTGTACAATTCAATAGTAAAAAAAAATCTGGTTAAAAAATGGGCAAATGGTCTAAATAGGTATTTTTCCAAAGAAGAATGGTCAACTGGTACATGAAAATGTAGTTGGCATCACTGATCGTCAGGGAAATGCAAATCAAAACCCAGTGAGATATCACCTCACACTTGTTAGAATGGCTATTACTAAAACATAAGACTTATAAAGGGCTGGCAAGGATGTGGAGAAAGAGAACCCGTGTACACTGTTGATGGGAATGTAAATTGGTGCAACCACTATAGAAAACAGTATGCAGGGTCCTCAAAATATTAAAAATAGAACTATCATAATACCCAGCATTTCCACTTCTGGGCATATGCCTTGAAGGAAAAGAAATCTGTGTCTCGAAGAGAAATCTGCACCCTTCCTCCATGTTCATTACAGCATTATTTACAATAGTTAACACATGGAAACAACACAAGTATCTGTCAAAAGATGAATGGATAAAGAAAATGTGACAAATATATATATATATATGAAAATTATTCAGTCATAAGAAAGAAGGAATCCTGCCATTTTCAATGACATGGATGAAACTTAGGGTACTATGCTAAGAGAAATAAGTCAGATAAAGTCAAATACTGTATGATATTACTTATATGTGGAATCTAAAAAAGTCTAGTCTAACTCATCGAAACAGAGAGTAGATGGTGGTTGCCAGGGGAATGGGGATGGGGGAAATGGGTGAAGGTGATCAAAGGGTACAAACTTTCAGTTATAACATAAGTTCTGGGAACCTAATGTACAACATGGGGACTATAGTTAACAATGCTCTATTATATACTTTAAAGTTGTTAAGAGAGATCGTAAATGTTCTCACCACAGAAATAAAATGATCACTATGTGAGGTGGTGGATGTGTTAACTAACCGTACCGTGGTACTCATTTCTCAATATGTACATATTCTCAAACATGTACATCATGTTGTCCACCTTAAACTTATACAATGTTATTTGCCAATTGCATCTCAATAAATATGGGAAAAAGTAAGAGCATAGATTGTAAATTCTTAAAAAAACTAAAATGTAATGAGAATTGGAGAAAATAAATATTTGAGAAAGCATCAGGATAAATGTCTCCTTGTTAGAGTTATCTGATTACTTTAGAATCTTTTCTTCAACATGGGTACAGGAAAAGGCTTTCTAACTATGACTCAACATTTACATGCCTGAGTTCATTTTTTTTTTAATTAATTTTTTTATTGGAGTATAGTTGATTTACAATGTTGTGTTAGTTTCTGGTGTACAGCAAAGTGAGTCACTTATACATATACATATATCCACTCTTTTTAAAATTCTATTCTCATATAGGTCATTACAGAGTATTGAATAGAGTTCCTTGTGCTATACGAAGTGACCAACAAGGGATTAGTCTCCAAAATATACTGAGTTCACTTTTGATAAGGGCCAAGGAAGCTGTGATTGCCTCAACCCTCCCACAGACAGCAGCTGTTAACTCTGGAGAAAATTTTTTTAAATAAATAATAAACAAACACACACACAAGTACTGGCAGACACGGCACAGTGATCCAAGAGTAGCAGAAACTTGAAAGAAGTTCACCATTGGAAAAAGGAAATGGCACTAGTGATTTTCTCATTTCACCACTTCTAGCCTGAAGGCAGGCCTCGCCTGCACCATACACGGAAGCTAAAATGCCAATAGACTACAAAATGCCACTTTCCAGTGAAATAGAAACTGGAAAAAGGGAGTGCCAGAGATTGGGGGCACAAATTACATGCATAAACTCTGCCTACATATCTGGCCTATCCCTAAACCACAAGAGCTAAGGGCAGAGTCTTGGCTGTATACATAAAAATGAAATTATGGAGCCAAGATTTGATCTGGGTCAAAAATCCAGAAATTAGCAGAATTAAAGCCACTAAATCAATAAACAGTCTTTAGTAAGAGTTTATCATGCATGTAAGAACATTTTGCAAACCAGGAGCTTTCAAAAGTAAAAACTGATGTGAAGCTCAAAGGGCTTCATTAAATTACAGGATGGCTTATAACGTGAAAACGAGGAAGTTGTTTACCCTTTACAGAGATCGGTTATTACAGTGGGGGTTTCCAGATGGCAAGGGATTGGTTAAGAGTGATTATTATTTTTAGGAAGATGACATCATATTATTTTTAGGAAGATGACTTAAGTTTCTTTTATGATTGTCAAAGGCATTTACAGGAAATAACCTAGGTTGTTTCCCTTATGTTCATGAAATAGATTTAGTTTTGTCTACATGGCTTAAATGGTTTAGTCTTCTCAGGGAATTCTCAAGTCTGGTCTCCATTTTGTATTTAATGTTAATACCTGATACTCAAAAGACTGAGTTTTCAATCTGAGGACAACTAAACTAGTTGCCTACTAAAAACGAAACAAAAATGTCTCTTTAGGGTAAAATAACAGAATCTAAATTCTCCAACAAAAAACTTTTCATAGCACATAGGATACAATCTAAAATTGCACAGTATATGAAGAAACAGAGAAATGTGGCCCATACTCGAAGTTGAAGACAATATATTCGAGGCTGACTATGAGAAGATCCAGATTTTCGAGTTAGCAGACTAGGACTTTAAAGCAGCTGTTATAACCATGCTCCATGGCATAAAGGAAGCTTAATCTGCAATACCTGATAAATGGAATATTTCAGTTGAGAAATAAAAAATAAAAAATAAAAAGGAAATTCTATAGCTAAAAACCTCAATATTTGAAATCTTAAAAAAAACCAATAAAAATGCTCAGTGGCGATACAACAAAATGGAGATAGTAAAAGACTGTGAACTTGAAGATAGATCCACAGAAATTATTTAAAAACGAAACAGAATATTAGTAATATTTGGGAGCAATTACACACACATATTTGGAGTCCTGTAAAGAGAGAAAGAACGGGACAGAAAAATATATTCAAAGAATAATAACTGAAATGTCCTCAAATTTGTTGAAAGATACAAATTTACATTCAGTGAGCTCAGAAAACCTCAAGTAGATTAAAAGTAAAGAAAACTATGCCAAGAAACACCATAGTCAAAACACTTAAAGTATTTTGAACAGAACATCTAAATGCAGTGGGAGCAAAATGGTGCCACGTATACACTGGGCAATATTTCACATGACTCGTGACTTCAAAAACAATGGCGTCCAGAGGATATTGGGCCAACATCTTTACAGTGCTGAATGCAAAAATAACCTGTCAACCCAGAATTCTATAATCAACTGACGTCTCAGGAAAAAAGAAACAAAGACACTGTTTTATGCACAAAGCCTGATAAAATGTATCATCAGCCCATCTGAGCTACAAGAAGTAACAAAACAGATGGAAACTTGTATATTCATGATGGAGTGAAAACTAAGCCAATCACATGGACATAAAGAGGGAGTGTGGGTCCATGATTATCCTCATTTGAGAAATGGGGACCTGGTGGCACGGAAGAGGATATTACTTGGAGTTGCCTACTGCACACTTCAAATTTCTTTAAAGCCCCATTCAAAAAGGAAGTAAAAATGTCATAGACTGTCCCATGATATAGATAGATATGTTTCAATAGTGAAATTATTAAATTATTATTAATATTAACAATCATGAGACAATACCTCTGCAAAAATATTCACTTAAAATTGAGAAGCAAGAAATAGAGCTTGCTTGCTGTGTGGCTTTGCATGCTGCCCCCTCGGCCATTAGATTTAAGACTTGGACAAATTGAGACTGATTGTGATGGAAAGAAATATCCTTTACATCTGACAAAGGCAGAAATAAAAATATAGTTTGAAATTGCCCTTTAACCCAGGAGGGTGGTGGGATATAACATCCAATGTTAACCTTCTATTTTGCAAACCAAGCTTTTCTCTGTTAGAATATTTAGCAACCTCACCCTGCTAATCAAAATGTATATATACGTCCAATTCAAATCTCCAGATTTTTTTAAAGGAACTACTGCAAAACGGGTTTTGTCCTTTCTGAAATTATACCACTGAGTTTTGAAAAGTACCAGACTTCTGCTCAATTTCTATAAAGTTTGGTCTGGGTTTCTACACAGCATACCAGATTGTCAAAACCATTTTTTTCCTCTTGATTTTGTTTTTATTCCTTTACTTAACACTTCCAGCTTGCTGCCATCTACAAATCTTAAAGCCATGCCCTTTATCTGTCTTTCTCCTGCTTATTAATCAAATTTTTAACATGACAGGGATAAGAGGCAACACACACTGTAGGACTCTGCTAGAGACACTCCACTTTGTAGTTTAATATTTATTAACATTCTTTGGGCATCTAGCTACAATACAACTTGATTTTTCTGTGAAAAACTTTTTTTGGCTTCTTTTCCTTATCTTTAATATGGGCTGGATTTCATAGCAGTGTTTCCTGAACCATCTGTGGTAAGGGACAGTTTTGCTTTTTAATTGTCAGTGATCTATGTTTTTGCAAAATATAATAAAAAATGAAATGTAAAAAAATAAAATTGCTAGAACAATGATAAATAAAAGAGAAATTAAACCAGAACCATTTTATTATTATACTCAACAGACATAAGATCATATTTCAATAATCCAATCAAATATATAGTAGGAAAAAAGAACTGTTGCAAAACTATACATATTATTCATTGAAATTGTGCATATAAGTAATTAATATAGGAAATATTGTTACAGTTGTAACTTTTTGTTGTTCTCCAACTTTCACCAAAGGTTATTAATGAAATAACAATCCCCATACTAAACTCCTGTATGCACATTTTGAATCAATTTTGTGTTTGTCAATAATGTTTTTAAAGTGACAGACAAATTTGCATTCTGCTTGTTAACTGATATAATTTAGATTGGATAAATGACATCACCACCCATGGAGGTTAACCTCAGTGTTTTGATTTCACAGAACTCATAGTAGAGAAGCCAGTCTCAGAAAGAGGTGTGCTGACCAGACTGGAAGACAAGAATTTGAAGTAAATTCAGTAAGCTTATGCAATTCACTTTTATTTAACATAAAGTGATTCTGTATTTTAAAAATTTATCTTCAATCCTTCATCAGTAGTGAGTTCTGGCCGTTAATCTGATAAATCTTATAAACTTTACTTAAAGTTACACTTTGATAAAAGAAATAGAGTTCATCTTTTTTTCTGGTGTGGATATTTGATGAAAGAATAAAATTCAAAATATTCTATTACATTTGTGTTTGGTGATAATTTTTCACAAATGTGCAAAATCAAGATTCACTTAGTAAGTGTGTGTGAATACTTCCTTCCAGTCATGGAAGTATTAAGATGATTTTAAAAATTCAAGTACTTTGGTACAGGGCAAAACTGTATTTGGTGCCCTGATCAGTTAGCAATGCAAGACAGGAGATTTGAAAGTAAAATTAGCATTCCTTACCATATTATCTGACTAAATTTGAAAATGTAACTATCTGCTAGGAAATATTATTGCAGTACTTTATATGCAGCCATTTAGTTTGAATGAGACAAAAATACCATTAATTTCCTCAGTCTGTCTCTACACTTTAAAGAGCTAATCTCCAGGGTGCTAGCTGTCACAGTGCTGAGTCACTGATATATTCTGGCTTCATGCTAGGAGCAACTACTTCAAATGTGGTATTAAAAAGTGTTCATGTTTCTTGCTTCTTTTGACAGTTCTTAGCAGAGTTTGTTAAATTCTAATGTTTACTTAAACATTTTTTAAAGATATGCCCAAATTGCTTTTATTTTCATGTAGTTGATATGTAAAACCATCTCATGTAGAAAACCAGAGGGCACATGAGTTACAGAAATTACCCATCTATAAATTCTTGCCATTGAATTTAAATATTTTAATCTATAATGGCAATGAGGCTTATAATTGTGAAAATCTTAACAAAATCATACCTAAAATGAGAGAAAATTTCTGCTTGTGATTGACTTTTGATTATGGACAATATTCACAAAGCATCCAAGAAGGACTGGGTGCACATTTTTCTGTGCTTTCATAAAAGTTTGACTGTAGGTGTAGGTATAAGGTTATTGTTGCTGCTGTGACAAACTACCATCAACTTGGTGGCTTAAGACAATCCAAATTTATTACCTTGCAATTACAGAGGTCAGAAGTCTGACATAGGTCTCACTGGGCTAAAATAAAGGTGTTGGTAGATCGGTGTTTCTTTCTGGAGTCTCTAGGGGAGAATCTGTTTCCATGCCTTTTCAAGCTTCTAGAGGCCACCTATATTCTTTGACTCATACGCCCATTTCTTCATCTTTAAGACATCAACACTGGGCCATGTCCTTCTCACACTGCCATCTCTCTAATCCTGCCTCCTCTCTCAGCCTCTTCTCCTTTTGAGGATCCATGTGATTACATCGGGCCCACCCGGATAATCTAAAATAATCCCCCCATCCCACAGTCAGCTGATTGGCAACATTAATTCAATATGAAACCTTAGTTCTCCTTTGCCATATAGGCTAACATATTCATAGGTTCTGGAGTTGGTATGTGGACATCTTAGGTGGGCATTATCCTGCCTATCACCATGCATTTTATTTTGTATGTAATACCATTACCCAGGTACTGTCATTGTTGATGAATTATTAGATTCTTGACAGCAGGGACTCTTCCATCATTTTGTTCTAATAGGCGGCACCATTTGTAGCTTAGTAAATATATTTGAAAGTTTGCTGATATTCCACACCACAATTTGTGTTTTACACACATACATATATGTATATGACATATATACATATGTAAATGTGTTTATAAAGTCTTATAACCAAGCAGGACCCTATGGGGCCTTCTGGGGACAGATTCCCCCGTCCTCTGCCTGTCTCTTGTTTGTAGAAAAACTTTAGCCTCCCAGGCCTTCCCTGAGTTCCAAAGAGTAAATTTAATCAGAGAAGTGAGAAAATGCAGGAACAAAGGAAAACAGTCAAGCAAGACAAAATATTAACAGTTTAGCCCTTAAAGTCAAGAAACTTCTGTTCCTCCTCAAAGGCTATAGATAATATTCCGAGCCATGTCCTTTAGGCTGTTTCGCAGATGCTGAAACCCGCACCAGGCAGAAGAAGTTAACTGTATGCAGCCCACAAGCATGTGGACCCCCCAGACCAGTTGGAACCAGAAGGTGGATGACGTTGACTCCCGATTACCTCACCACCAACCAATCAGAACAGTGTCCACGAGCTGATCACACACCCCACGAGCCCCCTCCTTCACCCATCTTTAAAAACCTTTCCCTGAAAGCCATAGGGGAGTTCGGGTCTTTTAAGACTAGCTGCCTGGATTCCTTTGCTTGTGCCTGCAGTAAATGCTGCCCTTTCCTTCACCACAAGCTGGTGTCAGTAGACTGGCTTTGCAGTGGGTGGGCAAGAGGACCCAAGTTTTGTTAGGTCACAGTCCAGTGAAAACCTGAGGTTTAATCTACATGGAGGCAGCTTTATTGACTAGACTGCTAAGTCTTGAGGACGGATGTACTTTGCATTTCTATTTCCCTGCTTAAGTTCTGATTCTACTGAGACAGAGAGAAAGAGAGACAGAGACAGAGAAACAGAGAGACAGAGAGAGAGAGAGTCAACAGAGGAATAGGCAGCTAAAGATCGAAATAGAAGCTTTATTAGTGAGAATGACTAGGCTGGAGGAATATGGGGAGAAATGGGCTCCCTGATCCTTATGGCCGGATACAGGCAAAGTTTCCCATTGGTCCCAAGCGGTGTTGGAAACCTCCCATGGGAATCCACCCTGATAGTATTCTTGGCACGGGGGGAAGAGATTAGAGCATCTACTCTTGGGTGCAACAGAGTGTGGGTTATGTGCCAGTTCCCCTCTCAGGTTCAATATCTCCCCGCGGGGAGAAGAGTAGAGCCACTGACCAGGCACAGTGAAAGCCCCTCCCGGTGGAACCACCACAGGGGGTTGGAAGAACTCCCCTCTCCACCCAAAGACCAGTCATTTCATTAGAAATACAAATCTATCTATTCACTCAAAACGTCAAAACCAGTGTGGATAAAGACAAACGAGCAGTTATGTTTGAATATAAATACAAATTTTTAGAAACCTATTAAAGTCACTTAAAAAGAAAGTTGGTAACATTATATAGTATTTTAACTATACTGAAATATGTCGGGAAATAGCAAGGCATACACCAGTAAATTGAACTGTAAGAAGTAATTTTCCAAATAATCTTCTCTGCCACTTGTTCAAAGAGCTTTCAGTTTCAAACTATTTATTTTGGTAACAGCTGTTTTACATATTTTTTTACATATAAACAGAATTTTGGTCTAAACTATGGAAAATACTGAGAGGGACAATTAAAAAATAATTATCTGAATATTTATAAATACGTTACTAATACCTGTTTTCCTTTGCACCAAAATCTATAAATTGCAGAGTACGTTCCCAATAAAACGAGGCATCTGTGTATAAGGAGTGGGATAGAAGACCTTTCTCCTCTGGCGTGATGTGCTCTTTGAGACCAGGGATGGAACCATGCACATCTCAGGAGCTAAGCAAAGGTTGGTTGAGGCAAAGAATAAATGAATCTCCACACCAAGACAGGAAGTCATTTCCATTTGGTTGGAGCCAGACTTCCTGAGTTCAAATCCCGTCTCTACAATGCATGATTTCAGGCCAGTTACTTAATATCTCTGTGCCTCAGTTTCCTCAAGTGGTAAAAGGATTATAATAATAGAACCTACCATGAGGTTATTGTAAACGTTGGTTGAGTTGGACATGTAAAGCTCTTAGAACAACAGCTGGCATGTTTTAAGCTATTATACGTTCCCAGTGAAATAAATAAAGACTTAGAGATTTTTTCATGCCACTTAGAAAAATCCAGGACTTGAGCTCAGCATTCTGATTCTTAAGTTCGGCTCTATGTATAATACGCCTGAACTATGTTCAAGATACATATTCTTAGGATTGAAACATTCCACATTTAAAGTTACATGTTTGGGCTTGCATGAGGATATTCCTATAACAAAATGAAATGTTCTTAAGATATCCAGCTTTGTGGGATTATCAATTTTTTAAGCACAAATACATAATTTGACTTCTGATGCCACATAACATTTACGATCTCAGTGACCTCCAAAAATTTTCTGATGATTTTCTCAGCATTTCACAGGATTCCACTGGGTTTCTTACCTGTTGTTTGGGTTGTGATTTGTCACCCCTCCTCTCTTCTCCTGATATCAGTTGCTAATCTGACCTGCTTGCCTGCACCTTGGTATTTTCTCTCGGCTTGATTTGTGCTAAACTTGGACATAAACTGCTCTCAATCCTCTAATGCAACATTAATAAAAGATCATGATGTGATATCTTTTCCTGCATTTTTGGGGTTATTTCAGGGGTGTTTTAGCATGATGCCTGTAAGAAGTTAAAATTAAATATGGGATTCTTTGTTGGCCCCAGCCTGCTGTCTCCTTACAAAAAACTTCTTCCCATCTCCTCTCTCATTGGTGTGCTAGAAAGCTTCAAATTGTGCTTTGCACGCCAAACGGAAGGAAAAATCAGCTAAATTCAGAACTGACACTTCACATCATGGATTAGTAGAGAAAATAAATTTTAATGCTTTTTTATGTTAATTAAATTAGATATTGGGGCCATAAACATAATCATGATAGAGATAGTCTCTCTGCCGCCACGGAAATAAATTTTGAAATTTATATTATTTTTACTGTTCATGGATTTTTGTAAGATATCGACCATTTATCTAGTTACAGAATAATACGACACAATTTTAATATGAAATAATCAAATCTTGATTGTATGATAGGAAAGGAATGTAAAGGAACAAATGTTTACCAAGTGGGTTTTCTAACAGTGTGATTTTTCTCCATCTGAGAGAAAATTTTATGTGCAGAAAAAAAGTTTTTGCAGTTATTTGAGAGATAAATTACCATTGTTTTATGAAAGTGACACGTCATTAAAAATGCTTCAGCTGAGCTTTAAATTCAGCTCAAAATATCATTTGAGTCATTCTGGCTCAAAATCAAGATCCTTTCATTACAACCTGGGGCTTTTCTTTTTTAATAACAGTCATTAAAATACTTATTGAGATGCTATGCACTGGGCACAGATTTTCAGGAAGACACAAAGAACTCGCAGTCTGGTGGAAAGCTATGTGGATACAGTGGAGGCTGTAATACTGCAACGGGCTCTGAGTGCAGAAAGGAAGGCGGATTACCATGGAGGCGCCATATGCAATCCACGTCAGTGCGGGCGGTATTTGAGCGGCACTGTGTAGCCTGGGTCTTAGGAGCCCGCATTCCTAACTTTTAATACTTGGTTTGCTTGTAGTATGACTTGGTGCAAGTTACTTAACCATTTCGAGCCATAGTTTCCTCATCTGTAAAATGAGAAGACTAATACACACTATGCAGTTGTCTTCTAAGGATGACCGATACAAAGAACACGTTAAATAATGTGTTTCCATGAGTTCGAAAATGTGTATTTTTACAATTTATTTTAATAAAGTACACAAATTATGTATCTTTTGCATATGTCCACTTACTTTTTTTCTGTGAAGTTCAAGAAGCAATTGCTATTATACCTAATTTTTTAAACAAAATTTGGCCAATACTAGTCCTCCTAGAAAAGGACATACACATATTTGGGGAAATTATGAAGCAAGGCCAGTCTACATTACTTAGGAAGTAAAAATATAAAGTATGTTAAGCTTAATATTATCAACTTCAAGTTCAGAGTACTTACATCTTTTCAATATTTAGTCTTTGTTCAAAGACCAAGTCACTTTCTAACATCCAACATATGCATTATCTATCTCTCTTTCATAAAAATTTCTCTTACTGATCCTCCCATTTTCTGAACTTCTAAAAATTTAGTCTAGGTAGTATTCTAATTCTCAATCAAATACATATTTAGGTACCATAATACATTTGTATTTTCTTTTTAAATGTGTGTTGACTTTTTTTCTTTCCAAGGCAAGCCTTTAAAGCATGGTAATTTTCTTCTAGGATAATTATGGTCTCATAGCAGGACATTTTTGAATGCCACACAGAAAATAGCCTCTTTCACACCAACTGTATTTATGTAAAAGTGCTTCAGAGGAGCCTACAGTTCACTTTTCCCACCTTAATTCACTCATTAGTGGTGATTTCCTTTGGTCCCCCATATTTCCTTTTATCAGTGAAGGAGCACCATCTGGTACCACACAACAGTAAAATCAAACCACACAGAACACACGCAGGGAAGACTCACTTCAACCTCCCTCCTCCCACCAAACATCTGCTTCCCTGTGCAGTTTTGGAGTGGCATTTTGAAAGGAAATGTGGGAACCATGGTAGTAATTTGAACTAGGTTAAGCAATTTTGATGTTTGATGAAGACATCTGTAATGAGGATTTCAAATCACCAGTATAATCAGTGTTTGCTTGTGTTAAAATTCTATGTCTTAGGCGTTGAATTTATATAGTTCTTGAGAATCACTTTTTAAAAATATTTTCCACTAGCTCAGTAAGTGCCTCTTATTTACTGGTGGTGATAAGTTAAATTTTGGCTTGTTAAAGTTTGTATTGTATTATGTATTCTGAAGAAGTTAAGTCTGAGCTAATGGAATTCGTTTGTTTATAATTAAGAATACTCTGGGGGAGGTGGGAGAAGATGGTGGAAGAGTAAGACGCGGAGATCACCTTCCTTCCCACAGATACAGTAGAAATACATCTACACGTGGAACTGCTCCTACAGAACACCCACTGAATGCTGGCAGAAAACGTCAGACCTCCCAAAAGGCAAGAAACTGCCCCCGTACTTGGGTAGGGCAAAAGAAAAAAACAAATAACAGAGACAAAAGAATAGGGACGGCACCTGCACCAGTGGGAGGGAGCTGTGAAGGAGGAAAGATATCCACGCACTAGGAAGGACCTTCGCGGGCAGAGACTGCGGGTGGCAGAGGGGGGAAGCTTTGGAGCCACGGAGGAGAGCGCAGCAACAGGGGTGCGGAGGGCAAAGCGGAGATATTCCCGCACGGAGGATCAGTGCCGACCAGCACTCACCAGCCCGAGAGGCTCCTCTGCTCCCCCGCCGGGGCGGGCGGGGCTGGGAGCTGAGGCTCGGCTTCGGTCGGATCGCAGGGAGAGGACTGGGGTTGGCGGCGTGAACACAGCCTGAAGGGGTTAGTGCACCACAGCTAGCCCGGAGGGAGTCCGGGAAAAAGTCTGCAGCTGCCGAAGAGGCAAGAGACTTTTTCTTGCTTCTTTGTTTCGCGGTGCGCAAGGAGAGGGGATTCAGAGCGCTGCCTAGACGAACTCCAGAGACTGGCGCAAGCCGCGGCGATCAGCACGGACCCCAGAGACGGGCGTGAGACGCTGGGGCTGCTGCTGCCGCCTCCAAAAATCCTGTGTGCGAGGACAGGTCACTCTCCACACCTCCGCACCCGGGAGCCTGTGCAGCCCGCCACCGCCAGGGTCCCGTGATCCAGGGACAACTTCCCCGGGAGAACGCACTGCGCGCCTCAGGCTGCTGCAACGTCACGCCGCCTCTGCCGCCGCAGGCTCGCCCCGCCTCCTCCTCCATACCGCTCCCTCCCCGCGGCCTGGGTGAGCCAGAGCCCCCGAAGCAGCTGCTCCTTTAACCCCGTCCTGTCTGGGCGTGGAACAGAAGCCCTCAGGCGACCTACATGCAGAGGCGGGTCCAAATCCAAAGCTGAACCCCGGGAGCTGTGCAAACAGAGAAGAGAAGGGGAAATCTCTCCCAGCAGCCTCAGAGGCAGCGGATTAAAACTCCACAAACAACTTGATGTGCCTGCACCTGTTGAATACCTGAATAGACAACGAATCATCCCAAAGTCAGGAGGTGGACTCTGGGAGCAGGAGACATTAATTTTTCCCCTTTTCCTTTTTTTGTGAGTGTATATGTATATGCTTCTGGGTGAGAGTCTGTCTGTATAGCTTTGCTTTATAATAGCTTTATTTTACTTCACTATATTATAGCCTCTTTCTTTCTATTTTTTCTCCCTTTTACTCTGAGCCGTGTGGACGAAAGGCTCTTGGTGCTCCAGCCAGGCATCAGGGCCGTACCTCTGAGGTGGGAGAGCCAACTTCAGGACACTGGTCCACAAGAGACTTCCCAGCTCCACGTAATACCAAACGGCAAAAATCTCTCAGAGATCTCCATCTCAACATCAAGACCCAGCATCACTCAACGACCAGCAAGCTACAGTGCTGAACACCCTATGCCAAACAACTAGCAAGACAGGAACACAGTCCCATCCAATAGCAGAGAGGCTGCCTAAAATCATAATAAGGCCACAGACACTCCAAAATATACCACCAGACATGGACGTGCCCACCAGAAAGACAAGATCCAGCCTCATCCACCAGAACTCAGGCACTAGTTCCCTCCACCAGGAAGCCTACACAACCCACTGAACCAACCTTAGCCACTGGGGACAGATACCAAAAACAACGGGAACTACGAACCTGCAGCCTGTGAAAAGGAGACCCCAAACACAGTAAGATAAGCAAAATGAGACGACAGAAAAACACACAGCAGATGAAGGAACAGGGTCAAAACACACTTAACAAATGAAGAGGACTTAACAAATGAAGAGGAAATAGGTAGTCTACCTGAAAAAGAATTCAGAATAATAATAGTAAGGATGATCCAAACTCTGGGAAATAGAATAGACAAAATGCAAGAAACATTTAACAAGGACGTAGAAGAACTAAAGAGGAACCAAGCAACGATGAAAAACAAAATAAATGAAATTAAAAATACTCTAGATGGGATCAATAGCAGAATAACTGAGGCAGAAGAAAGGATAAGTGACCTGGAAGATAAAATGGTGGAAATAACTACTGCAGAGCAGGATAAAGAAAAAAGAATGAAAAGAACTGAGGACAGTCTCAGAGACCTCTGGGACAACATTAAACGCACCAACATTTGAATTATAGGGGTCCCAGAAGAAGAAGAGAAAAAGAAAGGGACTGAGAAAATATTTGAAGAGATTATAGTTGAAAACTTCCCTAATATGGGAAAGGAAATAGTTAATCAAGTCCTGGAAGCACAGAGAGTCCCATACAGGATAAACCCAAGGAGAAACACACCAAGACACATATTAATCAAACTGTCAAAAATTAAATATAAGGAAAACATATTAAAAGCAGCAAGGGAAAAAAAATACAAATAACACACAAGGGAATCCCCATAAGGTTAACATCTGATCTTTCAGCAGAAACTCTGCAAGCCAGAAGGGAGTGGCAGGATATACTTAAAGTGATGAAGGAGAAAAACCTACAACCAAGATTACTCTACACAGCAAGGATCTCATTCAGATTTGATGGAGAAATTAAAACCTTTACAGACAAGCAAAAGCTGAGAGA
Source organism: Balaenoptera acutorostrata (assembly GCF_949987535.1). Classification (NCBI taxonomy): domain Eukaryota; kingdom Metazoa; phylum Chordata; class Mammalia; order Artiodactyla; family Balaenopteridae; genus Balaenoptera; species Balaenoptera acutorostrata. The sequence continues at coordinate 9,940,308 of NC_080076.1, forward strand.
GTTCAGCACCACCAAACCAGCTTTACAACAAATGCTAAAGGAACTTCTCTAGGCAAGAAACACAAGAGAAGGAAAACACCTACAATAACAAACCCAAAACATTTAAGAAAATGGGAATAGGAACATACATATCGATAATTACCTTGAATGTAAATGGATTAAATGCTCCCACCAAAAGACACAGGCTGGCTGAATGGATACAAAAACAAGACCCATATATATGCTGTCTACAAGAGACCCACTTCAGACCTAGAGACACATACAGACTGAAAGTGAGGGGATGGAAAAAGATATTCCATGCAAATGGAAATCAAAAGAAAGCTGGAGTAGCAATTCTCATATCAGACAAAATAGACTTTAAAATAAAGACTATTACAAGAGACAAAGAAGGACACTATATAATGATCAAGGGATCGATCCAAGAGGAAGGTATAACAATTGTAAATATTTATGCACCCAACATAAGAGCACCTCAATACATAAGGCAAATACTAACAGCCATAAAAGGGGAAATCGACAGCAACACAATCATAGTAGGGGACTTTAACACCCCACTTTCACCAATAGAGAGACCATCCAAAATGAAAACAAATAAGGAAACACAAGCTTTAAATGATACATTAAACAAGATGGACTTGATTGATATTTATAGGACATTCCACCCAAAAACAACAGAATACACATTTTTCTCAAGTGCTCATGGAACATTCTCCAGGATAGATCATATCTTGGGTCACAAATCAAGCCTTGGTAAATTTAAGAAAATTGAAATCGTATCAAGTATCTTCTCCGACCACAATGCTATGAGACTAGATATCAATTACAGGAAAATATCTGTAAAAAACACAAACACATGGAGGCTACACAATACACTACTTAATAACGAAGTGATTACTGAAGAAATCAAAGGGGAAATCAAAAAATACCTAGAAACAAATGACAATGGAGATACGACGACCCAAAACCTATGGGACGCAGCAAAAGCAGTGCTAAGAGGGAATTTTACAGCAATACAAGCCTACCTCAAGAAACAGGAAACATCTCGAATAAACAACCTAACTTTGCACCTAAAGCAATTAGAGAAAGAAGAACAAAAAACCCCCAAAGCCAGCAGAAGGAAAGAAATCAGAAAGATTAGGTCAGAAATAAATGAAAAAGAAATGAAGGAAACAGTAGCAAAAATCAATGAAACTAAAAGCTGGTTCTTTGAGAAGATAAACAAAATTGATAAACCATTAGCCAGACTCATCAAGAGAAAAAGGGAGAAGACTCAAATCAATAGAATTAGAAATGAAAAAGGAGAAGTAACCACTGACACTGCAGAAATACAAACGATCATGAGAGATTACTACAAGCAACTCTATGCCAATAAAATGGACAACTTGGAAGAAATGGACAGATTCTTAGAAATGCACAAACTGCCGAGACTGAACCAGGAAGAAATAGAAAATATGAACAGACCAATCACAAGCACTGAAATTGAAACTGTGATTAAAAACCTTCCAACAAACAAAAGCCCAGGACCAGATGGCTTCACAGGCGAATTCTATCAAACATTTAGAGAAGAGCTAACACCTATCCTTCTCAAACTCTTCCAAAATATTGCAGAGGGAGGAACACTCCCCAACTCATTCTACGAGGCCACCATCACCCTGATACCAAAACCAGACAAAGATGTCACAAAGAAAGAAAACTACAGGCCAATATCACTGATGAACATAGATGCAAAAATCCTCAACAAAATACTAGCAAACAGAATCCAACAGCACATTAAAAGGATCATACACCATGATCAAGTGGGGTTTATCCCAGGAATGCAAGGATTCTTCAACATACGCAAATCAATCAATGTGATACACCATATTAACAAATTAAAGGAGAAAAACCATAGGATCATCTCAATAGATGCAGAGAAAGCTTTCGACAAAATTCAACACCCATTTATGATAAAAGCCCTGCAGAAAGTAGGCATAGAGGGAACTTTCCTCAACATAATAAAGGCCATATATGACAAACCCACAGCCAACATTGTCCTCAATGGTGAAAAACTGAAACCATTTCCACTAAGATCAGGAATAAGACAAGGTTGCCCACTCTCACCACTATTATTCAACATAGTTTTGGAAGTGTTAGCCACAGCAATTAGAGAAGACAAAGAAATAAAAGGAATCCAAATCGGAAAAGAAGAAGTAAAGCTGTCACTATTTGCAGATGACATGATACTATACATAGAGAATCCTAAAGATGCTACCAGAAAACTCCTAGAGCTAATCAATGAATTTGGTAAAGTAGCAGGATACAAAATTAATGCACAGAAATCTCTGCATTTCTATACACTAATGATGAAAAATCTGAAAGTGAAATTAAGAAAACACTCCTGTTTACCATTGCAACAAAAAGAATAAAATATCTAGGAAAAAACCTACCTAAGGAGACAAAAGACCTGTATGCAGAAAATTATAAGACACTGATGAAAGAAATTAAAGATGATACAAATAGATGGAGAGATATACCATGTTCCTGGATTGGAAGAATCAACATTGTGAAAATGACTCTACTACACAAAGCAATCTACAGATTCAATGCAATCCCTATCAAACTACCACTGGCATTTTTCACAGAAATAGAGCAAAAAATTTCACAATTTGTATGGAAACACAAAAGACCCCGAATAGCCAAAGCAATCTTGAGAACGAAAAATGGAGCTGGGGGAATCAGGCTCCCTGACTTCAGACTATATTACGAAGCTTCAGTAATCAAGACAGTTTGGTACTGGCACAAAAACAGAAATATAGATCAATGGAACAGGATAGAAAGCCCAGAGATAAACCCACACACATATGGTCACCTTATCTTTGATAAAGGAGGCAAGCATATACAGTGGAGAAAAGACAGCCTCTCCAATAAGTGGTGCTGGGAAAATTGGACAGATACATGTAAAAGTATGAAATTAGAACACTCCCTGACACCATGCACAAAAATAAACTCAAAATGGATTAAAGACCTAAGTGTAAGGGCAGACACTATCAAACTCTTAGAGGAAAACATAGGCAGAACACTCTATGACATACATCACAGCAAGATTCTTTTTGACCCAGCTCCCAGAGAAATGGAAATAAGAACACAAATAAACAAATGGGACCTAATGAAACTTAAAAGCTTTTGCACAGCAAAGGAAATGATAAACAAGACCAAAAGACAACCATCAGAATGGGAGAAAATATTTGCAAATGAAGCAACTGACAAAGGATTAATCTCCAAGATTTACAAGCAGCTCATGCAGCTCAATAACAAAAAAACGAACAACCCAATCCAAAAATGGGCAGAAGACCTAAATAGACATTTCTCCAAAGAAGATATACAGATGGCCTACAGACACATGAAAGAATGCTCAACATCATTAATCATTAGAGAAATGCAAATCAAAACTACAATGAGATATCATCTCACACCGGTCAGAATGGCCATCGTCAAAAAATCTAGAAACAATAAATGCTGGAGAGGGTGTGGAGGAAAGGGAACACTCTTGCATTGTTGGTGGGAATGTAAATTGATACAGCCACTATGGAGAACAGTATGGAGGTTCCTTAAAAACTACAAATAGAACTACCATACGACCCAGCAATCCCACTACTGGGCATATACCCTGAGAAAACCATAGGTCAAAAAGAGTCATGTACCAAAATGTTCATTGCAGCTCTATTTACAATAGCCAGGACATGGAAGCAACCTAAATGTCCATCGACAGATGAATGGATAAAGAAGATGTGGCACATATATACAATGGAATATTACTCAGCCATAAAAAGAAATGAAATGGAGGTATTTGTAATGAGGTGGATGGAGTTAGAGTCTGTCATACAGAGTGAAGTAAGTCAGAAAGAGAAAAACAAATACAGTATGCTAACACATATATACGGAATCTAAGGGGAAAAAAAAAAAAAGGCCATGAAGAACCTAGTGGCAAGACGGGAATAAAGACACAGACCTACCAGAGAATGGACTTGAGGATATGGGGAGGGGGTGGTGTGAGATGTGACAGGGTAAGAGAGTGTCATGGACATATATACACTACCAAATAAAATAGATAGCTAGTGGGAAGCAGCCGCATAGCACAGGGAGATCAGCTCGGTGCTTTGTGACCACCTAGAGGGGTGGGATGGGGAGGGTGGGAGGGAGGGAGATGCAAGAGGGAAGAGAAATGGGAACATATTGTATATGTATAACTGATTCACTTTGTTATAAAGCAGAAGCTAACACACCATTGTAAGGCAATTATACTTCAATAAAGATGTTTAAAAAAAAAAAAAAAAGAATACTCTGGCATGAGTAATTACGTACATCATCAAGTATCCAGTATATAACCACAAGTTAATGTGACACCCTTTGTACAAAGAAATAAATATATTGCAATTCTCTTTATTTAACTTATAATCAAGTAACTCCTTAAATAATATTTATAGTTCTCTTGAAATTCCAACTATTCTTTGTCTAGTTTAATTCTTATTTTTCCTACATTTGTGGTTAAGCAATTAAATATAGTAGTACCAAATTATTAAGGTTGAAAGATTAGATTTTTAGTAAAGATTCTTGAGAATCTAAGACAATTAAATTTCTGGAGTTGCAAGGATGCATATCTGTACATCTGTATCAATCTAGAGATTTTGAGTTTATTGGTAATAGTTTGGGGCCAGTTTATATTGATGAGGAAGGAATGAAGGAGAGAAAGAGGGAGAGATAGAGAGAAAGATAGGAAGAGAGAAGAGAGAGAGAGGAAGAAAATATGACTGGTGAAGTGGGATTTGAGTCAGAAAGCCAGATATGGGGCCTTCTACTCATTCAGTTATGTCATCTTGTTTTTTTAAAGGATATGTTTTATTATGTGTAACATAGGCAAAATTACTTAAGTCAATAAGTTTTTAAGGAATTTCACATGTTCTAATTCTTTCCATCGCCAATCACCTTAGTTCCTCCAAGTCATAACCTTCGAGATAAGATAGTCCTTTGAAAAAGAAGTTTTGCTCAATCCATAGTTGTCATGTCAGTCAGTCCACAGTTCTTTTAGTTGGGCTTTTTTGATCTCCAGTGGAATATGGACATACTTCACAATTCCCCACCTGTAATCTTTGGGATCCTCTTTCCTCAAGCAATTTACTTTAGGACCATGTTTAGGGTCAGGAGATGGATCTGCCTGGTTCTGAATTTGACACCCTCTAAAAATGCATTAAGTTCAAACCACATTCACTCCTAAGCTATCACACCCTAGAACAGTACAGATCGTTGGGATATGCCAATACCTAACATAAAAACAGTTTTACTGTTAGGTTTTTCATGTCATCGTGATCTAGTCACCTAACTTCTATGAATTTAAGTTTCATTATCCTAAAATGGAGATAATGAAGCCCATTTTGCACTTTCGAGATCTGAGAAAGGTCAGTAGGTAAAGTGGTTCTCCACAGTGGATCAAAACTAAGAATTGGATATACCACTAGGCACAGTTCAGTGACATCTCCTCTTTATCTAACCAGAATCTTTAAGGAATATGAACCCCAGGTATGTCATGAGAAACGCATTAATCACTCTCCAATTAGTGTAGCAACATAGCCCACATGTTTGAAGGCCTGAGGTATGGGGTCGAGTGGAGAAGAGACAGAGTTGCCAATGGAAGTCATACTCCAGAAAAAGACACCAGAGACCCAAGAGACGAACCAGCATGGTCATGGTGTGTCAAATACAGCAGCTGGGGGAAGCAGTAGTTATAGGTATAATTTAGCCTGGACTAAAGCGTACTTTTCCTGAGTCATCTGAGACAAAGAGGGCTGTGAACCATTACATCCTTAAAGCCCAACATTCTGGTCTGGGTTTTTCTCCACAGAAGAATTGGGTATGGGAATGGAAAATTGTTTCCCATTAACTTTTAAAGGAAATAAACACCTGAATTCTGGAGGCTGGAAGGTTTGAGAGAAATAATGTCAGATAGAGACAACAATGGTGAAACAAGCAAATTCACTAATGGGCATTAAAAATCAAAGGGCTAAGTGACATAGCATGGCTGGCCTTGGCCTATTGAGGGATTATAAACCAACGAGGAAAACGGCAGCAGACAGTTGCCAAGAGGAACAGGGAGAGCGGCACATGGACCAGAGGAAGGTAGAGGGTTAGGATGCAGTAGAAAGTATCCCTGTGTCAATTTCCCTCTTTGAGGGGCTCCCAGTGATACCTCAGAGGGGAAGAATAGCAGAGGTCCTGACAGCTGTTTTGGGGAGTTGGTCAATTAAGATAATTTAGAGATAAACCTACAATTAGTTACCTAAGATCCAAATTGATGAGCACTTGGAAATGTTTAAGTTTTACATGTAAAGCAACATTGGATAGCAGAAATCTCAATATATTCACCAAGTTTCAGAAATGTTTTCACCATAGATGAATTAAATTTTAATAGATTCATTATTTGTAACTTAACTTTTTAGTACTCCAGAATCTAGACCATTCAAACATCCAAAATCACAATGCTACGTGCACACATTTGTATAGGAAGAGAGAAACAGGAAAATTGAAAGAACATTTCTTTCTATTTGATTTAAAAATTTTTCTTTAACCCCTTGCCAATTTTCTCATAACTTCCCAGGATCATGCCATTATTTCTTTTCGTAACCAATGGGAGAACCAACGACATAGCTTGAAATATTTGAGCTTTGCTTTCTTAGCTAGGAATGAACTTTCCAGACCTAGGAATGCTTCCAGCTTCAAGTAATAGAAATTCCAAGCAGTGGATTTAACAAATATGGATTTATTTTTTCTAAGATAATAAAAAGTCTTGAGAGAAAGGCACATGCTAGTAGTGATTCAGTGGTTCCATGATGTTGGCGTAGCAGCTCTAATATTCTTGTGGTAACAAAATAGCTGCCAGTATCAAGACATTACATCCACCCCCAGGACAGAGGGATAGAGGAAGTGATGGCAACAGATGCTTCAATCTCTTTACCAGAAAAGCAAAATCTTCCCCCAGAAAATTCTAGCAGAATTTTTATTATGTCTCATTGGACAGAAATGTAACATGTGACCATTCTTAGCCATGAGAGTGTAGAAATAGGAAAATTTATTATTTTTATCTCCTTAAGGGAGGAAGGCAAGGGGAAAAAGGACTAAGAAAGGATGTTAGATTAGCCAGCCAAAACTGTTTACCCTAGCACCCTCCCCCCACCTCAAGACACATCAACACTTTTTTGAAAGTATGTTTGTTGAATAAATAGTGTGAACAAAAGCTCTGGCACCTGTTTCCAAGCAACATGCATATTCTAAGCCTTTCTAATATAAATTCTGGAACCACTAATGCCCCCATTCCATTGTCTCCACTGTCAAAATCACTCTGTGTGTGTGTGTGTGTGTGTATGTGTGAAAGAGAGATTGATTGATTATTCTTTTTTATCCTTTAGGCAGGTGTGGTGGAGACTGGCTAGATGTTCACTGATTCTATTTCCTTTATCTGATCAGACCACATCTCTCAACATCCCCAACTTCCCATAGAATAAAGTGTGAGCAATGTGACTGGGTTTTGAACTATGCAATATGGACAGAAATGATGTCCTGCAAAATCCTCATGTTCTCTCTCTCTCTTTCTCTCATCCTTGCAACTGGAAGTGAAGGACTTCAAGACGGCAGAGCGGAAGAATGAAAGGGTACTGAATCTTTGTCACTGGGGGAGAGTAGCTGACCTGCACTCACCTGTGACATGAGTTAGTCACTGATCTCAGGGGTGTTTGTTCCAGCAACTAGTGGTCCTTATGCTATTTAACATAAATGGTGTATTCACATGTTTAGTTTTTCCCAAATGTCCAGGTAACTGGGTGATTGCTTGTTGTTCGGGGGATTATTATCAGCAAAATGACAGGGGAAGAAATCTATGCTGATGTAATTAAAATTGAATACAGCTTTTTATGATATAATTAATGTCTTTATAAGGACTGCTCAGGAGGTTACCACTTAACAAGTAGGTAGGCAAACCTCTTAAATAACTTGGTAACCGTGAAGATTAGAGTTTTTTAATTAGAGAAGGAAGTAAAAATCTCTTTTTACAATCACTAGGCACAATATATCAGAGTGTCAGGTAATTGCAAATAGATTTAACAACACAGTCTTGACATAATCAAGAAGTAATATTATTTAAAGACTGCTAATCAAATAAAAAAATCAGTCTATCATCAGAGGTAGTCTAATCTGATAGAACCTGAGTTTTTCCATGGCAACTAACTAAAGCTACTATATTTAAGTTGTTGTACTTGGCTTCTCCAGGTTTCTTACTTGTTCCCTTTTTAGTTCTTTAATTTTGTTGAAAGGACAAGTGCTCTTTCTCCCCTTTGCCACCTGGAGATTCCCTAATTATCCTCCAAGTCCCAGAGTAACTGCAATCCTCTGCATGAAGCATTTCTGATTCCCGAGTTTCTTTAAGCAGTGCTGTCTGCTCTCACCATTGGGCTCTCAAAACAAACTGTACATGCCTTCTCGGCACTTGATACTTACATGATCTATGTCTGCCTTTCAGCCGAAGATATTTCCATTTATCCCTGAAACCTGGAATACAGAAAGAAGTAAATTTATTTGTGCAATTTATTTACAGCCCAAATAAGAGTTTGGATCTTTCATAGTTCCTTGACAGAACAGGATCATATTCAAACAAAGTATAGAAAGAAAAGCAATTTTACATATAATTCATATTCTCCCATCTAAATTTTAAAATTAAACTTTCTGCTGTCCTTTTCTGACTTATTTTTAAGATTTAAAATTTCACAAACTAATGTCTTCTTAAGCATCACACCAGCTTCATTTTCAGACTCATCCATCTTCCCAGAAGCAATTACTACTAGAATTGATCATTTTTTCCATCTTTTTTTAGTCAATATTATGTTTCTGATATAATCTAGGTTCTGGACCCAATTGCCAATGTGTGTGGGAGGGATTTCCCCACACCACTAAGAAACTCAATTCAACTCAATTCTGACACTATCTACCTGGAGACCAGAGCAGATTCCACAGGTAAAGGGCTCAGTCCCACCAGGACCACCCCTACTTCACTTGCTAATCACAAGCCCATGTTGTTACCTTTGCTTCTGATCGAGTGCTACAAATCGGAGGCTCAAACACCTCCCTCCGACTCAGGATGCCAATCTGAAGTCCAGGTACTTTGATCAACTGTACTTCTACCTAACTAACTTCTACCTGTACTTCTGACCAACTGGCCATAAATCAGAGGTTCCCATGACCACCTCCTTGGGTTTTATTAATTTGCTAGAGTGGCTCACAGAACCCAGGAAACCTGTTTACTCACAAGATTACCGGTTTATTACAAAAGACATTAAAGATTAGGAATCAACAGCCATTTGAAGAGATACATAAGGCGAACTCCCAAACAACAGAGCTTCTGTCCCAGTGGAGTTTGGGCCTGGCATGGTAGTATGTGAAAGTGTTCTGGTTCCCCAACCTGCAAGCTCTCTGAACCCTCCATTTTTTTTTTTTTTTTTTTTTTTTTATGGAGGCTTCATTATGTAGGCAAGACTGATTAACTCCCTGGCCATAGGTGACTGAGTTAAACTCCAGCTCCTCTCCCCCGCCCCAGAAATCAGGGTGTGGGATAAAAGTTCCAGCCCTCTATTTGGGGTTGGTCCCCTTGGCAACCTTAGCAGCTTTCCAAAAGTCACCTCATTAACATCAACTCAGTTGTGGTGGAAAGGGGCTTGTTATGAATAAAAAGACACCCATTTCACCTTTCTGTCTCTGGAGCGATTTCAGAAACTAAGGACAAGAGATCAAATATTCTAACAAAAGATTCTCCCATTGCTCTCATTGCTCAGGAAATTCCAAGGATATGGGGAGCTGAGAGCCAGGAACTCTGCATGAAGACCAAATATATATGCGAAATGTATTGTGGTCATCTGAATGACCAAATACATACTTCTTATAAATCATAATAATGCAGATACTTATCTATATTAATACCTGAAGATCTAGTTAATTACTAGAGCTCTGTGTATCAATATTTAATAACTGTATGGTTTTACCTGTTTATACCATGTATAAGCATCCTATACATTCCCATGTTGTCAAGTACATTCCTATGTTGTCTATACATTCCCATGTTGTTGAGCATGTTAAATATTTTCAGTATTTCTGTTTGTTTGTTTTCTGGGGCAATGTTGCAACAGAGATGCCACAAAGAGCCTTGTGTTTATTTGTATGTGGTTTTTTAGGGTATATAGCCAGAAGTGAAAATGCTGATTAATGGAAAATACTTTTTTAAATGTGATATATGTATTTTACATGGAAACATATATAAAATGAATATATATTAAACCATGAAATAGTGAATATATGTTGCCACTGCCTAGAATAAAACATGGAATAGGATATTGCAGTATGTTAGAAGTCCCATTACACCACCAGTCCAAAACTCACATATATAGACCATTAAGATAACCATTACCTCAACTTGTTTTAAATTTTTCCTTTGTCTTATCTTATTTTTTTCACATTTAGCCATCTACGCACGTGTGCTTAGTAATAATTGGAAATATATCATTTCCCATTTTATAAGATTATTTTGAGGACTAAAGGACTTTTATGATGCATTTAAAATTAGCTTTTGCATACATAGACCCTGTACAAGTGTTATCTCTGGTTCTGTTGGTGATGGTGTTATTACCATTACTTAACATGTCTCCTGTGCACTGTGTAGTCTCTCTAGGGCATACGTACAGGCATCTAATATCTGGACTGTAAGACATTCAAACGTATTCAGCTACACCAGTTAATACACAACCATTTACCCAGAGTGCATGCAGCAGTTTACATTCTTACCAGCAATAAAGTGAGTATGACTTGTTCCATTTCCTCATAATACTTGATGTTGCCAAACTTTTTCATATTTGCCAAACTGAAGGGTACTAAAGGGTATTTCATTGTGTGTTTAATTTGGACTGTCCCGATGAGACATTTAACCATCTTTTCTTTCATATGTTCATTGGTTGTTTGGGTTTACTCTTTGTCAAGAACCTCTTTAAGACTTTAGACAATTTTGTTGTTTGTTTTCTTATTTTTAAAGCATGGCAGTTCCTTATGTATTTTGTATATAAATCTTGTGTCAGTTTAAGGGTTGTAAATAACCTACCTGGACTTTCTGTCTAGTGTTTTCATATTCTTTATGGTGACATTTCATGAATATTAAATTTTAATTTCAGCTCAGTTTATCATTCTTTTTTGTACTTTTTTGTGTCTTATGTAAAAAGCATTTCACTAATCTATTCACTAATATTGTCTTTGAAAAGTTTTATAGTTTTATCTTCATATTTAGATCTCTATCACTGATTGACTTTTATGTGTGATGTAAGGTAGGAATTCAATTTTATAGCCCCTATTTCATAGGGTTGTTCTGGGGATTGAATGAGTTAATACATCAGTTTTTAGAGGAATGCTTGTTCGGTGTAAGTACGCTACATTTGTTAACTTTTAATCTCTATTGATTTCTAACTTGCTCTCTTGGGCCCTTCTGTCCTCTGAATTGTTAGAATATTGGGCTTTTACGTCCGTTTTCATTTCCTCCAGTTTTGTACCATGTTTTTTAAGGCTGCCCACCATACTTGTGCTGTTTATTTAGAAACCAAGGTCTACTCTGTGCCTGGAGCCAGAAAACATAACCCAAAATTAAAACTGGAGGCTCCCTTAGGAATATGAGAGTGAGATTGCTTTAAGACTTGAAGTCAGGAAAAGTACCAAATGAAAGAGTGAATCCTTAATTGATTTCAGCTCAATTTTCTTTCCTATTTTTTATGTTTACATATTTCTGTGCAGGACAGTAATAATTTATCTTTATAAAAATATGTATGGTAAGACCATGTTTAGTTTTATATGAAACTGTCAAACTGTCTTCCAAAGTGGCTTTCCCATTTTACATTTCCACCAGCAATGAATAAGAGCTCCTGTCACTCCACATCCTCATCAGCATTTGGTGTTGTCAATGTTTTGTATTTTGGCCATTCTCATAGGTGTTTAGTGTTGCTTTCATTTGAATTTCACTGATGATATATGACGTGGAATACTTTTTCATAGGCTTATCTACCATCTGTATATTTTTGGTGAGATGTCTATTAATGTCTTTGGTCCAATTTTAAATCCAGTTGTTTCTCTTCTTACTGTTGAGCTTGAGAGTTCTTTAATAGTATATTTTGAATAACATTCCTTTATCAGATATGTTTTTGGCAAATATTTTCTCCCAGCCTGTGGCTTGTCTTCTCATTCTCTGACATTGTCTTTCAGAGCAGAAGTTCTTATTGTTTTGTTTTTTTTTTAAGAAATTCACGTTCTTTTATTTATTTATGACTGTGTTGAGTCTTCGTTTCTGTGCGAGGGCTTTCTCTAGTTGCGGCAAGTGGGGACCACTCTTCATCGCGGTGCGTGGGCCTCTCACCATCGCGGCCTCTCTTGTTGCGGAGCATAGGCTCCAGACGCGCAGGCTCAGTAATTGTGGCTCACGGGCCCAGTTGTTCCGTGGCATGTGGGATCTTCCCAGACCAGGGCTCGAACCTGTGTCCCCTGCATTGGCAGGCAGATTCTCAACCACTGCGCCACCAGGGAAGCCCCCTTATTGTTTTTAATTGAAGTATAATTGACATACAATATTATATTAGTTTCAGGTGTACAACATAATGATTTGACATTTGTATGCATTACAGAATTATCACCACAATAAGTCTATTCCACAATAAGTCTATTTACAATCTCTTGCCAAAGTTACAAATTATTTTCTTATGATGAGAAATTTTAAGATTTACTCTCTTAGCAACTTTCAAGTTTGCAATATAACATTATTGACTATAGTCCCCAGGCTGTACATTACATCCCTATAGTTATTTATTTTATAACTGGAAGTTTGTACCACTTTATCCTCTTCACCCATTTCATCCATACCCCCAATCTCCCTGTCCTCTGGCAACCACCAATCTGTTCTTTGTATCTATGAGTTTTGTTTTACTTTGCTTTGTTTTTCAGATTCCATAAATAAGTGAAATCATTCAGTATTTGTCTTTCTCTGACGTATTTCACTTAGCATAGTGCCCTCAAGGTCCATATCTTAGATTAGATGCAAACAGAAGGGGGAAATCAGAAGAGAACATTAATTGTATGGTGTAATATATTTTCAATGCCATAATTACATGTAACTACATAAATTTTTGATTCATTTTATATTTGATTTCATTGGTGGAGAGCTCACTATTCCAGTGGATCACAGTAATTGCCACACGTAGATACATTGCTCCAGCATATTTTCATCCCAATATTGCAAAGCTAAGAAACAGGAAATTCTGCCCAAGAAGTAAGTAGTGAGGGAAGTTTTGTAGATCATGAAAATGCACATCTTTATAAAGTGATTTTTGTTAGGTTTTCCAATAGTTTTTTCTAATGCATTTTATTGAATGGACAGTTTAGGTCAACAAAACCCACTTGGTTAATTAAAAATTAAACTCAAAATAGACATTTATTTTGTCAACAACCTATATATATCAAGACAACCCTGTTGTGCTTATTCTCTTATGAGAGCTTTGGGAATTAACTTTTACCTAGAGTTTTATAAATTCCTCAATGTTAAGAGATTTGACCTTTTTCTCATTTTCTCTTTGGATTTTCAGCCAAAACTGGATGCTAAAATGACAAAATACTACAAGGAAAGTGTCTTGTAGTTTTCTGGCAGCTGCCCAGAATATAATATTGGAAGTAAGACTCAAAAATATATTCTATGAAGAGGCAATGAAGCGATAATTTTTCAGATGTTACTCTAGTGGCCTGAAAGACATGATGCAGTTTCAAAAAAAGAAAAAAAGAAAAACACTAAGGTGCATTCAGGGAGTAATTTACCAACTGATGCATCAGTTTGAGAAGATAGCAAAAAAAAAAAAAAAAAGATTTTAGTTCCCTGTAAGGGAACTAGAGGTCATTCAGTACAAGTATTTTCTTTTAGTGTCATGTTATAAAAATTAAGAATGCATTTTGTTAACACACACGTATTCTTATATAGTACAGATATAATCCATATTACATAAAATTAATGTTCAGACTTCTAAGTATTTTACATGTCAGCCTACATGACAGAAGCCGATCTGTGTCCTACAACTTCTGAATTTATGTCAATGCCTTCTTTAAATTGTAAGCAGTTTGGGATTTATATATTTCTTTCAGTTTCATTTGTCACAAAGACTTTGAGTATAAATTTGATTATATTATGAAATTTCTTTCTACTTACAAGAAATGACTAATTCTGTACCACTTAGTGAATTTTGCCTTGAATTTTATTTGCACTTGCCTGATGTAATTTGCCTATAATGTTACTCTGCTATTTAGTGTCACTCTGTTTAAGGCATGTTTCTTGAAACTTGTATGACATAGGATTTTCTACTTGACCCAATCAGTTTCTTACTCTGTTGTTTGATGAAAACGTTTCATTCTATTTACAATGATTGTTATAACTTAAATATTCGGCTTAGTTCTAGTTCTGTCACCTACAATTTATTTTTTTATGTTTCTTTTGTTTCTTCCTTTGATGTACACCCTATCTTTCCATCATTTGTTAGTTTGTTTGTTTTTTCTCCCTCAGTGTCTTGAAGGATATATATTTTGTGTTAAATTCTACTTGTGGCTATCTTTTATTTTTTCAAAGTGATTCATTTTTCTTATTTATTAATTATCAGATTCAAGTGTAACTCCCAGAAATTTGTGATAAGCAGCATAGCAAATACTTAACTTCTGAACAATCCTTCAAAAGTAAACTTCCTATCATTTCTCTAACTTATCATAATTTCAAACTTGAAATCTTGATTGCTGTTTTGAAATATTATTTGAATGAAAGTAAAATGTAATTTTTCAGAAAAAATTTGACATTTCATTCAGTTTAGAAATCCTATGTTCCCAAAATAAAATTTAAAAAAAATTTTTTAAGTAAAATAAAATAAAATATACAATCCTTACACAGGTACATGATATAAGACAGAAAGAGACTGAAACAGTAGGTCAATTTATATCAAAAAAAAAAAAAGAAATCCTATGTTCCCAAAGTTATTTTCAATTACGTCTATTTTAACTGATTCAAAGCCCACAGTATATATTCTTTAAGTATTTTTAAAAGGATGAACACACTGATGGTGTATTTTCTGATCCCTTTTATATCTAAGTCCTTAAAATCGTAAAACCTGCATTCACCTTCACATAAGAATAATTTATTGGCTGTTTAAAATTTTCCTTAGGCAATATTTTTCATGGAAATTTGAGAATTTTTTAATTTTTGTATTAACTGACTTTTTTATTGTCTAACTTCCTACTCAGTATCTATTGACTTCTTTTTCCCCAGTTTTGTTCAGAGACAATTTTCTAATTGAAGTTATTTGTTTTTTGTATATGTTAGTCTGAGTTTCAGCAGGAAACAAGTCGCACTCACAAAAAGAGTGATTAAAGAAATGAAGGAACTGTTTACAAAGGTGTAGGCTGGGTTAGGAGAAACCAGTGGGAGATGCCAAAAGGGGCAAGAGAGGAGAGGGACTGCCCCATAACCCTGTGAGAGCAGAAGCCATAGGAGAGGACCACCTGACATGGGCTGTGGCCTCTGCAGGCTGGTCTCATCACTGCCAGACTGTAGCCCCGCAGGGAGAGTCAGCGGAGTTAAGTACTCCCAACTCTCTCAGTCTCCTACTGCTACTGGACACTGCCCCACCCAGCAGACGCCAAGAGACAAGGGAGCTGGCTGGTGTGGTCAGTGGGCACAGCAATCAGCAATCAGTGGGCACGTATGTTAACAAATCAGACCTAAGGGGAAATCTGAAAAATGTTTGTGTAATTATTTTCCTTTGTTGATAAATGGTACCAATGCTCCTTTTTCTAACTTTCCCCCCTTCCCTCTTCTTCCCATCTGGAAAGCAGATGTGAACCAAAATTCCTGGCAAGAACAAAAAGCAACTGCACCAGCCTTGGGTTGCCTACATTTGAATACTTTTTTAATAAGAAAACAAACAAACTGGAATTTTATATTTAATATTCCTTGCTAGTCTTCATCTCCAGTATATGACACTTCTCCTAACCACATGTTTTCTTGCTTTGAAATTGCTCTTCTCATTTCCACTCCTATATGACTTCTTGTTTTAATTCTGGATAATGATAATAGGTGATTATCTGACCTTTTCCTTTATGGTCTCCAAACTTGAAACTATCCTAGCTATGGATTAAATTAATCCTCCCAAAACACCACTTCCACCATCATATTCCCCTGACAATATCCCAGTAATGACTCTTAACCTACAGAATTAATTATAATGCGCTCCAAGGGCATGTACTATTTGGCTCTGATTACTTGTTGGATCTTATCTCTTCCTAAGGGTATATATTTTGACAAAGCCATTTTAATGCCAAGCACATTTTTGACATACTCACTTTGATGTTGCTATTATAATGAGGAAAAAATTTGGTTTTCCTGGAAAATAAACCACCATATTTATATTCCTTTCTCTCCTTTTAAGTTACCAATTAAGGAGTGAAATAGACACTGTCACCACATTAAATCATCCCTCAGCATTAAACACTAACCTACCCCGTCTCCTACAGGGAAATAATTTTTGATATGGCTCCGTGAAGTGTTAAAATGCTGAAATAAACCAATGCCTATGCTTAAATACTATAGTATTAAGCTCACTGTAAGCAGAAACATTAACACCTCATTCCTCCAGCTCCATTTTTGTTTCTCAAGATTGCTTTGGCTATTCGGGGTCTTCTGTGTTTCCATACAAATTGTAAAATTTTTTGTTCTAGTTCTGTGAAAAATGCCATTGGTAGTTTGATAGGGATTGCACTGAATCTGTAGATTGCTTTGGGTAGTAGAGTCATTTTCACAATGTTGATTCTTCCAATCCAAGAACATGCTATATCTTTCCATCTGTTTGTATCATCTTTAATTTCTTTCATCAGTGTCTTATAGCTTTTTGCATACAGGTCTTTTGTCTCCTTAGGTAGGTTTATTCCTTGGTATTTAATTCTTTTTGTTGCAATGGTAAATGGGAGTGTTTCCTTAATTTCTCTTTCAGATTTTTCATCATTAGTGTAAAGGAATGCAAGAGATTTCTGTGCATTAATTTTGTATCCTGCTACTTTACCAAATTCATTGATTAGCTCTAGTAGTTTTCTGGTAGCATCTTTAGGATTCTCTATGTATAGTATCATGTCATCTGCAAACAGTGACAGTTTACTTCTTTTCCGATTTGGATTATTTTATTTCTTTTTCTTCTCTGATTGCTGTGGCTAAAACTTCCAAAACTGTGTTGAATAATAGTGGTGAGAGTAGGCAAACTTGTCTTGCTCCTGATCTTAGTGGCAATGCTTTCAGTTGTTCACGATTGAGGACGATGTTGGCTGTGGGTTTGTCATATATGGCCTTTATTATGCTGAGGTAAGTTCCCTCTATGCCTACTTTCTGGAGGGTTTTTATCATAAGTCGGTGTTGAATTTTGTCAAAAGATTTTCTGCAATTGTTGTGTTGATCATATGGTTTCTATTCTTCAGTTTGTTAATATGGTGTATCACATTGATTGCTTGGTGTATATTGAAGAATCCTTGCATTCCTGGGATAAACCACACTTGATCATGGTGTATGATCCTTTAACGTGCTGTTGGATTCTGTTTGCTAGTATTTTGTTGAGGATATTTGCATCTGTGTTCATAAGTGATATTGGCCTGTAGTTTTCTTTTTTTGTGACATCTTTGTCTGGTTTTGGTATCAGGGTGATGGTGGCCTCACAGAATGAGTTTGGGAGTGTTCCTCCCTCTGCTATATTTTGGAAGAGTTTGAGAAGGATAGGTGTTAGCTCTTCTCTAAATGTTTGATAGAATTTTCCTGTGAAGCCATCTGGTCCTGGGCTTTTGTTTGTTGGAAGATTATAATCACAGTTTCAATTTCAGTGCTTGTGACTGTCTGTTCATATCTTCTATTTCTTCCTGGTTCAGTCTCAGACGGTTGTGCTTTTCTAAGAATTTGTCCATTTCTTGCAGGTTGTCCATGTTATTGGCATAGAGTTGTTTGTAGTAATCTCTCATGGTCCTTTGTATTTCTGCAGTGTCAGTTGTTACTTCTCCTTTTTCATTTCTAATTCTATTGATTTGGGTCTTCTCTCTTTTATTCTTGATGAGTCTGGCTAATGGTTTATCAATTTTGTTTATCTTCTCAAAGAACCAGCTTTTAGTTTTATTGATCTTTGCTATCATTTCCTTCACTTCTTTTTCATTTATTTCTGATCTGATCTTTATGATTTCTTTCCTTCTGCTAACGTTGGGGTTTTCTTGTTCTTCTTTCTCTATTTGCTTTAGGTGTACAGTTAGGTTGTTTATTTGAGGTGTTTCTTATTTCTTGATGTAGGATTGTATTGATATAAACTTCCCTCTTAGAACTGCTTTTGCTGAATCCCATAGGTTTTGGGTCGTCGTGTTTTCATTGTTATTTGTTTCTAGGTATTTTTTGATTTCCTCTTTGATTTCTTCAGTGATCTCTTGGTTATTTAGTAGTGTATTCTTTAGCTTCCATGTGTTTGTATTTTTTACAGATTTTTTCCTGTAATTGATATCAAGTCTCATAGTGTTGTGGTCATAAGATGCTTGACACGATTTCAGTTTTCTTAAATTTACCAAGGTTTCATTTGTGACCAAAGATATGATCTATCCTGGAGAATGTTCCATGAGCTCTTGAGAAGAAAGTGTATTCTGTTTTTTTTGGATGGAATGTTCTATAAATATCAGTTAAGTCCATCTTGTTTAATGTATCATTTAAAGCTTGTGTTTCCTTATTTATTTTCATTTTGGATGATCTGTCCATTGGTGAAAGTGGGGTGTTAAAGTCCCCAACTATGATTGTGTTATTGTTGATTTCTCCTTTTATGGCTGTTAGCATTTGCCTCATGTATTGAGGTGCTCCTATGTTGGGTGCATAAATACTTACAATTGTTATATCTTCTTCTTGGATTGACCCCTTGATCATTATGTAGTGTCCTTCTTTGTCTCTTGTAACATTCTTTATTTTAAAGTCTATTTTGTTTTATATGAGATTTGCTACTCCAGCTTTCTTTTGACTTCCATTTGCATGGAATATCTTTTTCCATCCCCTCACTTTCGGTCTGTATGTATCCCTTGGTCTGAAGTGGGTCTCTTGTAGACAGCATGTATGGGTCTTGTTTTTGTATCCATTCAGCCAGTCTATGTCTTTTGGTTGGAGCATTTAATCCATTTACATTCATGGTAATTATCAATATGTACGTTCCTATTCCCATTTTCTTAAATGTTTGGGTTTGTTATTGTTGGTCTTTTCCTTCTCTTGTGTTTCCTGCATAGAGGAGTTCCTTTAGCATTTGTTGTAAAGCTGGTTTGGTGGTGCTGAATTCTCTTAGCTTTTGCTTATCTGTAAAGGTTTTAATTTCTCCATCGAATCTGAATGAGATGCTTGCTGGCTAGAGTAATCTTGGTTGTAGATTTTTCCCTTTCATCACTTTAAATATGTCCCACCACTCCCTTTTGGCTTGCAGAGTTTCTGCGGAGAAATCAGCTGTTAACCTTACGGGGATTCTCTTGTATGTTATTTGTTGCTTTTCCCTTGCTGCTTTTAATACTTTTTCTTTGTATTTAATTTTTGATAGTTTGATTAATATGTGTTTGGGCATGTTTCTCTTTGGATTTATCCTGTATGGGACTCTCTGCACTTCGTGGACTTGATTGACTATTTCCTTTCCCATATTAGGGACGTTTTCAACAATAATCTCTTCAAATATTTTCTCAGATCCTTTCTTCTTCTCTTCTTCTTCTGGGACCACTATAATTCGAATGTTGGTGCATTTAATGTTTTCCCAGAAGTCTCTGAGACTGTCCTCAATTGTTTTCATTCTTTTTTCTTTATTCTGCTCTGCAGTAGTTATTTCCACTATTTTATCTTCCAGGTCACTTATCCGTTCTTCTGCCTCAGTTATTCTGCTATTGATTCCTTCTAGAGAATATTTAATTTCATTTTTTTGTGTTGTTCATCATTGTTTGTTTGCACTTTAGTTCTTCTAGGTCCTTGTTAAACGTTTCTTGTATTTTCTCCATTCTATTTCCAAGATTTTGGATATCTTTATTATCACTACTCTGAATTCTTTTTTATGTAGACTGCCTATTTCCTCTTCATTTATTTGCTCCTTCATCTGCTGTGTATTTCTCTGTCTTCTCATTTTGTTTAACTTACTGCAGTTGGGGTCTCCTTTTCACAGGGTGCAGGTTCGTAGTTCCCATTGTTTTTGGTGTCTGCCCTCAGTGGCTAAGGCTGGTTCAGTGGGTTGTGTAGGCTTCCTGGTGGAGGGGACTGGTACCTGTGTTCTGGTGGATGAGGCTGGATCTTGTCTTTCTGGTGGGCAGGCCCATGTCTGGTGGTGTGTTTTGGGGTGTCTGTGAACTTATTATGATTTTACGCAGCCTCTCTGCTAATGGGTGGGGTTGTGTTCCTGTCTTGTTAGTTGTTTGGCATGGGGTGTCCAGCTCTGTAGCTTGCTGGTCATTGAGTGGAGCTGGGTCATAGCGTTGAGATGGAGATCTCCTGGATAGCTTTCGCCATTTGATATTAGGTGGGGCTAGGAGGTCTCTGCTGGACCTATGTTCTAAACTTGGCTCTCTCACCTAAGAGGCTCAGGCCTGACACCCAGCCAGAGCACCAAGACCCTGTCAGCCACACGGCTCAGAAGATAAGGGAGAAAAAAAAAAGAAGGAAAGAAAAAAGTATATATATAGTAAAGTTATTAAAATAAAAAATAAAACAAAATATTACTAAAAATAAAGAAATTTAAAAAAGAAAGAAAGAAGAGAGCAACCAAACCAATAAACAAATCCACCAATGATAACAAGTGCTAAAAACTATACTAAAAAGAAACTCAAAAAACAAAAAAAACCAACAGACAGGACCCTAGGACAAATGGTAAAAGCAAAGCTATGCAGAGAAAATCACACAAAGCAGCATACACATACACACTCACAAAAAGAGAAAAAGGAAAAAAATATATATATATTAAAAAAAAAAAAGGAAGAGAGCAACCAAATCAATAAACAAATCTACCAATGATAAGAAGCTCTAAATACTAAACTAAGATAAACATAAAACTAGAAACAAATTAGATGCAGAAAGCAAACCCCAAGTCTACAGTTGTTCCCAAAGTCTACTGCCTCGATTTTGGGATGATTCGTTGTCTATTCAGGTATACCCACAGATGCAGGTACATCAAGTTGAGGAGATTTAATCTGCTGCTCCTGAGGCTGCTGGGAGAGATTTCCCTTTCTCTTCTTTATTTGCACAGCTCCTGGGGTTCAGCTTTGGATTTGGCCCTGCCTCTGCGTGTAGGTCTCCTGAGGGCGTCTCCTGTTTGCCCCAACAGGACGGGGTTAAAGGAGCGGCTGAGTAGGGGCTCTGGCTCACTCAGGCCAGGGGGGTAGGGGTACAGAATGCAGGGCAAGCCTGTGGTGGCAGAGGCCAGCATGACGTTGCAACAGCCTGAGGTACACTGTATGTTCTCCCGGGGAAGTTGTCCCTGTATTACGGGACCTGGCAGTGGCAGTCTATGCAGGCTCCTGGGAGGGGTGGTGTGGATAGTGACCTGTGCTTGCACACAGGTTTCTTGGTGGCAGCAGCAGCAGCCTTAGCATTTCATGCCCGTCTCTGGTGTCTGCACTGATAGTCACGGCTTGCGCCTGTCTCTGGAGCTCATTTAGGTGGTGCTCTGAATCCCCTCTCCTCGTGCACCCCGAAACAATGGTGTCTTGCCTCTTAGGCAGGTCCAGACATTTTCCTGGACTCCCTCCCGGCTAGCTGTGGTGCACTAGCCCCCTTCAGGCTGTGTTCACGCAGCCAACCCCAGTCCTCTCCCTGGGATACAACCTCTGAAGCCCGAGCCTCAGCTCCCAGCCCCCACCCACCCCAGCGGATGAGCAGACAATCCTCTCGGGCTGGTGAGTGCTGGGCGACACAGATACTCTGTGCAGGAACCTCTCCGCTTTGCCCTCTGCACCCCTGTTGCTGCGCTCTCCTCCATGGCTCTGAAGCTTCCCCCCACCCACCCCCAGTCTCTGCCAGTGAAGGGCCTTCCTAGTGTGTGGAAACCTTTCCTCCTTCACAGCTCCCTCCCACTGGTGCAGGTCCCATCTCTATTCTCTTGTCTCTGTTTTTTCTTTTTCCTTTTACCCTACCCAGGTACATGGGGAGTTTCTTACCTTTTGGGAAGTCTGAGGTCTTCTGCCAGTGTTCAGTAGGTGTTCTGTAGGAGTTGTTCCACATGTAGATGTAGTTTTGATGTATTTGTGGGGAGGACGGTGATCTCCACATCTTACTTCTCCACCATCTTGAAGGTCCCCCTGTAATAATAATTTTGAATTGAGTATTGTGTTGACAAAAAGCTAATTTTACATCAAGTTGATTGAGTGATGGGTAATAAAAGGTTGGAAGAATTTCCTCTCTAAAACATAGTTGAGAACTTTATTTTTTTCATGGAGAAAATTTCAAAGGAATTATTTTATTAAAATATTAAACTTTGTTAAAGTGGAAATATATATAGTTTCTAAATGGAATCATTTCTCTTACTCTATAAATATATGTATAAGAAGTTATAAGTGCTTGGGATATATTAGTCATCAGACAAAGATTTCTACCTTCATTCTATAGGGGTAAAAAATAAGCAATAGGACCAGTAAATAAATTATGTTGTATGTTAGAAGGTGATGAAGAACAAGGTTCAAGTGTTCAAAAGTAAGGGTATGGAATTTGCCTCAAATTTAAATAAAGAATGTCGTACTGATGTCGTGCAGTGACAGCATCAGTTGTTTTCAACATACATTAATGATTGTCAATAATGAATGAGGAAGAAAAACAGATACATATTTTTTTCTCCATTTCATTTAATACTCATGAATTTGAAAAAAAAGCTGAGTTTAAATTATGTCTAAACTAGCTGAGTATGACATGGTCTTACTTTAAGAGGGAATTCTGTCCTAAAGAAGGAAGGGTCCAGTCAGGACTAGCCTTAAAAGACATCGTTGTTTATGGGTGAACCTGGTAAATACTGGACTGATAGTCAGGGAAGGTTTACTTTAAACTCCTCTCTTTCACTAATATTTTTACATAAGCTAGTCCCACAAGGCAAAATAATCCCTCCCATGAGGTGCAGAAATTTAGAAGTTATAAGAATAATATCTCAACCGGAAAAGATATTAAAAATGACTAATCCTGAGGCTCGGAAGATTAAATGGCTTGTCAGCCATCACCCCTTCTCAGACTCACACTCTCTAATAAATACTCTCCAAGGGGGAAATAAGAGGGTGGAGAAAAGAGATGCTCCTTCCTCTTCCTTCTTGTATTTCCTCTGTCCATCCTGTTCTTTCCGTTTTGACTCTCATTGCTTCCTGTTCATCTGCCCATTTCACCTCAATCCTTTGTCTCCTTAATGTTCTCTCTTCTGATAATTTCTCAAAATTAGCGTTTTAAATTTGCCCTCTCTTCTCTCTACTTAATCCTCAAAAATTGAAGGAGTAAGAAGAATGGGAGGAGGGAGGAACCCAGACATAATTTAATGTTAATGTTCTAGTGCTGGATAAGGTAGTAGGTTTCAGATGTTCATCTTATTAATTTTAAGAATGAAAGAAAAAGAGAAAGGAAGAGGGAGGGAGGAAGGGTGGAAGGGAAGGAAGGGAAGAAGGAAGGGAGGAAGGAAGGAAGGGGCCATGCATGGACTAATCATATTGGTGTGTTATGAAACAAGAATTATCATTAATTAATTATCATTAATAACATGCATCCAAGGGTATTTTAGAAGAAGGGGGAGGAGAAGAACAATGTAAAATAAGAGGAGAAGGAGACCAGTCTGCTGAAATACCAGAGTGATTTTATCTTAGGAAGAAGGCAGCAACAACATTATATCAATATTGAGTGATCAATAAAAGATTTGAAGTTCAATAGGAAATTCAACATGGTTAGAACTAAAGAAGTCTGGATGATTAACCTTGAAAGTTGTTACTGTTTTCTCCTGTTGGTATGCAGATCTCGTGAGCAGTTATAGGAAGTAGATATGGGGTTTCAGAAAGCAGTTGCATAAATTTTAAAAACTTTCAAAGTCTCTTTGCTAACTGAATCGAAGAGCTTTAATCATTTTTCTTAACTGCAATATGGAACAAATCATTCTGTCAAATGAAATGACTCTAACACCATTTCTGCTTAAGTGCCATAAAACCCAGTAGACTGGACTTACTGAAGTCTTGATTGTTTTCAATGTTTTTTTAAATTATAAATTTAGTATTTGCATTAACCATCAATGAATTTGATATATTATTAAATCTACTCCAGAGTATCCAAATATTTTGTGTCTTGGCAATCATTTTCAGAATTTTCATCAAGCAGTCATGTTCACCTTAATCCACAGAAAATACAAATTGAAACGATATCTACCAGTTTATTTTGCACCATTTATCATCAGCAGTTTAATGCAGATGGTGGGTGACAGGAAAGGTGTCAGCTTTCAGTGGAGCACAGACACAGATGTTCTCCATGGCAGGTCTTAGACAGCTGCTTGGACCATATGGCACGTGTAATGTTATCAAGGATGAGAAAAGACACCATATGTAATAAGACCTAATGGAATAATCACTGCATTGACCATGAGAGTTTTCTGAACTAAAATATGCCAACTGAAATATAGAATTATGTACCTTTTGAAAAAATAGTTCCTGGCAAACTACTGAACCCTGGAAGAGTCAGGGATTTTGACCATGGAACATACTCCAAATTTTTAAATATATTACTGAGTTTCATTAAAGGACAAAATAAATTGCAAATCATGTGAAAGATTTTTAAAGGCATTTTGCATAGAAGAAAACGAGACACAATTTCTTTTACATTTCTTTAACCTCTGTTTTATAGGTCATTGTGATGCAGTTGATGGTCCCTAAGCCCTTATATGCAAGCTGCTCATATTCCCATGAAGCCCTACAGTGAATGTCACAATTCAACTTATAACATGCATTGATGGCCATGAATGTATAATTGATACTGTTGAAATGGTGATCATTCTATTCCTCCAAAGCTCTTTCCTATTATAAAGCATGTAGAAGGATATTATTATAGTTTATCAACAATCATTTTCCACTTTAAAAGTTTAACACTGTCTAGAGGAAACTTCATGTAGAACCAGTAACAATGAAATCTTTCCACAAGGATAACTAAATTTTCTTTCATTAAAATTGTTTTTTTTTTCACACATAAAAATAATGATCAGCAAACTATACCAGGAGACAACTTTGGCATACTTTAAAACAGCATCTCCTATTTAAGCATTTAAACTATCAAATTTGATAGGAAGTAATTAAACAAATTTCATTTCGCAGTGACATTCTGAATCTCCATAAAAGTGAAACTTGTGGGCTCTCCCTTGTGATGACTTTTTTTCCCTACAAAAACACATTTTAAAAGTTTAGTGTAAGGTCAGAGGAAAGATTTTGTTTGGTAAGTCAGTACCCCACATGGATAACTATTACCAGAGAGTATAAGACATTCATTTTAGGACAAATAGTTGACTTCTTTGAAGAGTCTTGTGTCAATCAAGCAGGCTCCAGACACGGCCTTTTTCTCTGATGGGTAACAAGACTGGAGAGGTAACTAGAAGCCAAGGGATCACTATTTACTACAGACAACACCTCTGATATGTGACGCAGAATCAGATCAGGTCCACGGAGCACTCTGTCTATAAGTCTTAATATACTAACAATTTTTAGAAAAACAAGTTCTTCCCTTTCCTTTTAAATGCTTAACGTTCCATGGTCATTACTATAGATTAAATTGATAGTCTTAGAAATCTGTTCTACCAGTTATTATTTACTTCACCCCAAACGTTTTTATCCTTTTGGACTCCTTGTGAGGGTGCTGGAGTGGTCTAACTACTAACTCCATGAAACAATGATTCTTAAACCCACGCATTGAAGAAGTCTAATCTCCCACATAGATAATCCAGAAGCTTCAAAAGAGATACAATTAACTTCTTTGAGCTGTAATATATTGTTTCTTGGTGTCATCATGACAGTTACTGTTACAGCCCAAGAATCAGTGTATTCCCCTTATGTAGAGCAAGAACATTTCACTTAAACATATCATTACAGTATTGGTAAGGTTAGTGAAACATAGCAATATTATTTTTAATATTGGTGCCTGACAATATCTCATGAAAGTTAAATTAGGGTAGTGATTTTCTCTAGTAAAGCTTAAATCTAAGGAAGGTATTATTACTAACAATGTGAAAAAAAAGGCAAAGTCAGAAGCACATCATCTCAAAACAGTGAAAAGGAAATGTATGACCAAAGGGATAATTTTTTTAAAAGCATAGCAAATGAAGGTATGACATATAGAATATTTTTCCAATGGTCTTCGGCAGAACTCTCTGTGGTGTTTGTCTGTGTTTTCCAAATATCCTGTGTTAGTGTTCTATGTACCAATCGCTTCTGAAAGTTCTGTGAAGAACAACAGTTTAAGATGTTTAATAGGTGTTATCCCAATTCTTGTAGGCTGTGTGGTCATGTTAGTTGAGAAATATGTATCCAAGGATTAATTCCTTGTCATTAATTTCTGTATGGGCAATAGAGTCCTTGATAAGGTCTTCCACCAGCAGGTTTTAAGGGTAATCTTTCTCTGGTCTCTCCTCCAGGGCACTTGTTCACCCGTTTTTTGGTCATGTGAGGGCCTGGTTAGGTGGTTTTTGAGGAACGACAGCCTATACCTGTAAATGGTAGGACTGATTATATTTCATCATCCCCCTACAATGATTAGCTAGAGCAACATTTAGACTGTTGAACCCAGTGTGAATGGCTACATTTCTAGCTGCAGGGGCCTGCTTGAGAATGATCATAAAGACACAATCTATCAGTATCTGAGCGGCAAGACCACAGGGCCATATAAGCCAAGGGTAGTACTTTAAGCCACAGGAATTCAATGGTATCTGGTTGGTTAGCTAATTTTAGTTTTAATGTTTACTTTTTTCCACTTTTCAAGAGTATTGGGAATGATAAGGAAATTAAGCTCCTGAGTAAGTGACAAATCTTTGCATAGTTTATAAACAGCTCTCCCAGTAAAATATGTTCCTCTATCACTGGGTAGATAAATCTGAATGTCCCAGCTGGGAAACAGAGTATCTATTTTTGTTTTAGCCATTATGAGGGTTGTAGTTCTACAGGAAAATGGTCCAACCAGTTCAGATAATAAACTATTATTAGGATATTGCCATAACCATAGCAGAAGGAAATTATATAAAATCTATTTGAAGAGGATGAAAGGATCTTTTAGGACGTAGTTCCAGTTCAATCTTACCTTTACTTTTTCTTAATTATATCAATCACATAAAAGTCATGAATTCCCCAGGCTCTGCTATCTTAGAAAAGTTTCCTCCTGGTGTTTCTCACAATGTTTGCTTAATGTTTACAGTTAATCTCTACTGCATTGCTTCAAGGAGGGTTTTGGCAAGTGTGCAACTGAGGTTTTATCTGGGGCAGTCAGATGGCTATTCTAACATTTCTAAATCTTATTCCCATGGATTTTAAATATGATAATTTCCAGTGTTCATTTTTTGAATCACAGCACATTTCCATATCTATGATGGAGTTTTTGATCCTTCTCATGCTTTGTGTTTCTTTTACAAAAGATTCTTGCATAAAGATTTTGCCAGGGCAACCTATTTAGCATGATAATCTGCTAACAATATTTTCTGTAGACTCTGTATTACCATTTTATTACTGACTTTTTCACTAATGACAAAAGGCATCACATAATCATTACTTCAAATACATTTACTTTTGGTGTATATACTTATCTCTTTATTTATGGCAAACTGACATGCCCTAGAAAGGGGCAGCTCTTAAACTTTTGAACCTATTTTGCTCCTGGTTAGGAATGGAATTCTACAAGAGACTGACTATGCACAGCCAGGCTGGTATCAAGTCTTTTTATTTTTAAGATAATTGCCATGAAGAAAAACATTAAGACTCATTTTGGTATGAGAATGGACAAAAATCCTTCCTGTGTACAGATACTTCTCTAACTACAAAATCACAGTCATGAGATTCTTCACTGTGTAAGCTTTATAGAGTTGCTTGATTAGGAACATTACAAAAATGAATGGCAATATGAGAAGAAAAAAACAAAACTTATTTATAAATAATTAACTAGAAATATGTGTGTTTTTCATTAGCCACAGTGATTCATTTAGTATAGTAGCATTGGATTTAAAGATGACCCTAGTATAAGACATGAAGATATTTTGACTAATTTAGTTGAGGACTCATTGATCTGAGGCAAGAAGGAGAATTTCTGGCTACTGGATCAGAAGTCAGTTTTTATAGACAATAGATCTTTGGTGTGGGCCCTGAGTTAATGCCCTAAGAGCATAATCTTAACCTCTTCATATTCATACCAAAATAAAGATCTACATTAATCTAAGAAGAATCAATCTGGATTCTCACAGATTTTTCTCCAATTATTCTATCTATGCCCCATTAGTCTTTTCTCCATAGGGATTCTCGGACTTTGGGTAATTCTTTGCTCATTTCCTGTCTCATACATAATGTAGTATTCTAATTTCTAGATCAGCTATAATCTGATTATATGCAGTTAAATTAAAAGAAATTTTAATATATTTTATCTGACAGTTCTATTTGCAGAATAAATCCTGCTTATTAAATTTTTACAGGTTATATCAAAAAGAAGAAAGGAATATTCTATGATAACAGTTCCCAAATTGAAGGTCCATGTTAGAAATTGAAAAGTATTTAGGATTGTTACAAAGTTCCACTCCTTGATTAGTTCCAGTAAAGCAGAGAAAATAAAATCAAATTTCCCTCAAGCTTTCTACAACTGACTACACACACAACTTCTGTCCTTTGCTGTTTTCTTATATTTTATGATACAACCAGATGTTTTACTTTAAAACAAAAAGTACTCTATTTTTTCCTTTTATACTTATTACAATTTGTCTTCATTCTTAGTTTTTTCAAACTACTTACAATTCCGCTAAAGAATATACTGTTCTACGAAGCTGGAATTAATTGTGGATAGAGTGGCTTAAAATTTATGAGTATATGGTAATTTTTCTATATTTGCAGACAATGCCACTTGGGAGTTAAGAAAAATGACAGGAAGTTTCTAGAGTACTAATTTTTTCCTCAAAGGGATATAACTGAACAGGTTTTGACAATTCTTGTTTCCTATCAATATGGTAAACAGGATCTTCCAAGAGCCCTTTTGCTTGCAGTTAGTTTATATGTATCCTTCTCTACTGGCTCTTAATTCTTAGATAACTGAGGAAATTTGGTCTTAGAGTTCTTTCATGAGCTGGTTGTCTTTTTCAGAGTTAAAAATTGTTATTTTTTTATATGGATCTCTAAAATTTTGGTTATTTTCCAAATTATAAATTTCATATTTCAATTTATATTTCTCTGACTAAATTTTAATTTAACAATTGAATCCATTTGTGAAAAATACATGACTCCATTTATTTAAGCTGTTGAGTCCACCTGAAGCTTGAGCCTACCTAAAGTCTATTTCTCATCTTTATTTAGTTTATATTTTTGAATTATTGGTAGGACTTTGTGAAAAATAATACCTTCTTAAATAGCATTATGTGGTGATATTTTTGCCCTTTAAAGGCAGACTACTACAAGCAACTCTATGCCAATAAAATGGACAATCTGGAAGAAATGGACAAATTCTTAGAAAGGTAAAACCTTCCAAGACTGAACCAGGAAGAAACAGAAAATATGAACAGAACAATCACAAGTAATGAAATTGAAACTGTGATTAAAAATCTTCCAACAAACAAAAGTACAGGACCAGATGGCTTCACAGGAAAATTCTATCAAACATTTAGAGAAGAGCTAACACCCATCCTTCTCAAACTCTTCCAAAAAATTGCAGAGGAAGGAACACTCCCAAACTCATTCTATGAGGCCACCATCACCCTGATACCAAAACCAGACAAAGACACTACAAAAAAAGAAAATTACAAACCAATATCACTGATGAATATAGATGCAAAAATCCTCAACAAAATACTAGCAAACAGAATCCAACAACACATTAAAAGGATCATACACCATGATCAAGTGGGATTTACCGCAGGGATGCAAGGATTCTTCAATATACACAAATCAATCAATGTGATACACCATATTGACAAACTGAAGAAGAAAAACCATATGATCATCTCAATAGATGCAGAAAAAGCTTTTGACAAAATTCAACACCCATTTATGATAAAAACTCTCCAGAAAGTAGGCATAGAGGGAACCTACCTCAACATAATAAAGGCCATATATGACAAACCCACAGCCAACATCATTCTCAATGGTGAAAAAGTGAAAGCATTTCCTCTAAGATCAGGAATGAGACAAGGATGTCCACTCTCACCACTATTATTCAACATAGTTTTGGAAGTCCTAGCCATGGCAATCAGAGAAGAAAAAGAAATAAAAGGAATACAAATTGGAAAAGAAGAAGTAAAACTGTCACTGTTTGCAGATGACATGATACTATACATAGGGAATCCTAAAAATGCCACCAGAAAACTACTAGAGCTAATCAATGAATTTGGTAAAGTTGTAGGATACAAAATTAATGCACAGAAATCTCTTGCATTCCTATACACTAATGATGAAAAATCTGAAAGAGAAATTAAGGAAACACTCCCATTTACCATTGCAACAAAAAGAATAAAATACCTAGGAATAAACCTACCTAGGGAGACAAAAGACCTGTATGCAGAAAACTATAAGACACTGATGAAAGAAATTAAAGATGATACCAACAGATGGAGAGATATACCATGTTCTTGGATTGGAAGAATCAATATTGTGAAAATGACTATACTACCCAAAGCAATCTACAGATTCAATGCAAGCCCTATCAAATTACCAATGGCATTTTCCACGGAACTAGAACAAATCATCTTAAAATTTGTATGGAGACACAAAAGACCCCGAATAGCCAAAGCAGTCTTGAGGGAAAAAAACGGAGCTGGAGGAATCAGACTCCCTGACTTCAGACTATACTACAAAGCTACAGTAATCAAGACAATATGGTACTGGCACAAAAACAGAAACATAGATCAATGGAACAAGATAGAAAGCCCAGAGATAAACCCACGCACCTATGGTCAACTAATCTATGACAAAGGAGGCAAAGATATACAATGGAGAAAAGACAGTCTCTTCAATTAGTGGTGCTGGGAAAACTGGACAGCTATATGTAAAAGAATGAAATTAGAATACTCCCTAACACCATACACAAAAATAAACTCAAAATGGATTAGAGACCTAAATATAAGACCGGACACTATAAAACTCTTAGAGGAAAACATAGGAAGAACACTCTTTGACATAAATCACAACAAGATCTTTTTTGATCCACCTCCTAGAGTAATGGAAATAAAAACAAAAATAAACAAATGGGACCTAATGAAACTTCAAAGCTTTTGCACAGCAAAGGAAACCATAAACAAGACGAAAAGACAACCCTCAGAATGGGAGAAAATATTTGCAAACGAATCAACGGACAAAGGATTAATCTCCAAAATATATAAACAGCTCATTCAGCTCAATATTAAGAATCGAACAACCCAATCCAAAAATGGGCAGAAGACCTAAATAGACATTTCTCAAAAGAAGACATACAGATGGCCAAGAAACACATGAAAAGATGCTCAACATCACTAATTATTAGAGAAATGCAAATCAAAACTACAGTGAGGTATCACCTCACACCAGTTAGAATGGGCTTCATCAGAAAATCTACAAACAACAAATGCTGGAGAGGGTGTGGAGAAAAGGGAACCCTCTTGCACTGTTGGTGGGAATGTAAATTGATACAGCCACTATGGAGAACAATATGGAGGTTCCTTAAAAAACTAAAAATTGAATTACCATATGACCCAGCAATCCCACTACTGGGCATATACCCAGAGAAAACCGTAATTCAAAAAGACACATGCACCCCAATGTTCATTGCAGCACTATTTACAATAGCCAGGTCATGGAAGCAACCTAAATGCCCATCGACAGACGAATGGATAAAGAAGATGTTGTACATATATACAATGGAATATTACTCAGCCATAAAAAGGAACGAAATTGAGTCATTTGTTGAGACGTGGATGGATCTAGATACTGTCATACAGAGTGAAGTAAGTCAGAAAGAGAAAAACAAATATCGTATATTAATGCATGTATGTGGAACCTAGAAAAATGGTACAGATGACCGGTTTGCAGGGCAGAAGTTGAGACACAGGTGCAGAGAACAAACATATGGACACCAAGGGGAGAAAACTGTGGTGGGGTGGGGATGGTGGTGTGCTGAATTGGGCGATTGGGATTGACATGTATACACTGATGTGTATAAAACTGATGACTCATTAAAAAATAAATAAATAAATAAATAAATAAATAAGGAAAAAAAATTATATAATTAGATTATTTAAACCTATTTCTACCATGCTGCTTTTTAACACCTTATCTCTAAGAGTTTCATTAACTAAACTAGTTGTTACATACCTGTAATACAAAATAATATATATCTAATAAAATCCTGAATTCTGCAGCAAGATTCTGTATTTCTGCCTGTGGCTTAGGAAAATTTGTAATTATTGTTTTTTATTTGACTTGATGCCCTGAGTCTCAGCAGCCATTTTAAACCATGGGGTAACCTTGAGCTTGTGAGCCAAATACTAATGATATCAGAGGAGAGAAAATCCTTGGTTAATGATGTCATAGAATTACCTGCAATGCCAGCCTTTGACCAGCTACCTCCAGACTTCCTTTACATGAAAGAATAAACCTGATTTCTGAAGTCACTACAGTTGGGTCTCATTCACTAACAATTGAACCTGAATTCCAACTAATACAAAATTTTAAAGTAAATATAAGTAAACCTAAAGTAAATACAGGCAAGAATAGCAGATTAGTAAGTAGTAGGTTAACAGGTTAAAAACAAAACAAAGCAGCAACAGCAACAAAACAAATACATTAGGCAGCATACATGAAAATGAAGACAGACGTTTTTCATGTTGCTTTATATCTAGTGATTGAATTGCGTAAGGGAGTGAGGAAAATTATATTCTAACAAAATACCTAAGGAGGGTCAGCATTTCAGAATATTTCCATGACTCTTCTCTTTCTGTGGTGAGAACATTGCTGCAAAATGCTAATAGAAGCAAAGAAATGCAATCTGCTTTCCCTAATGAAATGAGGTCCTCTTTTCTAAAGGAACTGGGTTTTCTTGAAGATTATGAATGTGATATGTCTGAATATTTTTGAAAATCTTCATTCAGTGTTCTGGTATAGTAGAAAAATTAAGAGAACAAATCCTGCTCTGTGATGTACAGCATGTAGTATACACAAATAAAAATCACAATTTTCCCTCCTCCTTTCCTTCCTGCATTTTTTCCTCATTCTTATTACTAATATTCTTATCTTAGTTACATGGTTTTGTCTTTTTAATTCTGTAGCTGTTTCTTAACTGTAAATTTCAGTTTTAGACAAGATGATCTTTGTGGACTCTTCCAGTTCTGATATTTTATAATTTTATGCTCCATATCTAAAATTGTGAGATAATACATATTTTCCCCAGTTTTGTCGAAATCTAATTGACATGTGACATTGTATAAGTTTAAGGTGTGCAAAGTGTTGATTTGATTCACTTATATATTGCAACACGATTACCATTTTAGTGTTAGCTAATGTCTTCATCACATCATATAATTACTATTTCCTGTGTGTGTGGTAAGAACATTATCTCATTTGGTTTGCATGAATGCCTAAGTTTAGAGATTCTAGATAGTATGCTACCATTGATTAGGCAAGTTATACAATATAAAAAAAAGCAGGATAGCAAAGGAGTTGTATTTTTATGTTATTCCCATACTCCTCACAGGTTTTAAAAAAAAATATCCAGGAAACATGCATTATTTCATAAATCTATATATAATTTGTATGTTTTCTAGGGGTAGATAAAGGGAAATTTTAGTGAGTCTTTGGTACTAAAAGTCTTCCTTAGAAGCTCCCACCTAGGTTCCTACTTAACTTCCTAACATTGTTTCTTTTTTTTTAAATAACAGGCTACTAAACTAGTAAAATTTACATACAAAAATGACATAGGCAAAACTTTGAAGAATTCTACATTTATGCTGATATAACACCTATTTATTTCACAATGTCCATCTTCAAGATATTAATTTCTGAAGGACAATTATCAAGCTTTGGACCGAACTTGTCTGTGGTTTTCTGCACTATTATAAATATGTCTTCATAGATGCTCAGGCTACACTAGTCTCCAGGAGTTAAGGCAGTCCAATTAAAATTAATAAACAGATTGCACTGGATAACTGCAATTTTCAAGGCTTTTCATACTAGCACTTCTGGGATTCCAATATGAGCTCTAGAATCAAGGTAGGCTATTCCCTACTGCGGCCAGTCTGCTGTTTAATTCCCCACACCTGGCTATTCTTTGAGTTCACAGATGTGAGAAAAAATATAAAATATAGGTTCAGAGTCCAGCTGGTCATTATGCCTACCAAGACTTTCAGGGCTGAGATGGACCAGAGCTGCAGTAAATTGAGGAGGAGAGCTCTTCTTTTGTGTCTCCCTGTAGAAAGGGTGCATGGTGTCACTCAACGCAGGGGGGCAGTTCTTTTACACCTGCTTTCATCTGCTCTTCCCTGGACGCACACACACTTCTGAAGTGGCTGTGTTGGAAAGGGTTCAAGTAGCAGTAGCCAGGTTGTCAAAACATCAGACTGCGCTGTGTTCCACAAGTTTCATTGCTGAATCTTGCTCCTTTATATCCAACTTCCTCCTTTATAATAAAATCTTTCTTGATATCTGGCTTCTGTCACTCTGCTCTGCCATTTTCACAAGTGTATCCCAATTTCAGTTCTGGCCTGACATTGTTAATTTTGTTTATATATCTATTCCTCTGGCACGCATGTGTGTGTTTTCACTCACTAAATTTTTTTTTAGGACCGTATGAATTAAGATCTTTTTTTAATGAATTACTTTTTTAATTCATGTATGTATTTATGTACTTATTTATATACTATTTTAGAAGTATGTGTGTGAGAAAGACAATAAAATGATTTTAGGTGCTACTTTGCATATTTGTGTGTGTGTGTGTGTGTGTGTGTGCCTGTCTGTGTGTGTTCTGCTATTTTATTCTGAGAAAACATACATTTCTCTAAATGAAACCAACAATAATTACATACAGTAGCTGGCTGTAGTGTCTTTTATTAAAACATCTATCATTTCTGGTTTACTTATGTTCAAATCACATTTTGAGAGAAATTTACAGTTTTATGTAACATGTTTATAGTTTCCAAGGTCTTAGTTTCTAATTTTCACCCCAAAAGGTATGTCTCTTACTTCAGAAAAATCTCATTATGCCTCTGGTGAAACTGAGGCAAAAATTTTATTTTTCTTCAATCTCTTCCAACAGCAGATTCTCCAAGAAAAATGTTAGGTATATTATGTGTATTCTAGTTTAAAGACACAGAAAACAAAATAAACAAAAGGAAATGAAGAATTATTTCTTCTTAACTTTTCTTACTCATTCTTATTCTTACATAGGAAACAGTATTTCCATTAAAAGCATTTATGTCTAGCACCAAATCCTTCACTAGATTCTGAGTCCATGTGTAAGATTATTAACCAGCAACCACTTGAGTGCAAGAAATGATAAAAGTTTGGGGTCTAGTTTGATTCTTCACAGTGAATCACATGGGTAGATATCCTCAGTTATACCCTAAGACTGTCACTTGGGAGCAGCCAAGACTCCCCGCAAAAAAGAAAAAAAACACAAAAGAAACAATGCTCCCAAATCAATGTGGAAGATCTGCGGTCTGGTAATCAGAGGTTATTCACAGCTCTGGGAGCACAGCAAGCTAAGCTCCTGACACCAATTCAAAGCTTACAGGTGAAGTGTCCTTGAGAGCAATCGTGCTCCCAGTACAGGCCTGAACAGGCACATTTTGAAGGAGAACTTTCCTGATAGACCTCGTATTTCAATGCCTTTCAATACTAAAATCTCCCTCTATCTACCCCTGGAAAATATACAAATGATATATAGATTTATGAAATAATATCATATTTCCTGGATGATTGTTTTAAAAAACCTATGAGGAGTAGGGAAATAACATAAATATACAACCTATTTGCTATCCTGGTTTTTTTCTGGATATTTTATAGCTTGCTTAATCAATGGTAGCATATTATCTAGAATCTCTAAAGTTAGGTATTCATGCAAACCAAATGAGATAATGCATATTTTCCCCAGCTTTATTGAAATCTAATTGATATATGACATTGTGTAAGTTTAAGGTATACAAAGTATTGATTTGATTCTCATATATTGCAATACGATTACCATTTTAGAATTAGCCAACATCTTTATCACATTACATAATTACTATTTTTGTGTGTGCTATAAAAACATTTAAGACCTATTCTCTTAGCAACTTTTAAGTATATTGTACAGCACTGTTATTGTTATCTATAATTGCAATGCTGTGCATGAGATTCCCAGAATTTATTCATATTCAGAAGTTTGTACTCTGACCAACATCTCCTCATTTCCTACCCCCAACACCCAGCCTCTGGCAAACACATTTCTACTCTCTGTTTCTGTGAATTAGACTTTTAAAAAAAGATTCCACATATAAGTGATATCACACAGTATCTGTCTTTCTCTGTCTGATTTAATCACTTAATATGACGCCCCAGGTCTACCTATGTTGTCACAAATGGTAGGATTCTATTTTTTCTCATGGCTGAATATATATGCATATATATATACATATATATATATATATATATATACACACACACATACCACATCTTCTTTATCCATTCATCTGTTGATGGACACTTAGGCTGTTTCTATATCTTGGTCATAATGCATATTTTTAAATGTCATGTTAACGTGACAAATTGCTATTATTATTTTAAATAATGATTTATGACTCTAGAAGTAGATATTACATACACTTTTCTTGGTAAGTTGTGGGATTCAATATAATCATGAGAAAGGTATGAAATTTTGGAGTCTAATAAAAGGTAGTTTACATTGGTCTTAAACCAATTATTTAATCTTACACATTTACATTGATACTAAAATAGTGATAATTATATACTCATGAGAATGTTGTTAAGTTTAAAGGACATAATCCATACAAAATTTCTAGCTCACACTGAGCATGTCGGAGACATTTAAAAAAATGTCTGCGCCTTTCTTTTGTTTTCCATGAGGATTTGCTGAATGATATAAGGCATGTTCTCTTTTGTGTGCTCCTGTGTTCATCTCATGATGAACATGACACATGGATATCCACAGGACATGGACATACAAGCTCAATACCATTAATGACAGTGGCATTTTGATACACTGAAATCAATGTACAATCCTTGCAAATTCCTAATGATTTCATAATAGTATTTACAAATAAGATATAAATCGCCTCTCAGCCTTTGGGCTAAGATCAAATGTAATATAAATAACATACCTGAGTACTTCTTAGGTCACCTGACACAGTGTACATTTCATGTTTTAACTAATTTAACTAATCCAATAACCCTCTGAATAGTATATCTCTGATTTTAGAGATGAGGAAGGAGGCCCAGGGAGGGAAGATAATTTGCCAAGCTGCTGATGCTTAAGCATGAGGTTTTAATTTCTCCCACTGATTGTAAAAGATAGCAACATTGTAACTGCTGATTGATTTTCTGGTTATTAAAGTAATTTTTCCAGCTGTGTGACACCCTAGTGTATCACTCTGAAGAAAAGTCTAGTCTGCCATGGTGTGTACTCAGGGTCCTGGAAAAAAGCAGTGCAGCTTTGCATTTGGATGTATGATTGATCACTGAATTAAGTGGGTGCAGTCCTCACACAAAACTCAACATTGATACCAAGTGGTAGAAGATAATGTTTCTCTATGCCCACTTGGTTAGCCTTAAAGTTAGAATGGAATTCACAGATATATCACTGGGCACAGGCTGGTGAGAGGTGTCACCGTCTGTATTCAGTTTTATATTAAATAGTGTAAGTGGACGCCTAGATAGACTTGTCTCTGCTTGAATCAACTACCAAATCTGACCACTATGAGGTGGGTAAGTGCTGTTTACTGATTCAGTGGTCATGTCATGTTCATCCTCCTTATGTATATATCACATTTCTCCACCTGACAAAGGGCTTCAGCAGAAAGGATAATATATATTAAATATATTAAAACATTTTTTCTATTCCTTTAAACTCCTAGGATAGTAGTTTTCCCATAATATGAACTGACACATGTTGTCCATTTATTTCTGCCTCTCTCTCTCCCCAGCTTTCTGTCTCAGTTGTTTTGCTGATAGCTGCTAATGGGAAAAGTCAATGGGAGCAGAGCAAGGAATACAACCTTATTCTTCAGAATGTGGGTTCATTATTTACTCAGTACTAGAATGAGACACATCTCCCTAATAAGTAGATGAGAATAACTCACAGAGGAATTTAAAATAGCAAAAATTCAGGTCTAAGAATTGAAAGTAATGCTTAATATATTATTGGTTATTGCTGCTTAAAATGATTATAATATACTTTTAGTTCTCTTCACCACCTAGTGTTACTTTTTTGTTTAATATACGTTACTTCATTGAAGAGAGTCTGGGGGTGCAGTATTCTCTGGTTAAAAAATTGTTCAATTTTATGACTACCTTTTTTATTTAGTAAGGCGTAATCCCAGAGAAAAACCTGACAGAGTGGAAGAGACTTCCAAATTAATTGAAATATTTCAAAATTTCCTGAGCTGAGAATATGAAAGAGGTAGACAGTCCATTTGCATAATAAACTTTATGTATGTTGATCTATTTATAAAAAATCAAATGTACATAAAAATAATGTTTGATGTTGAATTGTAATCAACCATAAGTTTGGGAAAGTCGAAGCTAGTTATAACTGTCTTTGCCTCCACTGGGTTAAATACATTAAGATCATGTGAAAAATCAATAACATGTTAAAAAAGATACTACAGTGATTTTTCTTCTCTGTTGTCAAACTGTCAAACTTCTTTGCTGTTAAAAATTAGAGTTCCCTATTCAATAAACAATGGCATTGTAGATTTGAATAAATTAAAATTATTTTTAAAATATGAAGCAATAGTAAAATATGAAGCATACTGTGTATAAATATTAGAAATTCTACCCCAGAAATCCCAATCATTTCTGTTTCTAACAACATCATGGTGGTCGCTAGTTCATATGGAATTTGCTTTCTCTGAAGCCAGTCCCAGCCACTGTAGACTATGCTGCTCGCTCAGAATGTTTTTGTTTCTACATTTACCAATCTCACTCTAGTGCATGTTTTTTTGTGTGTGCTTTATTTCTCAGATAAGTACTTAGGATCAATCATGGCACATAGAATTATATAGGAAATTAAGAGGAGCAAAAATCCTTGGTGACGGGCTACAGCATTAAAATTTTCCTTCTTCCATCAAGACCACAGATTATCTTATATTAAAAAGATGCCCATTACAAATCAATTTTCACTGCAAAGTAAAGGAGCTGTTACAGTGGAGGATTACTGGACTGAATGTCAATATTATGACATAGTATAAGTGTGTTTCATGTTTGGTAATTGCAATCATTGTTGCTTTTGTTGTGGTCATCCATGTACAATGCTTGGTGTCAGTCTATCTATCTCTTGTAAAAATAAAATACAGTGTGTGTGTGTGTGGAAAAAAAAAAAAAAAAGATATTCCAGGAAAGGCCAGACCCCGTGAGCCTATTACTCCCAG
Source organism: Balaenoptera acutorostrata (assembly GCF_949987535.1). Classification (NCBI taxonomy): domain Eukaryota; kingdom Metazoa; phylum Chordata; class Mammalia; order Artiodactyla; family Balaenopteridae; genus Balaenoptera; species Balaenoptera acutorostrata. The sequence goes on from NC_080076.1 coordinate 9,980,219, forward strand.
ATCCATGCCTCATAAACCCCATTTTATTGGAAAAAAAAAAAAAAAAAAAAAAAAAAAGATGCCCACTTTAAGATACCCACTTTTCTAGATTCTCTACTTCTTTATCATGATATTGGTGCAGGGACTCTGCCAAGGCCAGCCAGACTCCCTGTTAGGATGTGTCAACAGGGGATGCTGGTGGGGGGCAGGAAGGCAGGAGGACGCAGATGGACTTGTTCCTTCTGCTTCACTTGCTTTTCTCTGCATAATTCTCCAGCAGCTCTCTTCCCCAACCTCGATCTCAGGAGCACGGGCTGATTAGTAGCAAGTAGTTCCAGTGTCCAGGTTTTTATTCACGCTCCCAGAGTAGTCCTCACATCTCCTCTCAGGGGCACTAACACCAGACGAGTAGCTGCCTCTCCTTAGAGGTTTATGTCTCAGCTGTGTTTGGCATCCCCTCTGAACTTCTGAGATGCCAGGACCTTCTGGGCTGCACCTCTTCTTAGAGGTCTCTGCTCTAACCCTTTGGGGTCTCTCATCCTCATAGCTTCTAGAAGGTAACAGTCCTCTCCTCTCCCTTCTGTTTTCTCATTCCTAAATGAGAAGAGTTATTGTCTCTTTTATTTTCAGTATTTCCTTTTTGCCTGTTCAGTCCTTCTTTAAATACCTGTTCAAAGAATTCCCTATATTAAATTCACTCTGTTTCAATAACATGTAGATTCTATTTTCCTGACTCGACACTGACTGGTATGGTACTAAGTAGCAGGAATTGTCCAAGAAACTCAATCCTAAAAGCTGAGATTCTGGAATTAATGAGGTTGTGCCTTTGGACTTGCAAACCGTGGTCCTCCCTAACTGGCAATGGGATACTGGTAATTTGTGGAATGGTGTGGCATCATGGTTAAAAATTACCAGTTTTGATAAAGCACCTACTGATTTAAATGCTTGGGGAACCACGTGGCTGTCGCACTTGACTAAATGACAGTAATGATAATTATAATGACTCTGGGTGGAATGAAAGCTTACAACTCTATTGAAGAATTTACGGAAAGAAATTGACAAAAATGAGGCTTTAATCCTTCAACTCAAGTAATGGGAACTATATTTCATCAGCTAGTCACTCTCACACATTTGTACTTTACTCCTTATCATTAAGCTACTGGTAATCTCAAGAGATAACTGAATTGTGAAAAAAAAATGACACACACTTATACCTGAATAAAAAGAAAGTCTGTATTGTACACTTACTGCCAACACTCAGGATGAGATTTTCTGAACCTTGAAAAATCAGCACAGAAGAACTGGCAGACGCCATTCACACCCCTTACAGCCTAATGCAAAGGCAAAGGGCAAAGGCAGCTCTTACACCGGGCTCTACGGCACAGCGAAGCATCAGAACTCCTGCACACTGGTTCTCCCTGAACACTAGGAGGGAGCAGCCTAGGAGAAGAGTGGGGCACGTTGAGCCGATCGTGCTCTGAGGGACAGTCTTTGGGGAGTGGAGAGAAGAGTGGAAGGAGTTCCCAAGTCTGAGGATACTAGGTTAAAGGCGAGGATGTGTGTAAGGGACTATGACGACGGGCTGTGAGAGTGTCTGGAAGAGCTATGACATCAGTCATTGGATACGTCCAGACCTGGGGTGCTTTAAACCGATCCAAGGACATGCGTGTCTGTGGCGGCAGAGGGTTCTCCTGCACTTACATCCTTTTGATTTCTCAAGAAATGTTATCATAAATTATGATTTAAATTTGGTTAAAAGCCCTTTGGACAATATGATTATTCCTTTAATAGAGCTCAGATCTCTCTCTCCTCAGCTTTTCCTGTGGGTTGACCAAACTGGGCACTAGAATACACACAGTGAACAAAGTATAATATTTTTTGGTGTGGAGGGTTGTGAGTTGCTTGTATTCTCTCTTTAAGAGCAAGTTACAAAGTCAAACCTTCCCCCCTGGGTCTCCCAAATGCGAGGAATAAGTTTACACTCAGCGGTTTGGTTCAGAAGGAGGCTGCGTGTATTGTGAGCAAGCTGGATGGGCATGTTTACAAAGCAGCTCTGCTTTGTTTTCTCTACGGTACTTTAGAGGATGCAGTTTTATGAATATCCTTCTTTAAATTATTATGCCCAATTTTTATACAGCCCAATAGCAGTTGACGCTGGAAAAGAACTCCCCTCTCCCAGGCCAAAGCCACTGATCCATCTTTAATAACAATGCGGGTGGCATTCCCATAAGTGCCATGATAAGGAAATAAAGTATTGTGTGGGATGGATATGTTTGACCCTATAAAATTAAATTAATCAATCTTCAAAAGTGGGCTAATATAGTGATGGTCATTTTTACTCACAAACATGTGACTCAGTTTGCTCTTATCCTCTGGGGCATATGCGAAAACTCTTGGTTTGGTAAATCAGTGGTAACTGCTAACAAAGTCTTATAGTATAGAAACTGTCTGGTGTTAGTTGCCTTGTTATTTCTGCTGGGGTATTTAAAAAAATAAAAAGAAGGGAAAAATGATATTTCTAACCTTCATCCAATCATTCAATATTTTTTATTTAACAAAAATTTGCAGGAATGTCCTATTTTGTACTTTACTAGTATTGCATTATGATACTGCTGTGGGGCATTTCAAAGCCCATATTCTTTTCTAAGACTTTGTCTTTTTTATTCACTGACTTTAAAAGACTGATTTTATGTTGCAAAATTCATCCAGGACTTGAAAAACTCTTAAAGAAGACATCCTTTCTGCATGCACTGGATACTTCTTTGAAGTTGGAGTTAGCTTTTGAAGACTTTTGCATCTTTGAACATAGCCCTTGCTAATATATTTGTAATCAAAAGAGATTGAAAGTGTTGGTTGTCTTTCATCACTGAAAACTTTCTCCTAAAGATTACTTTTATTGAGACTATACACAATTCATAGTTTAAATTTCTCATTAGTAACCTGGATTTCTTTTTAAAAAATTATTCTTTCCCTCATCCCCAGTGGAGAATGAAAAATGTATTCATTGTTTCCTCTTTTTTTTATCATATATTAATCTATCACTCATTTTTTAATTAACCTGTTAAAAACATATTTGCTAGGGCCACTTTGTTAGGTTTTTGCTGAAAATAAGGGGGACAGATATCAGTGGCAGCTATAGGTAACAAGACTAAACAGAAAATTCCAACACAGTGTACAAGGTTTACTTGACTGGGATACGGCAGAAAGGTGATGCTTTGAAGGCTGAAGAAGTTCGGGGGAATGTACGTCAGGAAACTTCTCTGTGGGTGTCTTAAGTTTCTGCACATCTTGCAAACAGAAGCACTGACTGCCTTTGTTCTGGATTGCCTTTTCAAGGATTATTTGTACAGCAAACAGCCTTGGAAATGAGAGAGAGTGTCTCCCTCTGGAGTAAAGGGCAGGCTTGTTTGCTGTCCAGCAGCATAAAGATGCTGTTCCTCTCCATGGTGAAGGTCAGGCAGGCTCACTGTTGATTATAAAAGATTTGAGTTCTCTAAGCTCTGGGTTCTTGTCTTGTAACACAGCTCACTGTGTGTGTGTAGCATAGTCTGGCCATGTCTGTTTCACTTTGTCAGAAGTGAAACTCAGGGAAATAGTGCAAATGCTTATGTTCTGGCTACTTCTACTGCTGTGAGTATAATACTATCCTTCACCTATGACACTGGCACTCCGTAACTTCTGTCAGCATGCATGGACATGTGGCACCTGACTAGTTAGCTCACAAGTAGGGAAACACCTCAGACCCTTCACAGCTTTTGACAACAGGGCATAGGTCCTCAATTCCCGATATTCTTGAATTTGGTTGTGAAAATGTCTATTGAATCCTAACTATTATAACTAGTATTGTATTATACGCTTAAAAAATAGAGTATGCATAAGTTGTTTTCTTTTTTCCCATTTAAAATTTACCATTTAAATTTAAAATATTTACAAAGGGGCACATTTAAACATTAAGGTTTAATGATTAAAATTTAGGATACAACTGTTTTAAAAGTTGTAAATGAGGAGCTTCAAGATGGCGGAAGAGTAAGACGCGGAGATCACCTTCCTCCCCACAAATACATCAAACTACATCTACATGTGGAACAACTCCTACAGAACACCTACTGAACGCTGGCAGAAGACCTCAGACCTCCCAAAAAGCAAGAAACTCCCCGTGGGGCTTCCCTGGTGGCGCAGTGGTTGAGAATCTGCCTGCCAATGCAGGGGACACGGGTTCGAGCCCTGGTCTGGAAAGATCTCACGTGCTGCGGAGCAGCTGGGCCCATGAGCCACAATTACTGAGCCTGCGCATCTGGAGCCTGTGCTCCGCAACAAGAGAGGCCGCGATAGTGAGAGGTCCGCGCACCGCGATGAAGAGTGGCCCCCGCTTGCCGCAACTAGAGAAAGCCCTCGCACAGAAACGAAGACCCAACACAGCCATAAAAAAATAAATAAACAAATACTTCAAAAAAAAAAAAGAAACTCCCCGTGTACCTGGGTAGGGCAAAAGAAAAAAGAAAAATCAGAGACAGAAGAATAGGGATGGGACCAGCACCTCTGGGAGGGAGCCGTGAAGGAGGAAAGGTTTCCACACACTAGGAGCCCTTTCGCAGGCGGAGACTGCGGGTGGCAGAGGGGGGAAGATTCAGAGCCATGGAGGAGAGCGCAGCCACGGGGGTGCGGAGGGCAAAGCGGAGAGATTCCCGCATGGAGGAGCGGTGCTGACCAGCACTCACCAGCCCGAGAGGCTTTTCTGCTCCCCCGCCAGGGCGGGCGGGGGCTGGGAGCTGAGGCTCGGGCTTCGGTCGGACCGCAGGGAGAGGACTGGGGTTGGCGGCGTGAACACAGCCTGAAGGGGCTAGTGCGCCACAGCTAGCCGGTTGGGAGTCCGAGAAAAAGTCTGGAGCTGCCGAACACGCAAGAGACTTTTTCTTACCTCCTTGTTTCCTGGTGCGCGAGGAGAGGAGATTAACAGCGCCGCTTAAAGGAGCTCCAGACATGGGCGTGAGCCGCGGCTGCAGTGCGGACCCCAGAGACGGGCATGAAATGCTAAGGTTGCTGCCGCCGCCACCAAGAAGCCTGTGAGCAAGCACAGGTCACTATCCACACCTCCCCTCCCGGGAGCCTGTGCAGCCCGCCACTGCCAGGGTCCCGAGATCCAGGGACAACTTCCCCGGGAGAACGCACGGCACCTGAGGCTGCTGCAACGTCACGCCGGCCTCTGACGCCGCAGGCTCGCCCCGCCTCCTCCGTACCGCTCCCTCCCCCCGGCCTGAGTGAGCCAGAGGCCCCGAAGCAGCTGCTCCTTTAACCCTGATCTGTGTGAGCGAAGAACAGACGCCCTCAGGCGACCTACACGCAGAGGCGGGTCCAAATCCAAAGCTGAACCCCGGGAGCTGTGCGAACAAAGAAGAGAAAGGGAAATTCCTCCCAGCAGCCTCAGGAGCAACGGATTAAATCCTCACAATCAACTTGATGTACCTGCACCTGTGGAACAACTGAATAGACAACGAATCATCCCAAACTGAGGAGGTGGACTTTGGGAGCAACGATATATATATATATTTTCCCTTTTTCTCTTTTTGTGAGTGTGTATGTGTACGCTTCTGTGTGTGAGTTTGTCTGTATAGCTTTGCTTTTACCATTTGTCCTAGGGTTCTGTCTGTCTGTTGTTTTTTTTTTTTAAATTATTTATAATTTTTTTCCTTAATATTTTTTAATTTTTATTTTAATAACTTTATTTTATTTTACTTTTTTATTTTATTTTACTATTTTATTTTATTTTATTTATCTTCTTTCTTTCTTTCTTTTTTTCCTCCCTTTTATTCTGAGCAGTGTGGAGGACAGGCTTCTGGTGCTCCAGCCAGGTGTCAGGGCTGTGCCTCTGAGGTGGGAGAGCCAACTTCAGAACACTGGTCCACAAGAGACCTCCCAGCTCCACGTAATATCAAACGGTGAACATCTCCCAGAGCTCTCTATCTCAACGCCAAGACACAGCTCCACTCAACGACCAGCAAACTACAGTGCTGGACACCCTATACCAAACAACTAGCAGGACAGGAACACAACCCCACCCATTAGCAGAGAGCCTGCCTAAAATCATAATAAGGCCACAGACACCCCCAAAACACACCACCAGACGTGGACCTGCCCAAGAGAAAGACAAGATCCAGCTTCATCCAGCAGAACACAGGCACTAGTCCCCTCCACCAGGAAGCCTACACAACCCACTGAACCAACCTTAGCCACTGGGGACAGACACGAAAAACAATGGGAACTACGAACCTGCAGCCTGCAAAAAGGAGACCCCAAATACAGTAAGTTAAGCAAAATGAGAAGACAGACAAACACACAGCAGATGAAGGAGCAAGGCAAAAGCCCACCAGACCTAACAAATGAAGAGAAAATAGGCAGTCTACCTGAAAAAGATTTCAGAATAATGACAGTAAAGATGATCCAAAATCTTGGAAATAGAACAGAGAAAATAAAAGAAACGTTTCAGAAGGACCTAGAAGAACTAAAGAGCAAACAAACAGTGATGAACAATACAATAAATGAAATTAAAAATTCTCCAGAATGGATCAATAGAAGAATAACTGAGGCAGAAAAACGGATAAGTGACCTGAAAGATAAAACAGTGGAAATAACCACTGCAGACCAGAATAAAGAAAAAAGAATGAAAAGAATTGAGGACAGTTTCAGAGACCGCTGGGACAACATTAAATGCACCAACATTCGAATTATAGGGGTTCCAGAAGAAGAAGAGAAAAAAAAAGGGACTGAGAAAATATTTGAAGAGATTATAGTTGAAAACTTCCCTAATATGGGAAAGGAAATTGTTAATCAAGTCCAGGAAGCACACAAGAGTCCTATACAGGATAAGTCCAAGAAGAAACACGCCAAGACACATATTAATCAAACTATCAAAAATTAAATAAAAAGAATAAATATTAAAGGCAGCAAGGGAAAAACAAAAAATAACACATAAGGGAATCCCCATAAGGTTAACAGCTGATCTTTCAGCAGAAACTCTGCAAGCCAGAGGGAGTGGCAGGACATATTTAAAATGATGAAGGAAAAAAACCTACAACCAGGGGCTTCCCTGGTGGCGCAGTGGTTGAGAGTCTGCCTGCCAATGCAGGGGACACGGGTTCGAGCCCTGGTCTGGGAAGATCCCACATGCCGCAGAGCGGCTGGGCCCGTGAGCCACAACTACTGAGCCTGTGCGTCTGGAGCCTGTGCTTCACAATGGGAGAGGCCGCGGCAGTGAGAGGCCCACGCACCGTGATGAAGAGTGGCCCCCACTCGCCGGAACTAGAGAAAGCCCTCGCACAGAAACGAAGACCCAACACAGCCATAAATAAATAAATAAATAAATTTATTAAAAAAAAAAAAAACCTACATCCAAAATTACTCTACCCAGCAAGGATCTCATTCAGATTTGACAGAGAAATTAAAACCTTTACAGACAAGCAAAAGCTAGGAGAATTCAGCACCACCAAACCAGCTTTACAACAAATGCTAAAGGAACTTCTCTAGGCAGGAAACACAAGAGAAGGAAAAATCCTACAAAAACAAACCCAAAACAATTAAGAAAATGGTAACAGGAACATACATATCAATAATTATCTTAAATGTAAATAGATTAAATGCTCCAACCAAAAGACATAGACTGGCTGAATGGATACAAAAACAAGACCCATATATATGCTGTCTACAAGAGACCCACTTCAGACCTAGGGACACATACACACTGAAAGAGAGGCGATGGAAAAAGATATTCCATGCAAATGGAACTGAAAAGAAAGCTGGAGTAGCAATTCTCATATCAGACAAAATAGACTTTAAAACAAAGACTATTATAGGAGACAAAGAAGGACACTACATAATGATCAAGGGATCAATCCAAGAAGAAGATATAACAATTGTAAATATTTATGCACCCAACATAGGACCACCCCAATACATAAGGCAACTGCTAACAGCTATAAAAGAGGAAATTGACAGTAACACAATAATAGTGGGGGACTTTAACACCCCACTTTCACCAATGGACAGATCATCCAAAATGAAAATAAATAAGGAAACACAAGCTTTAAATGATACTTTAAACAAGATGGACTTATTGATATTTATAGGACATTCCATCCAAACACAACAGAATACACATTCTTCTCAGGTGCTCATGGAACATTCTCCAGGATAGATCATATCTTAGGTCACAAATCAAGCCTTGGTGAATTTAAGAAAATTGAAATCGTATCAAGTGTCTTTTCCGACCACAATGCTATGACACTAGATATCAATTACAGGAAAAAATCTGTAAGAAATACAAACACATGGAGGCTAAACAACACACTACTTAATAACCAAGAGATCACTGAAGAAATCAAAGAGGAAATCAAAAATTACCTAGAAACAAATGACAATGAAAACATGACAACCCAAAACCTATGGGATGCAGCAAAAGCAGTTCTAAGAGGGAAGTTTATAGCTATACAAGCCTACCTTAAGAAATAAGAAACATCTCAAATAAACAACCTAACCTTACATCTAAAGCAATTAGAGAAAGAAGAACAAAAAAACCCCAAAGTTACCATAAGGAAAGAAATCATAAAGATCAGATCAGAAATAAATGAAAAAGAAATGAAGGAAATGATAGCAAAGATAAATAAAACTAAAAGCTAGTTCTTTGAGAAGATAAACAAAATTGATAAACCATTAGCCAGACTTATCAAGAAAAAAAGGGAGAAGACCCAGATCAATAGAATTAGAAATGAAAAAGGAGAAGTAACAACCGACACTGCAGAAGTACAAAGGATCATGAGAGATTACTACAAACAACTCTATGCCAATAAAATGGACAACCTGGAAGAAATGGACAAATTCCTAGAAATGCACAACCTTCTAAGACTGAACCAGGAAGAAATAGAAGATATGAACAGACCAATCACAAGCACTGAAATTGAAACTGTGATTAAAAATCTTCCAACAAACAAAAGCCCAGGACCAGATGGCTTCACAGGAGAATTCTATCAAACGTTTAGAGAAGAGCTAACACCCATCCTTCTCAAACTCTTCCAAAATATAGCAGAGGGAGCAACACTCCCAAACTCATTCTACGAGGCCACCATCACCCTGATACCAAAACCAGACAAAGATATCACAAAGAGAGAAAACTATAGGCCAATATCACTTATGAACACAGATGCAAAAATCCTCAACAAAATACTAGCAAACAGAATCCAACAGCACATTAAAAGGATCATACACTATGATCAAGTGGGCTTTACCCCAGGAAAGCAAGGATTCTTCAATATACGCAAATCAATCAACGTGATACATCATATTAACAAACTGAAGTAGAAAAACCATATGATCATCTCAATAGATGCAGAGAGAGCTTTCGACAAAATTCAACACCCATTTATGATAAAAACCCTCCAGAAAGTAGGCATAGAGGGAACTTTCCTCAACATAATAAGGGCCATATATGACAAACCCACAGCCAACATCGTCCTCCATGGTGAAAAATTGAAACCATTTCCACTAAGATCAGAAACAAGACAAGGTTGCGCACTCTCACCACTATTATTCAACATAGTTTTGGAAGTTTTAGCCACAGCAATCAGAGAGGAAAAAGAAATAAAAGGAATCCAAATTGGAAAAGAAGTGAAGCTGTCACTGTTTGCAGATGACATGATACTACACACAGAGAATCCTAAAGATGCTACCAGAAAACTACTAGAGCTAATCAATGAATTTGGTAAAGTAGCAGGATGTAAAATTAATGCAAAGAAATCTCTTGCATTCCTATACACTAATGATGAAAAATCTGAAATTGAAATTAAGAAAACACTCCCATTTACCACTGTAACAAAAATAATAAAATATCTAGGAATAAACCTACCTAAGGAGACAAAAGACCTGTATGCAGCAAATTATAAGACACTGATGAAAGAAATTAAAGATGATACAAATAGATGGAGAGATATACCATGTTCTTGGATTGGAAGAATCAACATTGTGAAAATGACTCTACTACCCAAAGCAATCTACAGATTCAGTGCAATCCGTATCAAACTACCAATCGCATTTTTCACAGAACTAGAACAAAATATTTCACAATTTGTATGGAAACTCAAAAGAGCCTGAAGAGCCAAAGCAATCTTGAGAAAGAAAAACGGAGCTGGAGGAATCAGACTCCCTGACTTCAGACTATACTACGAAGCTACAGTAATCAAGACAGTACGGTACTGGCACAGAAACAGAAATATAGATCAATGGAACAGGATAGAAAGCCCAGAGATAAACCCATGCACCTATGGTCACCTTATCTTTGATAAAGGAGGCAAGAATATACAGTGGAGAAAAGACAGCCTCTTCAATAAGTGGTGCTGGGAAAACTGGACAGATACATGTAAAAGAATGAAATTAGAACACTCCCTAACACCATCCACAAAAATAAACTCAAAATGGATTAAACACCTAAATGTAAGGTCAGACACCATCAAACTCTTAGAGGAAACCATAGGCAGAACACTCTATGACATAAATCACAGGAAGATCCTTTTTGACCCTCCTCCTAGAGAAATGGAAATAAAAACAAAAATAAACAAATGGGACCTAATGAAACTTAAGAGCTTTTGCACAGCAAAGGAAACCATAAACAAGACAAAAAGACAACCCTCAGAATGGGAGAAAATATTTGCAAATGAAGCAACTGACAAAGGATTAATCTCCAAAATTTACAAGCAGCTCATGCAGCTCAATAACAAAAAAACAAACAACCCAATCCAAAAATGGGCAGAAGACCTAAACAGACATTTCTTCAAAGAAGATATACAGATTGCCAACAGACACATGAAAGAATGCACAACGTCATTAATCATTAGAGAAATGCAAATCAAAACTACAATGAGATATCATCTCACAACAGTCAGAATGGCCATGATCAAAAAATCTAGAAACAATAAATTCTGGAGAGGGTGTGGAGAAAAGGGGACCCTCTTGCACTGTTGGTGGGAATGTAAATTGATACCACCACTATGGAGAACAGTATAGACATTCCTTAAAACACTAAAAATAGAACTACCATACAACACAGCAACCCCACTACTTGGCATATACCCTGAGAAAATCATAATTCAAAAAGAGTCATGTACCAAAATGTTCACTGCAACTCTATTTACAATAGCCAGGACATGGAAGCAACTGAAGTGTCCTTCAACAGATGAATGGATAAAGAAGATGTGGCACATATATACAATGGAATATTACTCAGCCATAAAAGGGAACAAAACTGAGTTATTTGTAGTGAGGTGGATGGACCTAGAGACTGTCATACAGAGTGAAGTAAGTCAGAAAGAGAAAAACAAATATCGTATGCTAACACATATATATGGAATCTAAAAAAAATATATATATATATATATCATGAGGAGCCTAGGGGAAAGATGGGAACAATGATGCAGACCTACTAGGGAATGGACTTGAGGATATGGGGAGGGGGAAGGGTAAGCTGGGGCAAAGTGAGAGAGTGGCATGGACATATACACACTACGAAATGTAAAATAGATAGCTAGTGGGAAGCAGCCCCGTAGCACAGGGAGATCAGCTCGGTGCTTTGTGACCACCTAGAGGGGTGGGATAGGGAGGGTGGGAGGGAGGGAGATGCAAGAGGGAAGAGATATGGGGCGATATGTATATGTATAACTGATTCACTTTGTTATAAAGCAGAAACTAACACACGATTGTAAAGCAATTATACTCCAATAAAGATGTTAAAAAAAAAAGTTTTAACAATGAGGTAAAGCATTGACTTCAGCTAAGCACAGGCAGTTATGTTGATTTTTTTCATTCTCATCTTGGTTAACACCTGGGTTTTTCTTCATGAATACTTCTGCCACATTACTTTAAATTTTGGCAGAAATGTTGATTAGATTATCTTTCTGGAATTTATGTCATCAGCTTAATGATTCAAGAACCAAAAGCCAATCCATAATGATGCCATGCTGAAGGAATTAATTACCTATTGTTCGTTAGAAATTATTCCTTATGCCAAATGTAAATCTAGAATAATTCCTTTATTCCTGGCCTTTTTGTGACCTGCCTGGTCAGCTTTCTCTTTTCAGTATGGTAACTCTAATACTATTCAAATAAAAGGATAAATTAGAATCTGAACCTGAATTTCAATTATGATGGAAAAGGAATAGTTAAGAATCCAGTACAAATTATTTAGGAGCTCATCACAAATTGTTTTGTTCTCAATGTTATTAAACTTCATCTCTCTAGGGGAGACACTACTGTTGAGCCTAATTAGTGTCGTGTTTCTAAAATGAGGCTTTTAGGAGTAAACAAGTCAATGAGAACTTGTACACCTGTTTCTGTTGTAGAACCACTTGGAGATGTAACAGTGAGGCTTAGCAGGTGCCTCTGAAAACAGAATTGGGGTGGGGATGGTGGATGATACCGTATGTGGGTGGATCTTATCACATAAAGTGACATCTGCTGCCATGACCACCCTGCTTGTTTGTATGAGACTGAGAAATAACTAGACTATTTATCTTTTCCACTTTGAATAATCATCAGAGCTTTGGTCCTGGAGATGTTACGCTAGCACTTACAGTGAAGTATACACCTGAAATGGAACCAAGGTAGAAAACTAAAAGTCTGGGCAGTTGGTGTCACTAGTTCTTTTTTTGTTCTTTTTTGAAACTAGGATCCTTTTTCTTGATCAGATCTTGGGAATAAAAATGTTCAGTTCTGGGCTTCCCTGGTGGCGCAGTGGTTGAGAATCTGCCTGCTAATGCAGGGGACACGGGTTCGGGCCCTGGTCTGGGAAGATCCCACATGCCACGGAGCGGCTGGGCCCGTGAGCCACAATTGCTGAGCCTGCGCGTCTGGAGCCTGTGCCCCGCGACGGGAGGGGCCGCGATAGAGAAAGGCCCGCGCACCGCGATGAAGAGTGGCCCCCGCTTGCCGCAACTGGAGAAAGCCCTCGCACGAACCGAAGACCCAACACAGCCAAAAATAAATAAATAAATAAATAAATAAGAAAATCCTTTTAAAAAAAAAAAAAAAATGTTCAGTTCAATCAATATGTAGATTGGTTAGAGAAAACATATATACATACACACATTTCTCCCCTCTCCGAAGATAATGTCTCCACAAACTCAGGGATAAATGGCACACCTAGGACTTGTCTACCTGTATCTTCAGATGCCCTGTGGGTTAGCTCTTAAGCTGAATTATATTAGTCCCACCTTGATCTCTCCAAGGCCTCAAGGGACTGTGTGGTGGCATGAAAATGCTGATATTTTAACTCACGTGGATGCTAATACCATGGAAATATATATGTACACAGGTGACAAAGCAATGAACAAGTGAGACAAATCACAGAGTTTTTTGGTGATCTATACTCTGTTGACTATAAAGCTTTTATCTCATGAATTAATATACACTTCCATTTTCCTTTACTCTTTTCTCCCTTTATTTTTATTTCTGATTAAATTTTCTTATTTTGGTATCGTTATCTAGTAGTAAAATACATCGTGTCTAAATTTCATTTTTAACCTAAAATGGAGCATTTAGCACTTGCTGCTTTTTAATACTTTAGTGAAAAAACACAACATATTGAAGTTATCAAGCAATGCTTGATTGCTGCAGTGCAAGAGAAATAGGGGAGTTCTGATATTGAGATGCCTCAACACCAGTTCTGGAGAAATGCCTCTCTCAGCTGTGCATGACAGTCAATAAATTCTCAAGTAGGAAAAGGAAACATTTAATTCAGAGAGAAACTAACTGCTATCGTTTTTATGTATTGTGTTCGGTTGAGCAATAGGATAGCAGTGACATATTTTTAAGTGATGAAGCGGCTCGTCATACTTGATGGGATTTCACAGTGACATCTGTGGACTCTGAAACAACTGGTGACAGGATGGCCCTTTGCTAAGGGCATGTGCTAGTTATATATTCTCAAGAGGCAAGGACAACCAGAAACATCACACCCAGTACTGAATAAATCATTGTTATACCCTCTACTATCAATTTTGAAACTACTTTTTGTTGCCGTTGTAGAGAAACTGTCTAAAGGCTAAGATTGGTTAGGGGTAGTTTCATAATGGAAAATGATCAGGTTCTTGCAAAGAAAGTAACTCTCTTAATAAATATTATATTACTTTTTGAGTACAAGGCCTGTTGCTTTTTCTTTTTTTCATGAAACATTCTTGGTGAGATGTTCTTCCCATCATCCTTTTCTGGTTGTCGTTTTCTCTTCTTTTTTTAAAATGAGGTCTCAAATTAAATATCACCCAGAGAGATTAGAGCCCCTCCTCACTGCTATGTTCTATGTTCTAACAGAGTACTCTGCTTTTTTTCCTTGCTGTATTACTTGCAATTACAAATTATTTTACTAATCATAAATTAATGACCCCCCCCCCACACTGAAGCACTAGGAGAACAGGGACCATCTCTGTCTTGTCCTTTCTTCTCCCCAGACCCTTGGGAGTTGCCTGAAAACCTATCAGGTGTTCAGTACATATTTACTGAAAAACTAAATGAATGAAATACTTTCAGAATATTTTTCTATTTTAAAACTGATTACTTTGTAAAGCAGTTTAGTAGTTTGGTTCTTAAATTTGTTAATCTAGCTATTTCTATAACTAACTACTGTACTCAGCACAAGATTTCATTTTTTCCAAATGATGCTGTATCTCTTGTTCTCTGTTTAGTACTCTCTATCAGGACTCTACTGCTACATGGTGGTGATACAATGAAATGCAGGTAAAAGTTCTGGGTAGGGGGGCTTGGCCCACAATAATCTCTCTAGAGAATTTACCAATTCTGCTTCAATGAATCAGCAAGGCATTACAGCACATCCAAATCTATGCATTTTAGTTAACTGAATACACCATGTGAACATTTATAGAGATTTACTAAGTCACTGCTGTTGATATTAATGATTTGATCCACATATGATTAAGGTAAAGCTTACAAATTAAATGTATGAAAAAAGACATCCTGTATTTTGTTTTATGATTTTATAAATAGAAATAAGTTCCTACAGTAAAAATCAACAGGTTTTGGGGAAGAAATTATTATTATTTTTTACCATAAACAATAATATAGTAACTATTTCCCCAAAGGTGGAGTCCATTAAAACCCTTCCAAACAGATATTTGTGTCATTCATTTTTGTAACCAATCCACAGCTCATATAGTACATTTCACATAGTAGGCACCTAACAATGACAACAAAAATCGTTGAATAAATGCTCAAGGCCAGTTGACAGAGCTGATTTCCTTCTTAGTTTATACATATTGTATTAGGCAGGCAACTGCTCCATCTGCCCAATTCAATAAGAAGTTTAAAGTATTATGTTTAAGCAAGGTAAAATAAAACCAGTTGTCAGGCAAGTCAAGTTTTTTTTTTTCTCTCTCCTTTTAATCATCCCATAGGAAAGATTTAGAATAATGAAAGCAGTAGCGATTGTTTTTTTCAACGCAGTGTGGTAATTCTGTGAACAAAATTGAAGTCCGACATTGTTGACTTTTAAGATTACTGGTAGTCAGTTAGAGGGGAAAAAACAATATATAACGTGTCTCCCTACCTGACTTATGCTTCTAGTTCCTGTAAAATGTCAAATTGAAGGTGACAAGGAGAAAGCTTTCTACTTCAAAATGTAACAAGAAAAGGCTCAGCCATGTGGCCCACAGAGATGTGCAGAACATCATTTTTACTGACAGCAAAACAGACTTTTTTTCCAGAGGCAAATCCAAACAAACCTCTTGCATTTTTATTATATTTATTTTCAAAAAGTCAAACTTACTGTTAATATCCTTTTGGGATATAGCTGTTATTCTGTATTAACATATATATGAGATATTTGCCTAGATATAGGAACCCATCTAACACTGATTTAATAGGCTGTGAGGGAACAGTAGTTCTACTACTTTGGCAAATAATTTTTTTTCAAGGTGGTTTAGAATATATTCTTCCCAACATATATGGTTTATTATGTATCCCCACCCCCCCCCAAAAGAATAAAAGAATCACTTGGTATGTGTTAAGCTTTGTATGAATGTGTGGCAAAATATAATGTAATATGATGAAGTTCCTGCCTTTAAGAAGCTAACTGTCTGTTTAAAGAGAAATGCCATCACAAGGCCAGTAATACATTCTTTTTTTTAAATAGATTTATTTATTTATTTGTTTGTTTGTTTGTTAATTTATTTTTGGCCGTGTTGGATCTTCGTTGCTGCGTGCAGGGTTTCTCTAGTTGCAGCGAGTGAGGGCTGCTACTCTTTGTTGTGGTGCGCTGGCTTCTCATTGCGGTGGCTTCTCTTGTTGAGGAGCACGGGCTCTAGGCACATGGGCTTCAGTAGTTGTGGCACGCGGGCTCTAGAGCGCAGGCTCAATACGGAATACGTTCTTAAACAGGAGCATATGTGAGCACTGGGGAAGGGTACTAACATCCATGGTGTGTGAAGGATAGCTTCCCGTAGGAAGAGATGCTAGATTTACAGAGTGATCATGAGCTTTGCCGGCATAGCAACTTCCTAAATAAATTATCCCTTAGGAACCTTTTCATTATTTTATAATTATTGATTGTTTGATTGATCAACTGTATTCTGATAACCTAATTGGCTACATTATAAACTAGCAGGAAATTTGAAGACCTTTGTTGTACAACAGATTTGAGGGGTTGGCTTTTGTTTGTTTTGTTTTGAAAAAGATCTATTTCGCTATTGAACAAAAAAGGCCAGCCATCTAGTTAACAAGATACTTTAAGGTAATCTGAATTTTATTTGTTCGATTTCCATATTGAATCTGACATTTTGGAGAGTATATGTATATATTCCCTCTTTCAAATAAGCTAGACCTTTTCCAAAGAATGGTTTGCATAATAAGATAGACAAGAATGATTTCTAGATCACAGAATCTAGTCTTACATCTAACTTATGGGATGGGGAAGTACAAGCACACAATGTATCAATTCCTATTATACAATTAGATGTAGAAGCAACGACTCTCATATTGGCTTCCCTTCCCCATTATGACACCTGCCAAACCCTAGGAAACTGAATATGAGTGATCTCACTTTTAGCAGGATCAGGTGGGATCAAGACTCATACCTGTTTCCATCAAAGCCATAAGAGTTTTAATTCTTCGCCTCTCCTAAGTCCCCGGCTTAGGAGATGACTGTATATGGCCTTCAGTCTCTCATGGGCACAGAGAGACCCTGGACTCAGCTTCAATCGTCTTTCCTCAGAAAGTGGCTGAGGCAGGAGTGCAGCGGGAGGGATGTGTGACTGGCCACAGAGAGCAGCTCTGGCCAGTGAGCAACCTGGTGGTCGCTTGAAGCTCAGCCAGCAACATTCTAATATCTTTACTGCTTCAAAATCCACATATTGGATGGGGGGATGGTAACACCATCCTTCTGGACACCATGTATTTCACCTCTAGGAGCCCCTCGACTCAACAGGCACAGCCAAAGACACAGTGCTTTCCTCTAGGACCCTGGGGTTTGCTCCCCTTTGCTATCCTGAGTTTGGGAAGTGCACAGGAGCATATGAACTTGAAACATCTGCTGTCTCATTAGCATGATAACATTTCCTAAAGCCATGCCTGGTTTCAATTTGAGGGCTGGGGAATTTTCCAGAGTGGTCAGGTTTGCTGCAAGAATTTATCCGGATTTTTGGGGATTTAATTTCTCCTCGGCCAGTGGGTTGCCTTCATCAGTGCTGTAAACAATCCAGAGCCCTAAAAGCTGGAATAGCCAGTAGCCAGTAGCCAGTCAGTAGCCAGTCATGGATGATTTTATATTGGAATTTGCCTGCTTCTGGAAAATCTTCCTGAGAGAGTCAAAGTCACATTATAGCCCCAGGATTCACTTCAAAAAACTCTGAGACATTTTACTCTAAGGGGCGAACAGATCCAAGGTTGGCTGACAGACAGCAGGAGAGGCTGAGCAACAGTGTATCTGGTGCCAATTCTTCTGTAAAAGGCATTAAGTCCCTCACTCATCTCTCAACGGAATGAGCCAAAGTTCTAATAATGCGCCTGTTTACTGCCCATAGTGGCTACAAGTTTCTATCAGTTCTCACTCATGAGAGTGAGATGAGTTGGTGCTCAGCGGTTTAATTTTTTTTTTCTGAAATGAGTTAGTACTTTACCTCCTTTTATCAGTTCCGAGAGTACTAGCTGAATGTTAGTACTGTTGTTAGAGCAGTTAAACCTGAGGCTACCCGAACGATTGGTGAGAAAGTACTCCCCCCTCAAAGGGAGTCAGCAACAAGTCAGGCAGTTGTCTTGGAAACTACTTCTTAGTAGGCACCCATTAACAGGAGGACAGTTTGTTACCTGACTGACGATACATTTTACCAACTTTCACGGACTTCCCTCAAATTATGTTAATTAACCCATGAGGCTCTTGCCCGTCCTCTTCCAGAAGTCCACGCTCCTCTCAGCATCTCACCCTCATCACCAAAACTGTTAAAAACTATGAAGGGACAGAGATTCTAGTCTACCAGCAGACGAACACACGAGGCTGCTGCAGTTCCATGAAAGTCCGCAGGAGACAAGACACTCCTGGGTCAGAGACAGAGGACTTTATTACTCACACCAACAGCCATACCAAAGTATTAGTATTTTATTGTGCCAGTTCTCAGATCTCCAATTCCCAGAGGGTGGCAGGAAGAGGGCCAGGTGACACCTACACACACAGCGGGGTGTGTTACAGAAAAAGAACCCTGAATCGTTTTTAATGGACATTAAGCCTGACTGCCCTTTGCTCCAGAAGAAGACTATTGCTATTTATTTTATTGGTCAGTAAGCATGGCCACATTTTGCTTCAGTAAAAGACACTACCTTGATGTCCCAAGATTGTCTCATTCCTATCAGTTCAGTATGGTACTGAGCAATGCCTTCTCCTCAATAATGCTACCATGTATCCCCATATTCCTCATTTAAGGTAAACTGTCATGCCTCAAATTCTCTATAAAGGTTGGAGTTTCAGTTGGTCATACTCTCTACCACAGGCCCTCATCTCTTGAGACAACAAATTGTAAGGTGATCTGGTTTCAAAATATCTGCCTAACATGATAGTGACTATTAGCAAATGCTATCAGATCCTCTCCCTCTCAAAAAAATGTAAAATTAAAAGTACAAAGAAAGTTTTAATCAACTGGTAGAAGAAAAAGAAGGAATAAAATACAAAAATACAAATTGTGGCCTTTCTTGTATATTCTTAGCCCTGTCCTAGCTTTTCCATTTAAATACTTCACGTTCTTCTCTTTTACATTTAGAACCATTCAGTTCTTACTCAGTTCCCAATCCCAACGCTTTTTTAGCAAAATTTGATCAGAAATACCAAAGGTGTTTCTAGATTCTTCTCAGAAGGCAGTTGAGAGGCCATTAGTATTATATCAGTCCTGTGGTATTATACACAACCAAAGCATTTTGTCACAATATTTCTTCCAAAACCGTAGTTTTCTCTCAAATAGGAATTTAGGAGTATAAAGTGTTCTCTATTCAACTATTCATAAATATATATTCAGTTTTGAACTTTTAATGAGATTGTATCATATAGTTTATATTTTAATGCAAAAATAAGATGGGAACGTTTGCCGGGAGTACTTGAAAAGAAGTAAACTCAATGTACTGAGTAGAATGAGAAAAATATTCTCCCATCTGTTTCATACCTTTATAATAAGGTAGAAATGAATAAGACTGGATAGTAGACCTTGGGAAATATATTGAGGCTGAGATTATCTTAGAAAGATGTATTTGAACTCTGAGTGGAAACTACAATCTAGTGGAATTTCTCCCCTGAGAGAAATGTGTGTTAGCACTGTTACAAAATAGCTTATGGGAAAAACTGAATAATAAG
Organism: Balaenoptera acutorostrata; assembly: GCF_949987535.1. Lineage (NCBI taxonomy): Eukaryota > Metazoa > Chordata > Mammalia > Artiodactyla > Balaenopteridae > Balaenoptera > Balaenoptera acutorostrata. Next base: position 10,000,071 of record NC_080076.1, read on the forward strand.
AAAATCATTTATGTAAATGTTGCCTAGGCTACTTATGTGTTTCAACTGTCTTAACAATTGAATGACAGACATGAAGAAGATAGGGAAAATGTCCCTTTGACTTGGGCGTGTGGACAGAAAGGAGAAAGGAATAGCACTATTGTCTTACCTCTAATCTCGTTCCCCCAAATCTTACCATGTATGCAGGCATATCCTCTCGGACGGAGCCTGGCCATTTGGGGGTATGATTTTTTTTATTACTTGCCTAATCTTAGTGAAGAATACAAGTTACATAAAAAAAAAATACTGGCTCTGTAGATTATTTACAGCAGCTGCCAACTTCTTGACTCAAGGCTAACCTCTGTGTTACTCTGAGAAGTGGATGTTAAGGTGGGAACAGTTATACCAGAGATTTATTGGGGAAATGCCTGTGAAAGGTGAACAGTAAGGATGGACAGTCAAGGGAAGCCTCAGACTACCGCTCCTTGAAAAGAAAGAGGGAAGGAAGCTTCGGTTAGAAAGCTTCAGACCACAGCACAGCTCCTGGACAGTCTCTGCCAGGCCTCTGGGGAGTACTCTGGGGAGCACCCTGAGCAAAGTTTGCCGACGAAAAAGTCCAGTGTTGGGAAGGAGTGTCTCCCACCAATCCCCCTGCCATGATCCATCACTGGCTGGGAAGAGGCCAGGCTCCAACTTTAACTGGAGACCATCAGTCAGCTATGCTCCCAGAAGCGGGTTCTTTGAAAGAGATTTGAGTGGAGAACCTTCGTGGCCACCACAACCTACGTCAAGAGCTTTCTCCACCTTGCCCTGTTTATTATATTACAATTAAGCCTCCATTGTGTGATGTCCTGACCTTCTCTGCTTCTCTGCAAAGAAAGGATGCCCTTTCTTTGCTTATACCTACAGTGAAACACTATGAATCTTAGTCCCTAATCAACTTCCCTATTAGCTACAAAAATCACTCATATGAAGCACTTTGGGATTTTATAAACTTTACACAGAGCATTTTTTAATGGTCATGAAGAAAGTTTGCTTTTTATAGCAAAGTTTATGGGACTTCTTCCTTCCATAACTTTTTCCTACCTCCCCACTTTTAATCATCTCCCTCCAGGCTGGGACTCTATGCTCTCCCACCTCAATTATCTAGAAAACTGTCTCCTCTCAATGGTACAAACCACAAAAGAACCGACAGATGCTCAAATTCAGCCCAAAGCCATTATTAAATTATGCTTCTTAGCAAACACTTTTTTTTTCTAAGAGGACCTCTGTCACAACTACTAATATAATATACTATCATTCTCAACCAGAGACATGTAACTTGAGAATTTTAATCATACTAATCACTTTCACTCTGTAAATTGTGTTCAATAGCATGGCTAATTCAAACTCTTATTCAGAGTTTAGACAGTTTCAGGTCTGAGATGCACATGAAAGCAGAGATAAGTGCATTTTCTGTTGCTCATTTCAGCCTTGAAATACTTAGTTTACTAATTAAATTTTCATTTCCAACTCTAAGACCTGTTACTCTATTCCAAATAGCATACATCCTACTCCTTGATGTGGAATATCTGCTGCTGCTATTGCCACCTCAAACAAGTAACACACAAAAACTAATAAGAACACAATTCAACAGTCCTGTCATTGCATCAAGGAGGAGAGCAGTGGTCCTCTCCAGCCATCAGAGATTTGTAAAAACTAAGAGTCCTTGATGGCTCTCGGTTGCTCGGCAACCACCTTGCTATGGAAGGAGTGCACCTGTAGCATATTCATGTTTCAGTTTTTCTTTGATACAGAAAATCTCTTTCCTGGATGAAGATTTAGAAATCCATAGTTTTTTTAATCTAAGTGAATTATGATATAAAGTCATGAAAAATAAAGCTTGTCACCTTTTCCTGTTGTTCTTCTTGATAGACTGAGGGCTGTTATGTTCCTTCCCCTGGAAAGTTAAAACAAGCAGAGTTAGGATGAGACTGTCAGGCAGAGAAAGAGGAAGTCACATGTCCCTTAGCTGCTTCCTGTTTCCTAAACCAAAGATTCTTATTTTTAAGAGGGGAGAGGGGTCAAAGTGCTTGGTGGTGGAAGAGATCTCTCCAGTCCAGAAAGAAATAAGAACCTGGTAGTCAGAGTACTCCACTGTACTCTTACTATCTCAAAGGTAATAAAATAGGGAAGACCGAATATCTTGGAACATTTAATTTAATAATATACCAATCTTCCTCAACTTACAATGGGGTTATGTCCCAATAACCCCATTCTAAGCTGAAAATGTCATAAGTCAAAAATGCATTTAATAAAGCTAACCCACCAAACATCATAGCTTAGCCTGGCCTACCTGAAACGTGCTCAGTACACTTACATCAGCCTACAGTTGGGCAAAATCACCTAACCCAAAGCTTGTTTTATAATAAAGTGTTGAATAGCTCACATAATGTATTGGATACTGTATGGAAAGTGAAAAGCAGAATGGTTGTCTGAGTACAGAATTGTTCAAGTGTCTCAGCTGTTTACCCTGGTGATTGCACGGCCGACTGGGAGCTACCACTGCCCAGCAACAGGAGAGAGGATCGAACCGCGTATCACTACCCTGGGAAAGGCTCAAAGTTCAAATTTTGAAGTAGTTTCTACTGAACATGTGTCACTTTCCCATCATCTTAAAGTCAAAAGAACTGTAGGCCAAACCACCATCCTAAGTCAAGGACTGTCTGTATTTAAACGATTAAAAGTCACAGTAGAAAATCCACAATATGTCCTAAAATGGTAACTATTACACAGGTAGCAATTTCTAGATTAATGTTGATGACTTACTCAAAATTCTTTGTTATTTGTGAGCAAATTTACCATTTGCTTAAAAGAACGTTCAATACAATGAACAATTCCGTTAAAATTGAGACCTAAAACTAACACACCATTGTAAAGCAATTATACTCCAATAAAGATGTTTAAAAAAAAACAAAAAATTTGAGACCTAAATCAGAAATAGACTTGCTCATATAGTTAATCTGTACCTTCATTATTTCTACAGATTCACAGTTTTAAAATGGGAAATTGTTTTTAAAAACGTATTAAGAATGATTAAGAGTAAGTCGCGGGTACAGTATTATTTTCTACTTATGATAATAAAATATCTGATGTCACCATGGTTAAATAATATTTGGACATTTAGCAGATATCTGAATGTATTCATGCTGTTCTGAAGTAATCTTTTTCTAGATATATTTCCCCACTGGTCATGGGGTGAGTGCTAAAAAGGCCATGGCTGAATACTGTTTATCTCCTGGATACATGGATTTATTTTCAGGCATCTGACTCAAAAGAGTGCAATTTATAAATGTCTACCTCACAGACTATTCTCTAATTTAGCAGATAAAACAGAAAATCTTAGTAAATTATCCACCTACTGAAATAAAATCACATATTCTAGATTATGAGCTCTCATCAGCTAAATACATTTCAAGTACCCTAAATCAGAGAGGAAATGTCCATTTCAGGCACTGGAGGAGTGGACTTGAGGTGTGGACTGTATTTCAAGCAGCAAAAGTGGCGTGAACTGGTGACGAGAGGGTGGTGCTCAGGACTCAATGTGCTGTATTTGGGGGAGAATAAGCATGTCTAAACCACAATTTCAGACAAGAAGCAACCTAAACTATCATGTGGTTCAACTGTCCACTTTGGAGGCAAGGACGTTGAGAGAGTCTAGAATTAAGTAAGGAGCCCAAGGCCATTATAGTTAGTTGTTGACAAAAAGGGATATGATTTCTTTGGAGACAGATTATATGTATAGGCTGTTCCATCATTCTATTTCTTGATCTGCAAATATTTTTCCCTTAAGTTAAACATGTATTGCTTTTGTATTAAAAATTGTACTATTGACAATAAAAGTAGTTTTCTTTGTTTTATATATTGAGAAGCTGAGGCCACATGAAGTGCAGTTTCAGGTATCATAAAAGAACTGGTATGAACTAAAATGAAATATTCATGATCCAGAGATGCTGTTTGGTGTTCCAGGTGAGAAAACTTCAGAAAAAAATTAAATTATGGGAGTTTGGCAAAATGTTAGTATCAAAGAAAAAATTCATCACTACTTTTAACCTTTTTTTTTTTTTTTTGCTTTTAAAATTTTATTTATTTTATTGAAGTATAGTTGATTTACAATGTTGTGTTAGTTTCCGGTGTACATCAAAGTGATTCAGTTATACATGTGTATGTGTAACTACTTTTAATCTTAATGAGCATATTTTGTCAATAAAATTTGAGGTATAGTAGTTACATAGAATTATACGTAATATAATTACGCGTATACATATATGCACAGTGAACATAATTTCAGGTAAACAGTGTAACAGTTGAAGATAACTAATAATTTGTATCTAAGCAATATCATGGATTTTGGTAAACACAACGTTAGAATCTGGCTAATAAACCTATACGTCAATAGAAGTTAAATATATCATAAAGCTTTATTCAAGAGTACTTGGATTAGAAACAAACAGCAGTAGACTTTTACAAAAATCCATATGCACTCAAAGATAGGCTTGTTACTTCATCTTATCGCTGATGTTAATTAAGTGCCAATTACTCTGTTTATTCCCATTTAAACAGATTTCATCAAATACTGATTTACGCCACCTGCAACCTCAATCGGGCACCCTTCTGACTGATTCATAAGAAGTGCACCAGGAACATAACAAAGGTTAAACATAACCAATCTCACATACTAACCAACCTCACATAGAAAGGTCACAAGAAACAAATGTGTCCTTAGCTTTATTATTAAAATTAACATTAATTTTTAATCTATTTAACTGACGTCTAATTAATTGAAGTGAATCTAATAAAAGATGTAGCCATGGAAAAGTCTTTAATATACACATCAGAATGATGCAGTCAGTGATGCCATCGTTGCTTAAGACTAGGGTCATTCTTAATTAACTTTGATGCTGTATTATTTGAAAGTAGTGATAATTCATGTACACTACTTCTCTCCATACACAATTATCTTCTCTCTGTGCACAATTTATCTAGGAGAAACTTAAAAAATTTAGCATAACACATTCTAATTATTAAGTTATTAAAGTACCAGAAAATAGCCTGAAGAACAGATTAGATCTGTTTACGTTATCTGTATACTAATAAAAAGGCTCTCTATTTCATGGATGCTTCCATTATATCAAGAAGTATTTACATATTAAAAAAAAGCATTTGTTTGATAAAATATATTTCATTCTTTCCCCCCAAATTTTTCCAATAGTCTCCAGAATCTCACTTAACAAGATTTCTCTCACTAACCAGATATAAAATAACACTTAATTCCACCAAAAAGTATTGAATAAGCATCTGTAGATACGTTAAGTATAATAACTTTAAATTATCACATGATACTCAGGGGCTTTACTGTAGTACCCTAAAGTTGTTCCAAGGCTTTTGAGAAGAAAACCTGCCATGAATGAAACAGGATGGCAATTCTGTAACCTCATAATTTATGTGAAAACCTGATTTTGTTAAACGAGCAAAAGTTATGACAAACGGTTCAGTTCAACCTGTGAGGAACTGCCGGGTACCACGTCTCCTGATCTACACTTTTAAATCATTTTATCTTACGAAAGTAACGAGAGGACCTTGTTCTTCTATATTTTCTACCTGTTTCTGTTTTTTTTTTTTTAAATAAGTCTCTACCTTGGCTCTGTCTCTTGGTTATGATTCCTCCCATAAACTAAAGGTGATGCATTTAAAACTTTCCTTCCCATTTCCTGGGAACTCCAGTGTGGGTTTTTCCTTCTAGGATTCCCCGGTTTGGGCAACTTCAGTGTGTGAAAACCTCAAGTTCATGCTTTTGCACAGCAGAAAATCACTGCAATAGTCATACTTTACAATGCCTCACTCAATTTCAGGTACAGTTCTTTTGGGTTTTGGGGCAAGGGCCTGTATGTGCGGAAGTGTGTAGTTACAGTGATATATTTTTTTGATAGATGGGGTGAAAGTTTCAACTTTATTAACATTCAGTTTAAAAAGCTTTACACCCATGATATACTAAGATACAGGAGTGCTGTTTCTTAAAGAAGTTACCTTTTGGGGTTCTTCTATGAAAAGACACAGGTTTCCTTCTCAGAAAGCTTTCTGCTGGGCTTCCCTGGTGGCATAATGGTTAAGAATCCGCCTGCCAATGCAGGGGACACGGGTTTGAGCCCTGGTCTGGGAAGATCCCACATGCCGCGGAGCAACTAAGCCCGTGCGCCACAACTACTGAGCCCGTGTGCTACAACTACTGAAGCCCGCGTGCCCAGAGCCTGTGCTCTGCAACAAGAGAAGCCACCGCAATGAGAAGCCTGCGCACCACAACGAAGAGTAGCCCCCACTCGCCGCAACTAGAGAAAGCCTGCGTGCAGCAACGAAGACCCAATGCAGCCAAAAATAAATAAATAAATTTTAAAAAATAAATAAAATAAATAAAATTGTCGTGAAAACAAGAAAGAAAGAAAGCAAGCTTCTCTGCTATCTGGAGAGTGTAACAGATGGCGTCCAGGACGTCTCACACGGTGAGCAGATCCATCAGGGGCTCCAAGGCCCCAGCGTGGGCAGGCGGGGTCAGCCCGCGCACAGTGCCCCTGGCTGTGAAGTCAGCCGTCATCCAGAGAGCCTCCTTCTGGCCATTCAACTTTCCACTTTGCAGCAGAGCCGCCAAGGGAGGCATCATGCCACAAGCAACCAGCTGCTGGAGGAGCTGGCAGCGTCCCGGCTGCCTCCTCTGGATGGAGGACATGGGGTCTATCCATGCTGGAGGGGGCACGCTCAGCATGCCTGTGTCAATGCCACCTGGGTCTGTGGCCTGCTCCAGGGATGATGACCCCACAGTGTGGAGAGAGGGGGTTAAGACATTGAGTTCTGAGCTGGACCAGAGCTGGACCAGACTGGGCGGGACCCCTGCGTCCATCACGAGGCTGATGCACTTGCTGCAGCCCTCGCTGAGGTAGGACAGGGCTCAGTGGGTGTCCGAGAGAACCTCGCTGTCCTGGAGGTGCAGGAGGTAGGAGAGGACGGGCCACATCTACTTCACTGCTTTTTCTGAGAGCAGGGACTCCCGTTTCAGCACAGATTGGACAAGATCCATGTGATGTTCCGTAGCATTGAGACTGGTCTGGTTGATGACACCAGGGCCAGCAGGTGTGGGACGGCACTGCTCCAGATGATGTCTCAACTGTGGGCCATCACCTGCTCTGTTAACAAGAGCCCCCCCTGCCTGTTCACACACAGTTACGAGAGGAAGGCAAGAGCTCAGTCAGGGGCTGGATGCCCCCGCCCTTCCCCAGTGGCTGGCTAGGGTCTGCTCCCAAGTCCCTGAAGCAAAATGGGTCAGAGCCCAGGCTGCCTCTAGCTACAAACAGCGGTGATGTCTTCAGGAACTCCACCAGCCTGGGAATGAGCCCTGCTTCAACAATCAGTTTTGGAGGAGGGTTCTTTTCCTGGGACAGAATTTTCCTGGCCCCCTGGGTGGCCGAGAAATATAGGTCTGGATCTGAGGTATTCACACCATTATTATTCATGGAAGGTGAGGCTGGTCCATTTGGTCAGCTTCTCAGATGCTGGGCTGGGGGCAGGCTGGTGATGTTCCTTCTCTTTCAGGCCCGCTCATCCTTCTCCACCTTCCAGAGCCCTAGGCTGACTGCCATCCTCTGTTGCCACCTTAGAGATGCATCTTTGCCTGGGCCATAAATTCTGTCAGCTTCTCTTCTGGAGCTTCTGAAGCTGGCATATTGACTAGAAGAAGTAAACCACCTGACAGGGAGCCACTGTGACTAATGAGGTAGAAAGAAAGCAATATTCAAAGCCCAAAGCCAAGTTCCAATTCATAACTGAATACAACACACAACTGGATATCACCTACAATGTTATTTAACTTTCTTAGGTGTCCGTTCTTTCATCTGTAGATCAGTAGTGATAATACTTGACTTTTCTAAAATCCAAAGCTATTTGGAAAGAAGAAAATTATTAGTACATTAAAAAGCCTTTTAAAATGTATAATTCTCATTAACATTCCTTAGGCAATACAATGCTTTTTCATTATGATCCTGCCTTCTGTCAGCACAAGTTCTATGACCCAGATATGCTGGGGGTAAATCACCCTAGAAAAGAACAATGTGCACTTATAGTGATATTTCTGAGCTTCTCAGAAGTCTGTAAGGTGCTGTGCTTAGGGACTCTATTTACACTTGCATTTATATGTACACTTTCTCTCATTTCCCATAAAATAGTGACTAAGCACTTCTATTTATTGAGTAAAGTAATACACAAATCTAACAAATAGTATCAATTTTCAAGAAGATTATAATTTACATTGTGAGACTATACTGGCAGTTATTACACAGCCAAGGAGGTACTTCTAAATTAGTGCAACAAATACATTAATAATTGCTCAGCTACTCCAGGTCAGCAATCACTCCTCCCTGTTTTCTCTGAGAACATCCATGTGTCATAATTCTAAAATAGCTATGATTATGCACCCTACTTGTTACTTGGACATCTGGTTAATATTAAGGGCATTTCAGAGCAAACAGAAGTAGCAAAAGGGAAAGAGTATGCACAGAAAAGTTTGTTAACAATTACAGCAGAAAAGTGGGCACTAGAGCTAAAGAAGAAGAGGAGAATGAATGATGGAAGAGAGTTTTAATTTGTTCTTATTTTTTTATGTTGGGTTCAAGAAAGTTTAAAAGAAAATGGACTGTAAGTAGATAAACAACAAAGACAAATTATCATAGAATATAAAAAGGAAAGGGATGGGAGCCTTTGTACCAGGAAGGGAAAGGAAACCAGTGGGTGACAAGGAATGTTCATTTAGAGAATTGCTACAGGAAAGTGAGGTCACAGTTGATGTGATTTGCAGCGAGGTGGAGAATATCTGAAAAGGGTACATTTGTTTTAAATCTATGCAAATGGAGAATGGGAGAGAGGCTGGTTAGAAAACATAGTAGGTCGTGTGGGAGAATAAAAGGCTAAACTGAATTTGCTGTCTATTTTTATAGAGGAACTGATTTGTATGATTCAGTAAAACTCAATAGCTATGGAAATATTGAGTAGTTGTATTCATTTAAGGATGATACATGTGGACATTAGGTCATGAGATTTGATATAGGCCATTAATTTAACCTTGGGAAGAAAGAATATGAAGATATAAGAGCCCCTACTGGCAGATGTGGAAGATCTCCAGTAGGGCTAGCCCTTTACGGAAGATTGGGCAGAGTCCTTGCAGACAGCAGTATCAAAGGTGGAGAAACCTGAATAGTGTAGAAGAAAAGCTACTAAGCACTGTAGATTTCAGACAATATTCTATCATGGTAATGAACACATTTTCCTATTGTGTGTAAGTGACATTTTTAATCACTTTTATGTATTCAAAGAATAGACTAAATCAGTTATATGGAAAAAAGTATGACAACTCTCAGTTGTGCTATGTATTTGATAAAAACTTCTTTGCAAATACTGCTTTAAAAATTAATTAAAAAATAGATCACAAAGGTTAAAAAACAAGTGGTTATCATATTAAACTAGAAATTAATCTAGTACCACTTTGTAAATTGTAGGCTTTTACACTGAAAATAAAACAAATAGTTTTAAAATTATTTTTAAAGCAATTTCATCACTGATATAAAGTCTTCTGTTTTATTGACGTTTAACTTACCCTTTCAAACGGTAAAAATATTTACAAATTCAAAGTTAAAGACATTATTTACTCAGAATAGTCCTTTTCCAACATCATTTCAGGTTTTACAATGAGCCATGGAAAAACAGATCTTGCTTTGTCTCAAAGGGATTTTTTCTGACATTAAAAAAAGCTGACATACTTTTATCAGACTCCGTGTCATTTTTCCAAAACAGCTGTTTTAAGAAATATCAATTGAGTTCACATGAAATATTTTGCCTTCTAGCTTCAGAAAGCCCCAGGAAGATCTTTCTCTGTCAGTGTGCTTGACTGTGAAAATATGAACTGGTGCCAGTCTCCAACGAAAAGAATCAGAGCTGGAATTCTCTGCCCAGCTCTATGACAGAGACAAACTACATTCAAGACAGATAGTAATATGATATTCAGTAGGCTAACAACATTTTGCCATACACACACACAGTGCATATATCACCACTTAGAGTAGAAATATCTACTGCAACGTTTCTAGATTCTGTTGGTGTCTGCCTTTGGGTATATGTTATCTCTCCACTAACTTTGGATTCTGGATTCTTGATGGTGTTCTATTGCCAGGAAGTTCACTCTCAAATTCCCAAGCCAACCAAAAGAGCAGGTTTCTAAAGCTCCTTAATATACAAAGGAAGCATGTACTTAACATAAGAAATTAGTTTCTATTACAAAAACTAGAGAAGATGGTCCATGTCACTTAAGTAATCTCTTTCTGAATAATCAGTACAATACAGTCCAACATACCCAATTACTCCAACCAGATTTGTACAGTCTCAGCGGGGCCTTCACAAATACAAAATATTTTGATCTGGTCAGAAGCCAAAATGCAAAAAATGCAAAACAATTTGGGAAACTTGGTTCCAAGAATTCCAGAGGAAGCATTTCTCCAATTACAGAAAACAACTTCTTAAGCTCTTCTTGCTTATTCTTAAAGTGCCAGTAAATCCAACAGTGTTTAAGTCAGAAAATATATCCGCTTTTAATATCAGCAACATTGCAAATGAAATATATCTCCTTTTTCCAAAGGAAATAGTGACCCCAAAGTTCTTTGTTGGATTTTTTTGTTGTCAGCTAAATGTGCTAAGAAATCAGAGATAATTATAGTCAGTCTAAGGGTGAGTCATTCACTGCAATTTTATTTCACATTTATATTTTAAAATCTTTGAATTAGAATGCAAAATATCTATTTTATATGTCATTTATCAGGGAAATAAATACATAATGGACTAACTGACCTCTAATAATTTATCTTTTCTGATTATCTGATACTCAAGATTCTGAGTGTTTCTTCTTTCAGACCTGCATCTCCTGCTGGGGCAGTAATTTAACACATTATACCCTAATTTATATAATGTCATGTCAGAAAGATTCACTGTCACCAAATCTATAATGATAACTGCAGCAGAGCTGTTGAAGCATCCGGTGGCAATTATTACTTTGTCAGAAAATTTTCTACCAATTTTGATAGGTGAAAGGATTTGACTTTCATGGTGTTATTCTTGGTTTTAAGATGAAGATTTGCTTTATTGATAAAGACACACAGAAACAGGTACATAAGTACTGAGTAAAATAAGATTTGGGGAATAGTTGCTGTATTAAAAAAATAGACATTTATTTTGATCATGTTGTGACTGCCCTTAAAATTTGAGCCAATCTGAGTGAAACAAACTTTCAGGCGATGTTGGGAGCCCACGTGACAGATATCAGTGACACTCACTTAAAAGGAGGGAGGCATCTTGACTGAAGGCTTCTGCAGTATTATTTGCAGAGGTTGGAAGGCGTATGTTTAAAAAGTTTTATTCCCTCAAACTAACCATTTTGGGAATTATTATTCCAGAGAAGCAGGCAATGGGTTGCCTTTTATGCCTACGTAGCATAAATTGCACCAATCCTGACTTCAGCTACCTTACAAATATCGCTGAAATCTGCTTTTAGATACCTCATATCAGTTCATCCTTGCTTAAAATAGGGTGTGACAGTCCCAATTTGATACAGAGAGTTACTTTTCTCCAGGTTTTGAAATACATATTGTACAATTATATATTTGTGTATGTATATATCGACATATTGACATCAAAGTCTATATTGTTTTGATAAGTATTTCAACTACAATTTTGTCATACAGAAACTATTTTCTCCAGTTTACACCCGTGGGCATGTTTGGGGTCTGTGCATTTCATAATTGGGAGCCACTGCGTTAGGGCATTAGAGTCTAATGGTTAAGATCTTGTTTCTACACACAAAGAGATGAAGGATCATGGATACATTGGCTACCATATTTATGTCATTGACTGTTATAAAACCATTGAGATACACTTAGTTTTTCAAAAGGAAAATGGTAAGAATTATTTTTGTTTAACCTTACACATTTGAAATCTTGATTCTCTAAATATATTAAATATTAGTTCTCTACCAAGTTTCCTGCTAACAAGTTCTCTAAAAAGTTTCCTGCTGGTCTCTGGATTGCTACACAAAGTCCTACTCCTATTATCAATGTTCATTTATCTCACGTGTATAGAGGATCACCTAAGTGTCAAAAACTGTGTGAGAAAATGTGAAATAAAATGTTGGGCAAAGCAGCCCCAGTCTCTGCTCTCAGGGAACAAATGTTTGCCATCCTTTGTTCTCCTTGCTTACGCTTGCCTTTCTTTCACCATATAGGCAGGTAAATGACCTCCTTCTTCCCTGATCCGCTCCACACAGAAGGCATCTTGGGAATTGAAAGGTCAGAGAGTTTGGCGTGAATCCTTTTGGAGGATGGATTTATGAACGTGCCTACACGCTGAACCACTGCTCGCTACGGAATCTCAGATCTTTTATCTGCCTCTGGAAGTCACACCCTTTTACCAGCCCAGTTTCCATTGCTCCATCCACTTCAACAGGTTTGGCTGTATATGGCTTGGCTCCAAAAATGAACAAAGTCTGAGGAATTTACCAGGAGGTGTCCTAGCAACCATATAAATCAATTGAATTAGATTTGTACTGTTATTATTGCATTGTTATTATGTCCAGTCACATTGCTGGACATTAGATCTCCAGAGCGTATTCACCTTGGATAACTAAAGAGATCTGTACCTTTTGACCACCTTCTCCCCATTTCCCTCTTGCTCCAGACTCTGGCAACCATCATTCTACTCTCTACTTTTATGAGTTTGACTACTTTAGATTCCACATATACCTGAGATCATCCAATATTTGTCCGTCTGCCTTATTTCACTTAGCACAATGCACTCCAGGTTCATCCACGTTGTTGCAAGTGGCAGGATTTCGTTTCTTTTTATGGCTGAGTAATGTTCCACTGTATATTTATATACTGCATTTTCTTTATCCATTCGTCTGTTGATGGACACGTTGTTTCCATGTGTTGGCTACTGTAAATAATTCTGTAATGAACATGGGGGCGCAGGTATCTCTTTGAGATACTGATTTCATTGCCTTTGGATATACACCCAGAAGTGGGATTGCTGAATGTTATGGTAGCTCTATTTTAAATTTGGTGGGGGGAACCTCCTTACTGTTTTCCATAATGGCTGTACCAATTTACATTTCCACCAACAGTGTAGGAGGGTTCCCCTTTTTCAACATTCTCACCAATACTTACTTTTTATCTTTTTGATAATAGCCATTTTAACAGATGTGAGATGATATCTCAGTGTGGTTTTTATTTATTTATTTATTTATTTATTTTATTTTTGGCTGTGCTGGGTCTTTGGTTCGTGCGAGGGCTTTCTCCAGTTGCGGCAAGTGGGGGCCACTCTTCATCGCGGTGCGCGGGCCTTTCACTATCGCGGCCCCTCCCGTCGCGGGGCACAGGCTCCAGAAGCGCAGGCTCAGCAGCCGTGGCTCACGGGCCCAGCCGCTCCGCGGCATGTGGGATCCTCCCAGACCAGGGCTCGAACCCGTGTCTCCTGCATTAGCAGGCAGATTCTCAACCACTGCGCCACCAGGGAAGCCCCCGTCAGTGTGGTTTTGATTTGCATTTTCCTGATGATAAGGGATGTTGAGTACCTTTTTACATTTTTGGTCATTTGTATGTGTTCTTTTGAGAACTATCTATTTAGGTCCTTTGCCCATTTTTAAATTGTGTTACTAGTTTTTTTGCTTTTCAGTTGTATGAGTTTCTTACATATTTTGGATATTAACCCTTTATCAGATATATGATTTGCAAATATTTTCTCCCATTCTATAGGTTACCCTTCTCTCTGTTGATTGTTTGCTGTGCAGACTTTTTAGTTTAATGTATTTCTGCTTTGTTGTCTGTGCTTTCTGTGTCATATCTAAAAACTCCTTGCTCAGACCAACGTCAAGAAATTTTTTCCCTATGTTTTCTTCTGGTAGTTTTATAATTTCAGTTCCTATATTTCAGCCTTTAATCCATTTTGAGCTTACTTTTTTATATAGTGTGAGATTAAACCCTTAAGTGTTTCTCCTACAGTGATACATTAGCCCTTTCTTTTTGTTTTCTTTCTTATTTTTTTCCTCACTTAAGTCATCCATGTGACAATAAGTTACTTTTATACTTTTGTTTAAGTTTTAAAAAAATCTTAATTATCATGGTTTTGATAATTTGGATATTATTACATCACTCATGTCCAATACCATCCAAGATTCTTACGTTTTAGGAAATACGGTTTTGATCAAGCTTGGGTAATGACCTCAGGTGGTGACTCACTCATTCCTTTTTTTTTTTTTTTTTTTAGTAAGAATTGTCTTCCTAGTGACCATGTGCAATTTCAGGTTTCCATTCACTCTAGTAAACTGTGTAACAATCCAGATTATAATTATGACTATTTTTTTCCCTGAGTTTTTAAAGAATGTGTTTTTAAAAAATAAGCTCTGAGACAGTTTGACCATAGGATCACACTACAGAGGGTATTAAAAAATGTACAGATTCATTGGAAATACTTTTAGTTACTGGATAAGATGAATATATCCCATGGTGTACCATAAATAACTTTGCCTCTTTCATGTTTTCCAATGATATAGGAGCAAGACTTCCTGCTGTGAGTGAAGTGCTGAGTATTAAGATGGGATCTTTAGAAAAATAATGAGGTTTGGAATAACATATTAGTTATATGTAAGTAAAAGTTGAACACAGACTAGTAAAATTAATAAGGAAGAGGGGCTATAGGGAAAGAGTAAATAATACTGTAATGAAAAGAGGAAAGGAAGAAGGGTTTATAGACACTCTCTTTATATGTCAGTTACAAATAATATTTGTATGGTGATATATTTATATAGAATATATATATATATTTATCCCATTTTTTTAAATTGAGTAATTTACAATATTTAACCACATATTAATAGAATATTTGGAATACATGTTTTATGTATACATATACATACATATACCTACTTAAATTGTCAGGTAAAAGTGAGCATGATAAAGTGCATTAATATTTACAAAGCACTTTCAAATACTTAAAAATACTCAATTCTCATAATTGTTCTTTTATGGATACAGACTCAGCTTGATGATGTAAGGATAATGTTTCTAGAACAAAAAGAAAAATATCCATAAAATGCTAAAATTCAGGATTCATGAGGTACTGAATGATAGTAAAATCTTCAAAATCTTCAAAAATGAGCTGCATAGTACTAGTAAATGGCATTTTGGAGCTGATTCAAACATAAAAGAGAGCCTGACCTCATAACTTCCCAGTGCCTTGGAACACTGCTTTCTCTAATTATCAGAATAAAACTCTCTCTTCATGGCTCCTTGGCTTTGCATCAACATAAAGTGTTGAAATCACTAATTCCATTATATTCCAGAAGGTACTCGAGGGATCATTTCCTAATTAACCTGGCTTTTACACGGCATTCATTCATTTTTAGTTTTACTGATATTTTATCAGCTAAAACACATTTCATATTTAAATAGCTTATCAGCTGCATTTTAGACAAACTGGTACAACAAGGATACTATTCCTAAAATATAATGAGGGACTAATACCCTTTTTGTACTTCCACTTGAACCCACTTAATTGCTGCAACGATAAGATGAACTCTATATGTTTAAAGCTTTTTATGATTTCAAATACAGATGACTTAGTTCACTAGTTCTGAACATTTTATATTTAAAGCAAATTAAAATAATTGAATGCTGAAAGTACAACTCTTAAAATGGCATGTATAATTTAAAGCAGGTGAATTATAACAGCGAATAAGGCACATAAATCTGTTGAACAAAAAATCAGCCCCCTCCTAGAACACAGTCTAGAACAAAGTCATCATGGCTTTCACATATTACATGTCCTAGACCAAGTGACAAAGCCTCCTTGAACCTTGGTTTCCCCTCTGCAAATAAAGATAATCATAGTACTTCCCTTATGCAACCTTTAAGGGTATTAACATAGCACAGTTAAAATATTGAGTACAGTATCAGATACAACAGTAATAACTCAGAACATGTTATCTGGGAAATGTCCTAAAAATATATATAAATTATTGTCTTTGACCTAGTTCTAAAGTTAGAGTTGTCTTGCAGGAGTAATACACAGCTAGCTTAGATGTAAGCCATCTGTATCCCCCAAATACTGTACCATACCCTGACAGAGACAACCTTGAAAGATCAGGTAAAGGCACAAGTCAGTCTGTCTTGAACACCAGGAGGAAGATTTGCCACGCCAGGAACCTACCAGCTTTGATGCTCACTCCCACCTCCCTGGACATTTTCTTAGAACCACACAAGGCTTCTCTGAATAGTCAAATGAAAATTGTTGGTGTTGTGCTCTATAATAACTAATGTCTGGAGGAGTAGTCCTCCATAATAAACTTTGTAGAGAATAATGTACAGGAATTGCATGCAAATATTTACTAGGTGGAAGTAAAAGGAGATTTGAAGTCAGTATCACTGAAATTCTCATTAATGATATTGCAGGTACCTATGTAGATATTGTGGACCTAACTGCAGAATTTTTTAAATAATTTAATTATAGATTAATAGCTAGGTAGAATATCTTTTACAAGCAAATCTCTCACTGTATTTCCTTAAAATGTCATGTTTCCAGAGTGTAATTTATAATGAAGTAATATATACTCTAGTGAGAGTTTGCAATCAGTTATTAAGGGTTATAATTAACAATTCGCGAAGAACTAACTCTTCCTTTCTGCATTGTTGGAACAGGCAGATGATATATTAGAAATTCCCAGTCTTACAGATAGAAAGTAATTATTCACCTGAACTCATTTATTTCAGAGTGTTGCCATTTCTCTAAATATAGTTCAGTTTCACATCTGTATGCTGACACTGTAATTTAGTAGCCATCAAAGTATATGAATGGAAGGCTTTTTAATTTGATGAAAAAAATGATTTTAGATTATTTTTATGGGAAGCAGACTATGTACAAGTGAATCATGTATGAACCATGAACATCTGTGGGGATGTTATAGAAGCCCTGCTGAGCTTTGGCTAAAACATTAGCTCAGTAATTCACTGCCAAATGTTGATCAATTGACTAAATTAGTCCTTACTCAGTGAGAAATATAAATATCTTTGTAAAAAAAATGAACGTTCTTCATACTGAAGTGGTATCAGTTTATAAGTTAAATTAAACAGGCTCCAGTAAGTATTAGATGTAATGCTAGCACTGTTGACATGAGTATGAATAAGACACGGGCCAACCATTGTGGTACAGTGTAAAGGGTACAGACTTCAAAGTCAGAAAACATTTGTTTCAAATTGAGGGTTACTTTTTCTTGTAACCTAGTTGTTTACCTTATCTGATGTTGAATTTTCTAGTCTGTAAAACACAGAAAATAATTAAGATAATATCACTGTACTAATGGTCCAGGTGCCCAAGATACTACAAGAGATACACAGAAGAACTTGAACCTGTGCCACAGACCCAAGCACACTGAGAGTCTAATTGATACAATATACATGGGCCTGAAAGACAACCCCTCTGCAATCTAATGTCATTTGTTTCTGTGATGCTGTTTCAATGATGCTACTCATTCATGTAACTCCCTCACCCTCCCACACATTTCTCCTTATACGTACATATATTTCAGTCACAATGCCAGTCCTTCTGGTGTTTCAGAACAGAATATCTCTTAAACACCACTCAGTATGCATATAAACATCTCTTCTCATTCTTGTCACCATGGTTCTGCTCCTTTTGCATAGTGATTTCCACACCGTCAGACAATAAAGGCAGTCATTCTAGCAAAAGCCTTGGCACTTGCTAACCTCTTGATCTAAGGTGGAAAGTGTACAGCCGAAACGAAGCAGGGTGAGTCATGATATGTTTTACAGTTGGGATTTCAGCAGGTCAGAGTTGGGACCTGCTGACAGACTGGCTCTAAGGGGTGAAGAAAAGAGTACGATTAAAGAAGACTTGTGGGTTCTGTGGATGGTGGAGTCTTTTACTAAAATAGAAAAACTAGGAGATAAATAGACCTGGATGAGAGGGTGGAATTATGAGTTATAATTTACACAGAGCAAATTGGACATGCCTAATATATACCAAACTGAGAAAAGGTATGTGGAGAAAAAGATTTACAAAATAAGCAAATAGGCTTTAAAATGTAACCTCAAGAAATTCATTAGAGTGAAGAATTTCAATATTATTATCAATCAAATTCTCACTCCTAAATTTAAAAAAAAAAAGGTTTTAGACCTAAAGCTACACAGCTTATAGGAATACAATATAATGCCACTGTTTTTCACCTGTCATTTCTCAGATTTGTTTTACAAAAAATGCTATTTTCCAATTAGTCATCACTGCTTTACTCATTCAAACAATATTTATAGTTCACCTGCTTGGCCAGGAGCTAAGAATATTGAACAAGACAGACATGGTTCCTGCCTTCACAGAATGTATGTTCTAGTAGAGGACTCAGATAGAAAGAGGTAAACACAAATGAATAAAATAGCGTGAAGAAAAAAACAAGGGTCTGACAAATAATATGCGAGGGGGAATTCTTTACTGAGGATTTTAAAGGAGACTTCCCGTATCTATTGAGATGTCATTTTGTCGAGCTGTAACTAATGAGAAGGAACTACCCAAGTAAATCCTGAGGGTAATAGCATTTTTAGGTAGAAGAAACAGTGTATCCATGGCCTTGAGTTGGCACAGAACTGAGAATGATCAACTGAAAGAAAACCAATGTGACTTGACTGTATTGAATAGGGCACGTGGATGCATAAGAGGTCAAAGAGATTGACTAGAAAAAGAAATACGTAGACTCACGTAGGTAATTTAAGTAGTTTGGACTTAATTCTAAAAGTAATGAATAGTCATGCAAAAACTTTAGCAAGAGAGCAGTAATGCTTCACATGTTTAAGATCTCTTTTGTAGGTATGTAAAGAAGGCACTGGAAGGAGTAAGGAGAGGAAGTGGGAAAGTAGTTACTTTCAAGATATACTTAGCATGTAACAAAGTATATATGTTTTATAATGCTATAGAGTTACTGAGTTGGCACCTACTAATACTAATAAAATTAATTACTTATATATAATTTTTGTATTTTTATAGTATGTATCACTTTCCTTAAAACATACGCACAATGCTAGGGAAAAGTAATTAGGAATACTTCTTTTTCATTTAAATAAATTCTCTCTTTTAGATAGACTTCTTCCTTAGATTGATAAAATTATTATACAAATATCTTTTTCTATGCCTTCATTTTCAGCCTATGTCTCCCTTAAAGCTGAATGGAGTCTCTTATAAATAGCATATAGTTGGGTCTGTTTTCATTTTTTAATGCACTCAGCCACTCTATGTCTCTGATTGGAGAATTTAGTCCATTTACACTTAATTATTGATAGTTATGGACATACTATTGCTATTTTGCTAATTGTTTTCTGAGGTAGGTAAATCTACGAGGTAACTGATGTGTTAATTAAACTGACTGTGTATCACACTGTATAAACATATTCCAATTTTATTTGTCACATATCTCAATAAAGCTTAAAAAATAGAATACAAATAATGGGTGTATCTCACCTAATTTTTTCTTGTTTATTTAGGTTTTTGCTCATATTATAAAATATTCTTAACCTTATTTATTAAGAAAGCAATAGTTGTGATCTTAGGTGAATTATCTTATTTCTTTTCACTGTCTTTGGAAAATCTTGTACTTGGCAAAGTTCTTTCTTGTTTGCTTCAAAACCAGTTAATATCAAGAAATTCATTAACACTTTGTATTAAAGATATGTTTTTTTTTCTAATTATTGTGTTAGCCTGAAAATACCACTATTAGAAACTCAGTCTTAAAATTTAATGCAACTGAATTTAACTGTAAGTTCATTATTAGCAATGCTTGTTTTGGACATGGATACTCCATTCAGAGTTAACAATGAATACTTTCCAGTCTGTGCACACTGATGAGGGTAATCAACTGCTCCACTAGAAAGGACATGATATTCAAGGCACTGTTATTCCCAAGTACCACTCTTCCTGACGTTTTTAAGAGTATCATTTATTAACGAAAATAAATAATTATATAAAGAGTATACAGATTTCCTTGAGTCTGACCATATGCTCTAGTTTAACGATGAAAATAAATATTCTAAACAAATGGAGGGGGCATAATTGGAAGAGTTTATATCAGGGAAGCTGCAAGGACAAGAGTCCTAAAATCTGTGCCTGTAGGGGATGATTTTCTAATATTTTCTTAGTTGACTGACCATTAGATTGACACACTTTTAAATATATACAATAATACAGCAAGAGATATTTTGGGGGATTTCTTTCATGTTGCATTACAATAATCATAAAACTTACTTAGAGTTGTCTAAGAAATCAAAAGCACGGAATGATTAGGCAGTAGAACAAAGGATTGTTCACGATGGGAATAGTGTTAAAGTAAATGTGTCAAGCCAGTGAGAAAGTTTAGTGATTAAAACTTACAGGCTTTTGAGCCAGACTGCCTGTGTTTGGATCTTTGCTAGTAAGTTGATTCTGGTCAACTTAATATCTCCACATATCATTTTACTAAATCTATAAAACAGGGATAATAATTGTACCAATTTCATAAGGTTGTTGAGAGGGTTTTAGAAATGTTAATATATGTTTGAAAAAATAAGAACTGTGTCTAGTAAGTGGTATATATGTTTCAAGTATTCCTATTATTAATCAGAAGGTTCCTTCATGCCATCCACTTAAGAAGCTCTCTATATTTCTTTAATCTGAATGTTCTCAGGGAGTGTCTGTATGATGAATTCTGCTTATTTTATTGTCTGCATGAGTTTTGCTGATGTGAGAGATAATTTATTCCAGTACACTACTCGTGTGTTGGACAATTATAGTGATGGTGTGTATAATAATTATTCTTGACTTTAATGAAATTTCTTCTAACGTTTCATCATTAAGTATTTTGTTTACAGCAATTTCTGGTAGATAATTTTCAGCAAGTTGAGAAAATATCTTTCCTTTTATAGGAAATTAAGAGCTCTTTCCTTGTTTATTCAGAAATGAATACTCAATTTTAACAATATCTTATTACTAGGTCCATTTTTGAGTCCTTTAAAAGAGGATGACATTCTGTTTATATATGGTTGATTTACATATTCTAGAGACTATCTACCTCTAACATAGATTCACTTAATACTTTTCCCTACTTCTACCATAGAAATTCAGACCTATTAGTTTATACTCCTCTGAATGTATCTATTTTTCATCTTGCTAGAGTGGGTCTAACATATTGTTTGTTTGTGTAGCAGGACCAACACTAGCCAGGAAGATTAAAGGCAATCTGTATATAAATACACTGATATAATTTGTATATATAAATAGGCATTCATAATTTTTACCCAATCTAAATTTTAAAAATTATGAATTGTTTAATAGATCTCCTGTCCCACTTTGTTGAAAGTCAAAATTGAACTCTGTTCTTCGCCACATCCTCACACATTCCAGTGTCCACTGCAGAAAATCAGGAAGCTTGGTGATTTAACTCCAAAATTTATCTGAATCCAATCACTTATTTCTTCCTGCACTGCCCCTTTCCTACTCCAATCTGCTATCTCATCTCTGATCCCTCACTGCTCCCACACTTCCACCTGAACGACTGCAGTGGACCCACAATGACCTCTTTTATCCCCTTTCCATCCAGTCTACACAGCAATACAAGTCATCAATTTGAAATATGAATCAGCTGATGTCTCTAGTCTGCTTAAACTTTTCTTATGGCTTATAAAGCCCTGCACAACCTGGTCTCTACATAAATTTTCAACTTCATCTCTTGCCTCTTTCATTCATTTTGATCATCATTCTCCTTTACAGCAAATCATAGTCCTGGCTGTATAGATGTCACCATTTAAAATTGATTTTGTTATATTTTAGTTTCTATTCCCTGCTTTCATAACCCATTCTTACTCTTTTTGGCACTCCTCTAACACACACCCCCTATTGCACTGATTTTACTTTTTTTACTTGGCATTAAATTTTTGAGATCTGCTCATTTTTATATTTAATTATTGAGTTTGTTACTTTTTTAACTGTATAATTTTTTACCATTTGCATATGGTAAATTTTCTGGTGAAATATGCTTCTAGATCATGCCCTATCCTTTCCTGAATCAGGTCCTTTATAGTTGCCTGTTTTTCTTTCTGGAAGCTAGCCTGTTCTCAGAGACTAATCTGGTTAAGAGAATTATAGCCAAGGCACTGATCTCTATCGTTAATTCCAATCAGATAAGCTGACAGAGGATAATCCTAAAAATGTTAAAAATATAACCCTAATGCAAATACTTGGTGAACCATACTAAGATTTCACATTAGATATTATTTAAGGGTAGTAGTGTTGCATTTTTAATAGTTTCTATTTTGCATAGTTATTTGTATATTCCAAGGCTAGGAAATCAAAACCAAGAAATTCATCTTTACCAAGTTTTGCCTACAGAAATTTTAACGTGGGTGAGTTATTCTCTTTTTGCATTTCCTCAAATTTGCTAAGGTTTCTGACATGCCAGAAAGTGACTTTCCCTACTGTGAATGCTTCAAGCCACAGAGGAGACACTATACCAGTTTCCCAGGAAGGCACTTGTCCCACAAAGGATTTACAATAATGTTGCACAATAGTTCGCTTTCCAAATAAGGGTTATTTTCATACATAATCCTCAAAATATAATCTTTATTGTGCAATGGATTTGTATAATTATAACCTGGCAAAACAGAGAACGTTCTTTTTGAATGCATGCAAATAACTATACTGCCATGAAAAGCAAAGTTACTTCCTAGAAGTATTTCTGTGGGGTCAGTGATAACAAGATGTCAATCTAGCAGTGGTTCACTTCAGTTTATATAAGCATAGTGTATTAAAATTAGAAGTAGATTAGAAGAATGTAAAAGATTGCTGCATATGCTATCAGAATATAGACATTAGCACAATAACAGCAATATTTCAAAACAGATAACCAAAATTATATTCTCTCATTATTATTATTATTATCTATATTATTTTTATTTATTTATTTATTTTTTGTAAGAACTTGGATTCAGTCAGCTCTCATTATGTTTTCTATTTAGGATGAAAAAGGAATCATGGAAATCCTCACTCCGTCCCTTGAAGAATTCTGACCACCATCTACTGGAATGGTGACGTCAGCTCAGACTGAACAGCCTGTATCCACGAGTCTGTTCCTCGCAGTATATGATTACAAGTACTTTGTATGGTCCTTGACACTAGTCTGAGATTACCCTTTCTCACCTGGGGGAAATAAATGCCATGTGTTAATGAAAAGACAGACAATTCTAGTCA
Organism: Balaenoptera acutorostrata; assembly: GCF_949987535.1. Lineage (NCBI taxonomy): Eukaryota > Metazoa > Chordata > Mammalia > Artiodactyla > Balaenopteridae > Balaenoptera > Balaenoptera acutorostrata. Next base: position 10,023,441 of record NC_080076.1, read on the forward strand.
ATGTATTAGAGTAACTAACACTATCTGAAAGGAAAACAGTAAAATTTCTGTATGGAGAGGAATGAACAGAAGGTGAGGGAATAAATAGACTATAGAAAAAATGTTTGAGAAATTTTGCCATGAGGGAGAGAAAACATATCTGATGGTGACACCAGGAGAATGAGCAGTTAAGAAAGGGGTTTAGTTGTCGGGTTGCTTTTTATTCTTCCTTAGTTGCAGCAAATTTAATAACAAGTGGGAAAGAACTACTTGAAAGGCTTAAACTACATGAGAGATAAGGGATATACTTTGGGGTAAGGTTTATGAAAGAGAGAGAGATACAAGTTTCTGAGCAAAGGGATTAGTCTTTGATAGGAAGAAAAACTCCACTACTTTATCAGGTGAAAAGGAAAATAGGTTTCTATATTTGGTATCAGAAAGTGAGAGCACTCCTGTCTGGACCGTCTATTTTCGCTATGCAGTGAGAAGTGAGGTCATTTTCTGTGAAAAATAGATGAGAAAGTTTAGAAATTTGAGGAGATTAGGGAAGGTTTGAAATGGTCTGTATATATGCTTGGTGAGTGAACTGAAAAAACAGATATTAGAAGATCAGAGGCAAGGTGTGGGAACTCAAATGAGTTTTCAAATTATAAATTTTCAAATGCACATAGAATAGTCACACATGCCATTCATAGGTAGAACGTATGCTGTGAAAACTAAGTCTCAATATATTTAAACATATTAAAATCATTTAGAGTAAGGTCTTTGACCAAATGGAATTAAATTAGAAATAAATAACAAAACATTTAAAAATAACCAAATACCCCAAAATTAAATATTATAACTTTAAATAACACATGAATAAAAGAGGAAATCACTCAGTAAATTAGAAATATTTTAATCAAATGAAAGTAGAAATACAACACAGCAAAATCCATGGAATGCAGTTCAGTAGTGTTTGCAGGGAAATTGGCCAATCCAATGCTTACGTTTGAAAAGAAGAAACCGCAGAAATTTATTATGTAAAATTTTACCTTAGAAGTTAAGCAAACAAGAGAAAATTAAACTCAAAGTACAAAGTAGAGGATAAAAGGAATAGACATTAAAGGAATATAAATCCATAAAGTGGAGAAGAAAAACATAGAAAGAATTAATGTACTCAAAAGCTGTTTCTACAGAAAGATTGATAAATATGATAAATAACTTAATGGAGGATTTAAAAAATAATATCGATATTCGGAGAGAAAAGAGGAGATCACTAAACATCTTATAATAAATAGCTTTAAGGTAACAATTTCAACAACTTGGAGGAAATGGAAAAATTACCTTAAGTAGCCAAACTTTTTAAACTGGCATAAGAAGAAACAGAAATTCTGTATCACTGTATCTTCAAGAAATTAAATTTCTAATGCAAAACCTTCCCACAGAGAAAGTTATAGGCTGCAATGACTTCACTAGTAAATTATATAAAATATTTAAAGAAGACTTAATACCAAGCTTACATAAATGCATTAAAAATAGGCAATTGCACCTGCAAGAACCCTATTTCCAAATAAGGTCCCGTTCTGAGATTCTGTGAGTCAGGACTTCAGCATATCTTTTGAGGAGGGCACAGTTCAACCCATGACAGGTAACTACACAGATACCATTATACAGAAGACAATTAAATATAAGTTTCAGGGGTAAAATATAAAATTCCATCTTATTGAAAGAATGCAGAGAGTACATAGACAGAATCTAAGTGGAGCTGTAAAGTCACAGAGGCAAGCCAGCTGCTCTGGGAAGGCTCAGCTGATCTCTCCTGGGCACATGCATTTGTGATCAATTGATGCAGTGGCTGGAGCTGCATTACCTAGGACAGCCTCACTCTCATGTGTGACACTTTGTCACTACCCAGTATGCTAGCCTGGCTTCTTCCAATAGTAATGGGGTTCCAAGAAAAAGCAGGTCTTTTTTTTTTTTTGAATTTTATTTTATTTTTTAATACAGCAGGTTCTCATTAGATATCTATTTTATACATATTAGTGTATATAAGTCAATCCCAATCTCCCAATTCATCTCACCCCCCCCCCACTTTCCCCCCTTGGTGTCCATACATTTGTTCTCTACATCTGTGTCTCTATTTCTGCCTTAAAAACCAGTGGATCTGTACCATTTTTCTAGATTCCACATATATGTGTTAATATATGAAACTCATTTTTCTCCTTCTGACTTACTTTATTATGTATGACAGTCTCTAGGTCCATCCACATCTCTACAAATGATCCAATTTCATTTCTTTTTATGCTGAGTAATATTCCATTGTATATATGTACCACATCTTCTTTATACATTCGTCTGTCACTGGCCATTTAGGCTGCTTCCATGACCTGGATAATGTAAACAGTGCTGCAATGAACATTGGGGTGCATGTGACATTTCGAATTACAGTTTTCTCTGGGTATATGGCCAGTAGTGGAATTGCTAGGTCATATGGTAATTCTATTTTTAGTTTTTTAAGGAACCTCCATACTGTTCCCCATAGTGGCTGTATCATTTTACATTCCCACCAACAGTGCACGAGGGTTCCCTTTTCTCCACACCCTCTCCAGCATTTGCTGCTTATAGATTTTCTGATGATGCCCATTCTAACCAGTGTGAGGTGATACCTCATTGTACTTTTGATTTGCATTTCTCTAATGATTAGTGATGTTAAGCATCCCTTCATATGTTTGTTGGCAATCTGTATATCTTCTTTGGAGAAATGTCTGTTTAGGTCTTCTGCCCATTTTTGGATTGGGTTGTTTGTTTTTTTGATATTGGGCTGCATGAGCTGCTTGTAAATTTTGGAGATTAATCCTCTGTCAGCTGCTTCATTTGCAAATATTTTCTCCCATTCTGAGCGTTGCTTTTATTCTTGTTTATGGTTTCCTTTGCTGTGCAAAAGCTTTGAAGTTTCATTAGGTCCCATTTGTTTATTTTTATTTTTATTTTCATTCTCTAGGAGGTGGGTCAAAAAAGTTCTTGCTGTGATTTATGTCAAAGAGTGTTCTTCCTATGTTTTCCTCTAAGAGTTTTTTAGTGTCTGGTCTTACACTTAGGTCTTTAATCCATTTTGAGTTATTTTTGTGTATGGTGTTAGGGAGTGTTCTAATTTCATTGTTTTACATGTAGCTGTCCAGTTTTCCCAGCACCACTTGTTGAAGAGACTGTCTTTTCTCCACTGTATATGCTTTCCCCCTTTGTCATAGAATAGTTGACCATAGGTGCGTGGGTTTATCTCTGGGCTTTCTATACTGTTCCACTGACCTATATTTCTGTTTTTGTGCCAGTACCATATTGTCTTGATTACTATAGCTTTGCAGTATAGTCTGAAGTCAGGAAGTCTGATTCCTCCAGCTCCATTTTTTTCCCCCTCAAGATTGCTTTGGCTATGCGGAATGTTTTGTCTCCACACAAATTCTGAGATTTTTTGTTCTCGCTCTGTAAAAAAATGCCATTGGTAATTTGATAGGGATTGCACTGAATCTGTAGATTGCTTTGGGTAGTATAGTCATTTTCACAATGTTGATTCTTCCAATCTAAGAACATGGTATATCTCTCCATCTGTTTTTATCATCTTTAATTTCTTTCATCAGTGTCTTATAGTTTTCTGCATACATGTCTTTTGTCTCCTTAGGTAGGTTTATTCCTACGTATTTTATTCTTTGTGTTGCAGTGGTAAATGGGAGTGTTTCCTTAATTTCTCTTTCAGATTTTTCATCATTACTGTATAGGAATGCAAGAGATTTCTGTGCATTAATTTTGTATCCTGCAACTTTACCAAATTCACTGATTAGCTCTAGTAGTTTCCTGATAGCACCTTAAGGATTCTCTATGTATAGTATCATGTCACCTGGAAACAGTGACAGTTTTACTTCTTCTTTTCTGATTTGTAGTCCTTTTATTTCTTTTTCTTCTCTGATTGTTGTGGCTAGGACTTCCAAAACTATGTTGAATAATAGTGGTGAGAGTGGACATCCTTGTCTTGTTCTTGATCTTAGAGGAAACGGTTTCAGTTTTTCACCATTGGGAATGATGTTTGTTGTGGGTTTGTTGTATATGGCCTTTATTATGTTGAGGTAATTTCCCTCAATGCCCATTTTCTGGAGAGATTTTATCATAAATGGGTGTTGAATTTTGTCAAAAGCTTTTTCTGCATATATTGAGATGATCATATGGTTTTTTCTTCAATTTGTTAACATGGTGCATCACATTGATTGATTTGTGTATATTGAAGAATCCTTGCATCCCTGGGATAAATCCCACTTGATCATGGTGTATGATCCTTTTAATGTGTTGCTGGATTCTGTTTGCTAGTATTTTGTTGAGGATTTTTACATCTATATTCATCAGTGATATTGGTCTGTAATTTTCTTTTTTTTGTAGTATCTTTGTCTGGTTTTTATATCAGGGTGATTGTGGCCAAGTAGAATGAGTGTGGGAGTCTTCCTTCCTCTGCAATTTTTTGGACAAGTTTGAGAAGGATGGGTATTTGCTCTTCTCTAAATGTTTGATAGAATTCACCTGTGAAGCCATCTGGTCCTGGGCTTTTGTTTGTCGGAAGATTTTTAATCACAGTTTCAATTTCATTACTTGTGATTGGTCTGTTCATATTTTCTATTTCTTCCTGGTTCAGTCTTGGAAGGTTATACATTTCTAAATATTTGCCCATTTTTTCCAGGTTGTCCATTTTATTGGCATAGAGTTGCTTGCAGTAGTCTCTTATGATGCTCTGTATTTCTGCAGTGTCCATTGTAACTTCTTTTTCATTTCTAATTTTATTGATTTGAGTTCTCTCCCTCTTTTTCTTGATGAGTCGGCTAAAGGTTTATCAATTTTGCTTATCTTCTCAAAGAACCAACTTTTAGTTTTATTGATCTTTGCTCTAGTTTTCTTTGTTTCTACTTCATTTATTTCCGCTCTGATCTTTATGATTTCTTTCCTTCTACTAACTTTGGGTTTTGGTTTTTCTTCTTTCTCTAGTTCCTTTAGGTGTAAGGTTAGATTGTTTATTTGAGATTTTTCTTGTTTCTTGACGTAGGATTGTATTGCTATAAAGTTCCCTCTTAGAACTGCTTTTGCTCTGTCCCATAGGTTTGGGATCATCGTGTTTTCATTGTCATTTGTCTCTAGGTATTTTGTAATTTCCACTTTGATTTCTTCAGTGATCTCTTGGTTATTTAGTAACACATTGTTTAGCCTTCATGTGTTTGTGTTTTTTATTTTATTTTCCCCTGTGATTGATTTATAATCTCATAGTGTTGTGGTTGGAAAAAATGGTTGATATGATTTCAGTTTTCTTAAATTTACCGAGGCTTGATTTGTGGCCCAAGATGTGATCTATCCCGGAGAATGTTCTGTGTGCACTTGAGAAGAAAGTGTAATCTGCTGTTTTCTGAAGGAAATGTTCTATAAATATCAATTAAATCTATCTGGTCTATTGTGTCATTTAAAGCTTGTGTTTCCTTATTAATTTTCTGTCTGGATGATCTGTCCATTGGTGTAAGTGAGGTGTTAAAGTCCCCCACTATTATTGTGTTACTGTCGATTTCCTCTTTTATAGCTGTTAGCAGTTGCCTTATGTATTGAGGTGCTCCTATGTTGGGTGCATATATATATTTATAATTGTTTTATCTTCTTCTTGGATTGATCCCTTGATCATTATGTACGGTCCTTCCTTGTCTCTTGTAACATTCTTTATTTTAAAATCTATTTTATCTGATATGAGTATTGTTACTCCAGCTTTCTTTTGATTTCCATTGGCATGGAATATCTTTTTCCATCCCCTGACTTTCAGTCTGTATGTGTCCCTAGGTCTGAAGTGGGTCTCTTGTAAACTTCATGTATATGGGTCTTGTTTTTGGATCCATTCAGCGAGCCTGTGTCTTTTGGTTGGAGCATTTAATCCAGTCACATGTAAGGCAATTATTGATATGTATGTTCCTATGACCATTTTCTTTATTGTTTTGGGTTTGTTTTTGTAGGTCTTTTCCTTCTCTTGTGTTTCCTGCCTAGAGAAGTTCCTTTAGCATTTGTTGTAGAGCTGGTTTGTTGGTGATGAATTCTCCTAGCTTTTGCTTTTCCGTAAAGCTTTTGATTTCTCTGTAGAATCTGAATGAGATCTTTGCCAGGTAGAGTAATCTTGGTTGAGTAATCTTGGTTGTACGTTCTTCCCTTTCATCACTTTAAGTATATAGTGCCACTCCCTTCTGGCTTGTAGAGTTTCTGCTGAGAAATCAGCTGTTAACCTTATGGGAGTTCCCTTACATGTTATTTGTCATTCTTTCCTTGTTGCTTTTAATAATTTTTCTTTGTCTTTAATTTTTGTCAATTTGATTAATATGTGTCTCAGCATGTTTCTCCTTGGGTTTATCCTGCCTGGGACTGGACTTGGGTGCCTATTTCTTTTCTAATGTTAGGGAAGTTTTCAACTCTAAACTCTTCAAATATTGTCTCGGGTCCTTTCTCTCTCTTGCCCTTCTGGGACCCCTATAATGCGAATGTTGGTGTGTTTAATGTTGTCCCAGATGTCTCTTAGGCTGTCTTCATTTCTTTTCATTCCTTTTTCTGTATTCTGTTCTGTGGCAGTGTTTCCACCATTCTGTTTTCCAGGTCACTTATCCATTCTTCTGCCTCAGTTATTGTGCTATTGATGTGTTCTAGTGTATTTTTCATTTCAGTTATCGTATTGTTCATCTCTGTTTGTTTGTTCTTTAATTCTTCTAGGTCTTTTTTAATCATTTCTTGCATCTTCTTGATCTTTGCCTCCATTCTTTTTTTGAGGTCCTGGATCATCTTAACTATCATTATTCTGAATTCTTTTCTTGGGATGTTGCCTATCCCTGCTTCATTTAATTATTTTTCTTGGGTTTCATCTTGTTCCTTTATCTGGTACATAGTCCTCTGCCTTTTCATTTTATCTGTCTTTCTGTGAATGTGGTTTTTGTTCCACAGGCTGCAGGATTGTAGCTCTTCTTGCTTCTGCTGTCTGCCCTCTGGTGGATGAGGCTAGAAAACAAGTCTTAAAATGCAAGCACTTTTCAAGTCTCTGCTTGCATTAAATTTGCTGTTATTCCATTGGCCAAAGCAAGTAACAGGATGGAGGACAGAATCAACCCAAGAAAGCAGAAAAAGAGATGAAAACCAATTGGATCCTGCAGCTGACACACCCTAAATGAAACCCTGTGAATCACACCCAGTGCCATTCACCACCTGAAGATATGTGACTTGCTTCTACCCAACAGAATGTGGAAAGGGTGATAGAATGCCACTACCTTCGTTAGTTTACATTATATGGCAGAGGCAATAGGATGTCACTGCTTTGATTATGTCATAAGAATCTGCTTTTTCCAACTGAAGAGAAATATTTTCATGCTGTTCTGCAAGAAAACACCTATGTCAAGGGCCACAGAGCAGGGAACTGCGGCGGACCTCCAGACCTGAGGCTGGATCCAGTAAGAAACCAGGACTTTCAGTCATACAACCACAAGGAAATGAATTCTTCCAACAATCTGAATGAGCTTGGAAGCATTCTCTTCCCTATATGGAGACTCCAGATGAGAAAACAGCTGGCTGATACCTTGATTGTCACCTGTGACCCTAAGCAAACCATGCTCAGACTTCTAATTCATGTAAATGATGAGACAACAAAAGTGTGTTGCTTTAAGTCACTAAGTGCATGGTAAGTTGCTACATAGCAACTGAAGGCTAATATAGGAACACTGTTGAAAAATATCAAGATTATCAGATTATCTAAATCTTTACCATCTGTTTTCTTATCTGGCTCTTCATAAAAACCACCGTATCCCCTGCAGCCTTTTCCAGTGAGGGCTATTTCCTCTCCTTCACATTCATTAAGTTCCATATACATAACCCTGGATAAATCTAAAATTTACTACTCCATTCCTGCACGTGTAGCTGGAGAAAAACAAAAAATTGTGCTAACTGTGATCATACGTTCCTTCATAATTTTCCATTTCTAGAATCCGTGCATACACAATCTACTTCAGAGAAACAATTAACTCACACAGTGCCTCTGTATGAATCAGAATTTCCTGTAAGGAAAGATTTTTTTGGTATTAGGTATAAAAATTATATGTATTTTTAATGATACAATCACAATTACAGTAAACATAAAATCATTACATTTAAGTTACTTGAATTAAATTATTAAATAAAAATAACACAAATTCAAAATTTTAATCATAAAATTTAGAAATTTGAAGTCATTGGGGTATATTAATTTTTTACAAAATACATTTATGGGTGTTAAATTATCTGTATGTTCTTAGGGGGAAAAGTTATAAAAGAGACTCAGGAACAGTGAACTAAAATGATTTTTATTTGCTTTTCTCCCAATACTATGCTATAATCAGTAGATACTTATTATTTACAATAACTTTTTCATGCTACAGTAGAGGGACATTTGCAAAAGCATCAAGGGCTGTGTGAGTATTTGATATCTCAGAGGTCTGGTCTTAAACCTTTTTGGTGGAAAATTCATTAGCAGTTGCTTAGCAACTGAGATATTTGCGTGTACTGAGAATCGCTTGACATATTTTCAGTGGAAAATATTGCTATAGGGCGTAAAAAACTGAGATTTGGAATTTGTCTTGTAAATTTATAATATTCAACTGTAAGCATTTTATGGTGTAGATGGTGGTGATCTTTTTACATATCACTTAACTTCATTCATATGTCACATTTACCTTTTGTCTAAGTCTTACAGATTTGCACTTTAATTGCACCTGATATTTTCCAGTCTGTCTCAAGTAATATTTGTGAGATATAAAGGATTATGTATTAATATTTCATCATTACTTAACAATCACAGAGCCTGAGACAAGAATTCTTAGAAATACATAACACTTAATATTTTATTTTTTTATGATTTTCTTCTTTGGGACTAATATTTTCCCAATATTTCACAGTAGATCATCAGAAGGTGTATTCTTTAATATTATCCTTAACAAATAATAAATATATAGCAATAAATTATAGATAATAATGGGGGTTATAGTTTTGAAATCCAGATAATTCCCTAATTTATGTGCACTCAGTGTACAATCTTAACAAAATTTACCACATGCCAAACACTGCTCTAAATTCTTACCTTAGTTAGCCATCCACTGTCATGGCTACACAGACATAGTTATCTATGCTACACAAATGGTTGAGCTGACACTTAGAAAGATTAATAAATTGCCCAACATAAGAGAGCTACTATGTAGTAAGTTTGGCATTTGATCCAAAATCTATCTGACTCTAAAACCTATGCTCTTAACCTCTTCAAAAAAAAAAAAGCCTTCTTAAAAATGAACTCCAATCCTAATATGGGTATATAATTCCTTTGACTCTACTTGAATATTTTCAGCAATGTCTGTCTTCTGGTCAATACCAATTGTTAGAAAATACTTTCACATAAAGTATGCTTCCCAATAATTTCCTCCTGACTTTCCTCTTACTGTTCTTTGAAGCATCACAGAATGGCCATTCTGCCTTCCGCACATGTTAGCATTCCTAAGGCTTTGATTGTGCTTCACTTGTTTCCCTTTTATAAATCGTTATTCTCACTTCTTCAGATGATGATTTTCAACTATAATCCTTATAATCCTTGCCATCAAACTGTAGTTTGCCATTACTCCTATTTAAATGGAGTCCACCAGTCTCAAAGTAAATTGACCAACTCCTCCAAAAACTTAGTAACAAAAGTATAAATAACAAAAACAACAAAAAGCTAAGGTGCACTGGTTGTCCTTTAGGACAGCAATTAAAACTGAATCAGCCTGCTTAGGACACTAGTACATTTCTCAGCTGTGATGATCAATGAGGCATTGAGTCCCCAGGGTCCCGTTGAGAACCTGGATTATAGTAGAGATGCATTAATTAACATTATATAGATGAGGACACATTAAGTAAAAATAATTTTTGAAGAGACCTTTTATGAGAAGAGGGTGCATCGAATAAAATTATTTCCTGTACGTCCACTGAGTCTGGGCTGGGGATATTAGCCTTAAAGAAGTACCCTTTTTTATGAAAATGAGGTGGTATTTTCTTTCAGTTGGCTCAGGGAATTACCCCAGGCACAGCCACCTTTCCTCTATTTCAACCATTCTATCTCCAGCACGCTGTATATGGTTCCTGTCCAATTGCCTCATAATGGATTTTCATTATTCTCTTAACATTTTTTTGTTTTCAGAGAGCTGGAAAATTCTCTTTCAGATCATACCTGATAAATACAACAAAGCTTTAGAGTTACTCTTATTCAACACCTGCATTTATCCTGGGCAACTAGCCAGTTAAGCCTAGCCTGGAAGACTGAGTCTAACGTGTTATAATTGCCATATGTGCATGTTCTGAATGCATCTTTCTACGCTGCCCATGGTTTTCTAGGATTCACAGCATTCCAGGAACTAGTGGAAGCTGAATCCTTCTCCAACTTAAATAATGGACATTTTTATCATCAACTTATTCCTGGGATCATAGGGATCAGGGAAAGAGAGCCACTCTTACAAAGATATTTTAGTACCTTTGTAACAACGTCAGAACTTTATAAATTTAGAAAGTTCCTTTCAGAGATAGTCTTATGCAGAATTGCGAAACTGCTGTCACCAGAAATCCTGACACCCCTGTAGGTATATCAACCATGTTTCACATATACCTTCTACTCTCCATGGCTGCCCAAAAACCCCTGCAGAAGTTTTATATCTGACACATGGTTAATGCTTTAAATCCCAAATGCCCTCTTTAAAATCTGTTTCCTTATATTTTATTTCTTCATGACTCTGCTTTTTCCTGAAAATTTTAGCATTGTTTAAAGCTAATATATTGCTTTAAAATAATGTGTAAAATAATTACTTTACTATGGTCAAATCACCTTAATTTAAATGATTGGAAGTTAATGTTGAAATTGTAGGTCTCATGGGGGGACAGTGGGGTTGCCCCGCATGCCAGGGTCTGGAAGCATTCCTCATGCTTATCTCTACATCTGTTCAGCCTCTATTCTAGACATACTTGATCCGCATTAGTGCTGTTATCCCAAATGGTATTGATCACAGTGACCCCTTAATCTTCCATAATTACTATTCTCTACATATACAACCATACACTCACCTGCCCTCTTAAGATTAGCTTAATCATTCAACTGACATATATACTATATTTTTTAAATTTTAAGCGTCTCTTCTTTATGCTCTTCTGCTTGCACACAAGAGTTTAAGAATTAAAGACTCTGCTGTCCAGTTACATCCATCCATGTGAGGAGCAGCGGTCAGATTTTATAACAATGTTCTTTGCCTCTAATTGCTTATTGTTCCACACACTAATCACCCTCTGCCCAAGGACATTTTTCATGAATTCCCTTGCGGCACTGTCTTTTCTTAGGTTTAGCTTCAGTTCATGGCCTTTTGTTTTTCAGTCCGTTACAAATAATTTGTGGCTTACCACGTTTTGTCCTTCAAATTTTATTTAACTCAAAATATTTTTAAATTTTATATTGGTTTGTCGTAAGGTCATTTTCTCATTTCCTTTGTAAAGTTCTTCTCTGTAGATAAGGAATTAACTTTCATGATTTTTTTCACTTTTATGATTTATATGTTTAGTAGCCTATAGAACACCATGATTAGGTGTTCTCTGATGCATTAAGCAGTGATGTGAACAAGGACGAGACATTGCAGATGAAATAAGCTAAGCAATTCTAGTGTAAACAGTTATGTACCTTCTATTATATTTTTGTTTTGTTTTGTTTCAGGAGGCTGGAAACTAGAGCTGTGGTAAAGACACACAAGCTCTAGGAGTGTACTTACGTGGGGAAAAAACCTGACTACAATGTTTTGTAGTAATAAGAGATTTAGTTTTGTTGACTATGTAGTTCAGTATTCACTTTGCTCATATAACCAGAGCTGACTATAATTTTTAGAACTTCTTAACCTGTTAGATTTTGACAAAATGTATACAAACTCAAAGTTAGATGAGTTCAGAAAGTCACAGGGTCAAAATTCCTCCAATGAATGAATCACTAAACGACCCAAATTCTGTCCTAAGGTTAAAACAAGAACCCAGATGCTGGGTTTTGACACGTAAATAATACACACACAAAACTAATGGCACACAACCACCACTTAAACAATCGTCACTTATTTTCTTCAACAAATGAAATGGCAACTGTAAGCAAGCCGACAAGGAGGGCGAGAGACCCAGGCTACCTGTCGAAGGATCAGCCCACCTCACTCACACGCTCAGCCATCACTCTCCGCTGGCCTGCTCCATGGCCTCCACTTACAGATGGCTTCACTCCAATATGAACAAGAGGCTTGAATCCCTAACTCAACCAGCACTGGTCTGCAAAAATCTCAGGACACTCCAGAAAAATGCAGAGTCAGTGCCTTATGTTTTCTAGCAGGTCAGGCCTTTTTACTAATTGGAGAAACTGGACATTTTTGTTGTGCCTCATATTTTATTCGTTCACAGCTGCACCAAGCATATTCTGGTGGGTTATACACACAGGTATGTATACGTGTATGTATGCATATGTGTATATTATACCTAGCTATAAAGTTTGATAGCTTTTCTAAGTGGTTTTCAGTTCATACCATTCCTTATTAACACATTCTAAAATTTTTCAGTACTGTCCAAACATCTTTATAACTTTAGCTTATAGTGGTATTTGACTAACTCTGTTAGGCAATGTAGCCAAACGCTTGAGGGAAAAAATATAAATGTTTATAGCTATACTCTAAGAAAACAAGTTTATAAGCAAAGGAGCATTTGTAGGGGGAAAACCTGTTTGCTACTTTCAAGTATAGCAAACACTGTTAAGATTTACCCCTATTAAAATGCAGCAAGAGGCATCCTTCACAAATTTTACTTCACACATCATATAAAGGGTCAATTGTAAAAAGATAAATTAATCAAGCATTTTAGAATTGACATTTTAAAGCTCGCTTCTGCTGTTACCTGGTGAATTTAAAAAATATCATCATAAAAAATCTCTTTTGAGAATCTAAGGTCTCTTACTACCAATAAATGTCTTAATATAACACTTAGGAATTTTTTTTACCTGGTATAGAAAAAAAAATTGGATTAAAAAACATTTCTTTAAATGATTGGCATCCAAATGATCTGCATTTGAGGATGTCAATCTACTGGTGACTTAAAATGGGGAAGGTAAGAAGAAAAGGCCACAAAGCTTTATGAAAGCGCTCTCAATAAAACTGAATGGGAAGGAACATAGCAAATTTCATAGAAAAGCCTTCTGAGATTAGGAAATATCTCATCTGAATTCCAACATTCTTCTCAATAGAATACTGAAATTATACTCTGCTTTCTTCTCTCCCATCTTAAAATTACCATCTAATGGTTTAGATGTTATTTTTCATGGTGAGTAGATACCACAGTTTTACATTTAAGGAAAGAAAAATCAAAAGAAATTGCAATTGCCTCATACACACAAAAATAAAATATACATAAAGGAAAACTTTTTTGATGTGCAATAAGATGTTACTGGCAATGATCATAAATACAGTTTAGTTATCAGCTGCCTAAAACCAGTATCAAAGTTTGGCTCATTATAAAATAATGAGTATCTAAGTCAGAAAATAATTAGGTACAGAATAAAAAATGAGAAAGTATATATTTCTGGAGTTCATGTACATACCCAAAATAAGCTAAACTAAAGTTGGTCCTTGTGTGAATCGAGAATTATATTTCAAAAGAACCTCTACTATATAATAAGCCTCTGTAACTGAATTTGAAGCTGAAGTAAAATAGAAACCCCTCTATGTTAATCCATAGTTCTAAAGATGACTAAGACGAGGCACAAGTGCTAAGCCAAAATAATATGAAAATCTCTAGTTAGACTAATTACTTGCCATATCTTCATGCCCTCTAAAAACTCACTTACTATAGAATTATAAAGTTTAGAAAATGTTTTGATCTAATAAAAAAGTTTCTGATTATTTTTCTAACAGTGAAGATTGCCAGAGAGCAGAAGACGCATTTCTCATTCCAAATAAACTTTAGCACTAAAAGTGGCTTTAAAACGTTCCTATGGAAGTGTCACAGTTCACTTCTACTCACGTGCCACTAGCCTGAGTAGGTCACATGACAAAGCCCCCACGTGGAGAAAGCAGTACAGTCTTCCCAAGGGCAAGGCAATCTAGCACATTTTGTCTTATTCCTTCTTGACTTCTTTCATTTAATTTGCTACATCTAACTTCCACTGGCTTTCGGATGATGTGAGTGTAAGTAATTTTTTGAGAACTTCTTAACTTAAAAATATCTTTATTCTATTCTGATATATCAACAGTGATTCGGGTATATAATGCAAAAGTGAAATAATTTTTCCTCAGAATATGAATTAATTGTTCCAATGCCCTCATGCTTCCACTGGTGTTGTCGAGTAGTACCAAGTTATCTAATCTATAATGATTCATGATGGCCTGTATTTTAATCTAGGAGCTTTTGAGATTGACTCTTTATCTCAGGTCTCTTGCAATTTGAAGATAAGGTACTTTCTTATGGCTCTTTTATAAATCCTTGTTTAGGGTATGGGCTTGACCAGGTCATTACCAGTCACTGGGGTCTTTTCTCCCAGGCTGCTGCTTTTCCATAAGGAGAAGACTCCAAGCTTCTTCTGCCAGGACTCTTGGAACTAAGGCAGGCAATGGAAGTGGAGAGGCTCACCATTCAATGTGTTAACTTCAGCTTTCCATCCTGGAAGTGTTTTCAGTAGTTCTTCTCTACCAGGTCCTTTGCTGTGATTCTTGTCACTGTGTTGGGTCTCACGGCTTTTGTTTCTCTGCAAAATAGTCCTGCAGTCTTCAGCAGGGTTAGAGTAGCTATAGACACATGGCTCAGCAGAGTTTACTCTGTGTGTGTGTAGAGAGGGATCTTAGTGACTTTACATGTATTTTATATTTTTATCAGTTTCTTATACAGACTTTCAACTAATCTTTCAGTTTCACCCCCATCACATCCCACCTTTGAGGTAGCATTACTATTTCTGGATCTCTGTGAAAACTGGTGATCTGAACCAGTTTCCCATGCCTCTTATATTTCCCATGCCTCTTATATTTCCCGTGCCTCAATACATGCTTGTTCCTACAATACTGTTCAGCTTTCTCTAGTGGGCTAAATCAGTAATCACTTATCCATCTTCTTTCCAATATTTTTTGGAGATTGTTGCACTTACTGTATTATTCTCTCTGTATTGTCTTCTTTATCCATTTTAAATAAAATATGTATTTGTGAATTGTGCAGTGTTGGGATCTGTTAGGATATTTTCCCAAGGAACAAATAATTATTTTAATATTTAATTATTATATTTAAATAATTTAATTATTTGAATTATTTGTTGACTCTTCCATCTTTTCAACTGTGATCTTAAATGTCTTATTTCTTACATAATAAATTCCTCTTTATGGGTCTATTTATTTTTTCTCCTTCTTGTTTCAGTATCACATTTTTAATATTATAGCTTATTAGCATATTATTATATCTGGTCAACCTTCTCTAATCAAACTTTATTCACTTCTAGAAAATTAATACATACCCATTGCAATTTGGTCTTCAAACATCATAATGCTATGAAACTGGACACTCAAATTTGCTAAGTAAAACTTAATTATTAAACAAAATTGCCTATTTTCAGTACAGCATTAGATACCTTTTAAAATCTTTTCCTTCTGTCCCTGAGTTCTACTTTTCCTTGCCATCTGTTTGCCTAGTCTCACTATGCCTTTTATCCCTCTTGATGTCAGTTACTGCAAGAATCCCAGGGATATCAGAGCATCCTTCATTACCATGACTCCTAAATTTCATAAAGTCTCAAATCATATTGCATCAGCAAGCTTTTCCTAAACAACCATGCTAAAAACAGCAAGTTCCCAAATGGCATTCATCTACCTTTCCTCACTTTATCTTTTTCAGTTGCATTTTTCATCGCCTGAAGTAGATATTGCACTGTTTTATATGTTTATTTTCTGTCTTCCCCACTAAAATCGAAGTCTTATTAGGGCAAACATTTTGGTCTGCTTCAGTTACTACTGTAACCTCGGCACCTAAAAGGCATTTGGCAGGTGGTGGCTGCTTCATACAAGCAAGTTCAATGAATGACTGTATGACTTGACTGAGTAAGAGAGTTCACTTCAATGTCTTTAATTATTAATAATAGTAACGCCTATTTTTTTCCTCAACTTTTTAATCAGTTTCCATATTTACAGACTTATATCACCAATCTGCCTGGTGTTATCTTCCAACTCATCAGAACCTAAAGCAAACATGACACAAACCAAGGGTTTTTTGTTTGTTTTTGTCTTTTTTTTTTTTTTTTTTTTCATTCAAGAGCTTGAATATCTTCTTGAGATTCCTCACTTCTTCTTAGGTACCCCTTGAATCCACATTCTATCAATTACCCACATCATTGCCTGACTTGAAGCCTTCATCATCTGCCGTGCTAGTCTCTAAGTCTTCTTACTGCCGAATACTCTCTCCCTTTTTAATCTCCATGTTTGCAATAGGATACTCATCTTATGGGAGTCACCTGGCGATAACCCATCAGTGGCTCCTTGGTGTCAACAGCAGCCATTTAAAAATAGGTACAGCCCAGGATGACTCTCCGTGAAATAACTGCTGAGGTCATTAAAGTCTGTGACAGGCTGCACGGGATACACCTTGCTTGATTCACAACACGTCTACCTAGTGAGTCATAGTTGGGCAAACCATTTCTTAACTCACACTGCAAAAATGGGTGACCTATATTTATAAAAAAGAAATAACCAGAAATGTAAAGTCAAACTCAGGAGAAGATGGAGATATGAATGCGAACTGTAGAGAATCAAAGAAATGTAAATTCACAGCTCAAGCTGCTGGCCTCTGGTGAAGACACAGGCAGCAGTGGAGTTCAGGACCTGAGACTGAGCCCTGTTCTTCTCCGGAACTGCAACTAGAACTGACTCACACCTTGAAAGCATGTGCTAAAATGGGGATGAAAAACCTACTACTAGTCAATTCCTTGGGATTTCATTTAATAATCAGCCATGATTATAGTGAGAGAGAGAACAAAGGTTAGTTCTCTCCATCAGGAACTGAATCCAGCCACAGGTAGTTGGGCATCTGGATCTGTACCATCCCCAAAATCACTTTGGCACAGAAGACAGAGATGCTATTATAGAGGAAGCTCAGGGTGCTAAATGAAGAAAACATTAAACAAGTTGGCAGGAAAGGATATTTGAAACTGGACACATAAAGGAAATTAAAAACAAAAAAACAAAAAACTCTCCAAAGAAAACTGATCCTGCAGGTGGTGACAGGCATGAATAGGTAGAACACAGAGGATTTTTATGGCAGCATCTGTATGATACTACAATGATGAATGTGTCATTATGCATTTGTCTAAACTCATAGCGTGTATAGCACCAAGAGTGAATCATAATGTAAACTATGGACTTTGGGTTACAATGCTGTATCAGTGTAGGTTCATCAATTAAAACAAATGTGCCACTCTGATGCAGGATGTTGACAATGGGGAGGCTATTCAGGTGCAAAGGCGAGGGGTATAGGGGACATTTTTGTACCTTCTTCTCAATTTTGTTGTGAACCTAAAACTGCTTTAAAAAATAAAATCTTTAAATGAAATAATGCCATTTGCAGCAACATGGACAGACCCAGAGATTATCATACTAAGTGAAGCAGGTCAGAAAGAGAAAGACAAACACCATATGATTATCACTTATATGTGAGATCTAAAATATGACGCAAATGAACTTTTCTACTAAACAGACTCACAGACAGAGAGAAGACTTGTGGTTGCTGGGGCTGGTGGGAAGGATGGACTTGGAGAGTGGGGTTGGCAGGTGCAAACCATTACATTACAGAATGGCTAAACAACAAGGCCCTACTGCAGAGCACGGGGAACTATAGTCAATATCCTGGGATAAACCACAGTGGAAAAGAAACCAAATGAAAAAGAAAGTGTGTGTGTGTATATATATATGTATGTATATGCATGTATAACTGAATGTGTATACATATATATATATATACACACACACACACACACACACACACACATATGTATAACTGAATCACTTTGTTGTACAACGGAAATCAACACAACATTGAAAATCGGCTATACTTGAATTTTTTAAAATTCTAAAACATAATTAAAAAATTAAAGAAAAGATCTTAAAAAAATGGTCCTGCAAGCCCAAATTTCAGTATGTAAGAAGAGACAGCTTAGTATGGAAGAGAATCAACAAAATCAACAATCATTCATTAACAATTATTTACTGTGTCTCTAAATGTGCCAGAAATTGTTCCAGAAATTATAAAAACAGAGTTAAAACATCACACAAGGAATCAGCCTTACTGAAAATTTCATTTTAGTGGACATGAAGTCATTCCGGAGAAAATGAAGTTTGTAGGGAAAATTTTAAATAATTTTATAATAACTGTGTTTAAGATGTTCAAAGAAATTAATGAAAGAATAACTTCAATTAAACTAAGGGCAGGGATCATGTCTGTGTTTTCTGTTTGTTTTTAATTTTGGTGTTCCTGCTAACTAGTGAATAAGTCCTCAATAAATACTTTTTGAACATATGTGTGCAGTTTGAAAAGGTGAGAGATTGTGAAGGAGAAACAAAATACTACAAAAAAGCAGGAATGATTTCTGAAATATTCTCCAAAAGATGTACAGATATAAAACTTAGTGAAAGAATACTCCTTAGTAATAAACAACATAAGTAAAAAATTGAAAAACTAAACACATCACAATAAAATTACAGATTCACAGGGATAATGAAAATATTTTTAAATAATCAGAGAAAAGACAAAATACCTGAAAAAAAGAGTTTCAGGTAGATTGACATCAGATTTCCCTTCCATGACAGTAGATGGAACACTTTCAAAAGAAGATAATTTTAACTTAACCAAACTGTTATCAACAGTATAGATAAAGGTATTTCTAGACCTATAAAGGTACAATGTTCTACTACTCACAGATATAAACTATTTAAAAAGGATATTCAAAAAGTAGCAATGTATACTTAGATAAAACATACAAAATACAAGAAAAAGGGATGCAATTGTGAGCTAATTAAAGTTTGAATGATATCAAGTTGAAATTATTGCGATAGGCAGCCCCTGACACAGCCCCTAACAATCTCTTCCTCCTAGTATTTAAGTTTTTGTGCTACTACCTCCCCTTTGGTATGGGCTGGAACTTTTAATTCATTTCTAATATGACAGATGTGATGAAATGTCACTTCTGAGCTTAGGTTACAGAAACAATTGTGGCTGCTGGCTTTGACACTCTCTCTCTTGCTCTCCCTTGCATCTCACACAGGCAAAAGCCAGCTTTTGTGTTGTAAGGCAGCACCATGTACGGATCCAAGTGTCAAGGGACCAAGATCTGCCAACAACCATTAAGTGAGCTTGGAAGCAGATGAGTCTCCATCAAGCCTTCAGATGAGGCCACAGCCAAGAATAACAGCTTGAAAGACCCTGGGCCAAAGGCATCCACCTAAGTTACACCCATATTCTTGACTCACAGACACTCTGAGATAATAAACATTTGTAATTTTAAGCTGCTAAGTTTTGGGGTGTTTTTAATGCAGCAATGAATGACTAACACAATGATAACTATTGAAAACATAAAGTTAAACTTTGCAATAATAATAAAAAGAGGGGTAGTGCTCAATGGGCAATTGTATGATAAAATTCTTGTTAATAACCATCATGAGGGAGAAGACAGCTTTTGAATTCACTAAAACAATCTATAAAGAAGAATCCACATTAAAAAATTAAGGGTGACTATTACACAGATGTAGAGAACAAATGTATGGACACCAAGGGGGGAAAGTGGCTGGGACGGGGGGTGGTGGTGGTGTGATAAATTGGGAGATTGGGATTCACATATATATACATTAATGTGTATAAGATGGATAACTAATAAGAACCTGCTGTATAAAAAATAAATAAATAAAATAAAATTAAAAAAAAAAAGATAGGGGCTTCCCTGGTGGCACAGTGGTTGAGAGTCTGCCTGCTAATGCAGGGGACATGGGTTCGAGCCCTGGTCTGGGAGGATCCCACATGCCACGGAGCAACTAGGCCCGTGAGCCACAACTACTGAGCCTGCGCGTCTGGAGCCTGTGCTCAGCAACAAGAGAGGCCGCGATAGTAAGAGGCCCGCGCACCGCGATGAAGAGTGGCCCCCACTCGCCGCAACTAGAGAAAGCCCTTGCACAGAAACGAAGACCCAACACAGCCAAAAATAATAAATAAAATAAATAGTCACTCACCAAAAAAAAAAAAAAAGATAACTAACCAATATACAAAATACTAATTTAAGCATTTTTATATGTATTACTTTACAAAAGTACATAAGGTACATAAAAAAAAAATTAAGGGTGACTGTTAAAACAAAGGAGTACACTCTAAAGCATAAAATAAAGCACTTTTTAAAAGTGGACAATGAGGATAAAAGTAATATGTAGAATATTCTTTTTTTCTAGTAAGGAATAATAAAAAAAGCCGATATTCCCAAGGAAGTACACATTAAAGCCTATGATCTATTTTTTCCCTTAGTGTAATATTTTCATTATTTTAATCATGCCCAAAATTGAGTCTAACAGACCACTTCTGTGTGCAGCTCTCTATCCCATGACCAAGCTTGGATTTCAGCTACAGCTGGGCTATAGGCTTCCCATAAACACAGGCTGCTTCCCACAGCATGTACCTGCTGGATCACTTGGTTTTCTGCCACAGAGTTTTTACAAACTTTTTCAACAGTTATTAAGTGCACAGCAGTTAATGTCCCTTAGGTCAATTCTCAAACAGTGAGGGGAAGGACAATGTGAATAAATTTCCAGCCTTCCACTCTTTGGAGAAACAATTCCAAGGTTCATTTGGAGTAAAATTCAGGAACATTATATTAAGCATTAGTTGCTCAGTGATAACCAGTTAAATAATCATTGATTGTCTGTTCCTCCTTCTCTGTCTCACTCCCCCAGCTTGCTGCATTAAGGGATTACCCCTCAAATATACTACTTGTGCCCATGGCCATGTTTGGAATCTGCTGTTGGAAAAACTCTAAGTCATCATTAAAGAAATATCTAAAATTTCCCATAGTAGACATTGCAATCATTTCCTCATATATTCAGTAGAATCTCCAATTAGTAAAACCAGTCTAACTTGATTATATCACCTTTCAGTTAGTAGTGTCATAGAGATAAGTTGAGAACTAAAATCAGTTAACTGTTTTACTCTGTTTGGGTTGCTATAACAGAACATCATAGACTGGGTGGCTTATAAACAACAGAAATCTATTTCTCACAGTTCTGGAGGCTGGAAGTCCAAAATCAAGTTGCAGGAAGATTTGGTGTTTGGTGAGGGCCTGCCTCCGGATTCACAGACAGCTGTCTTCATGCTGTGTCCCTACATGGCAGAAGGGGTAAGGGAACTTTCTGGGGTCTCTTTTATAAGGGCACTAATCCCATTCATGAGGGCTCCACTTTAACTACCTAATCATCTCCCAAAGGCCCCATTTCCTAATACCATCACATTGGGGATTTTGGTTTCAGCATATGAATTTGGGGGGGACACAAACATTTGGTCTATCCACTGACCTATTTTTAAGTACATATTTAATAGAAAGCCTATATAACTATGAATTTTAGTCTTTGTCATAATTAATAACCAAAGATTATGCTATATTTAAGAATCAGGTTTTTAAAATTAATTTACATAAATATATATTTCTATCTTATCATAGTTCATAGAAAAATATTTCTCAATTTCAGATTAATTAAAGACAGAGGCAATTAAATACCTTCTCTATAAACAATGAGAAATTAGTTAATTCTCATATTTGAAAAGCAGATATGATATCTATATTAGTATATCAAATAGAATACAGATGATGAATTTAATTGTAAGCTGTTTCTTTTCTTCTCTGAGAAACTTTATGAATTTTAGGGTGGATTTGTCGAAAGGAATTTCACAGAAACGTACATAATCATATTTTATAGTTGTTTTAAAGTCCTGAACTTCCTTAATATTTTATGTATAGGGTTATATAGTGATTATAAAATCTTCCCAGCATTGAATAATACTGCGTTCCACTTAATGTTTTTAAGAAAAATGCAAAAGTTATTTTTTTCACATAGGTACTTTAATCATAGTGATTAAAAGTAAATACTTACTGCACTTAAACCAATTATTTAAGGAACTATTAACTCTTTATTGCAATAGTTAAGAGAGAAGAATTATTTTTTAGTGATCTACTCCTTCCTGAATAGAACAGGGCTATTAAAAAAAAAAAAAAAACTATAACAGAATCTAGAGCTTGACGAGTAATTTATATTATGTATATCGAATTTTATAATTACAAACGATAAAATATTTTAAAACGTTAGCAACATAACTTTTGACTTTGTCTTATAAATATGTGATTGGATGTAAGCAAAATCCACATTATACATCAGTGTTAGTACTGCAATTTGGAAACAATGGGTATAAATAATTTAGACACGAGAATTTGGAGAAATCCAAAGGCCATGTCTGTTCTTTAGTAGATGGTAGTAAGATACAGTCAAACAGAAGAGATAACATTTAGGCCATCAGTAAATAAAAATGGGATAATCTATAAGCAAAAAGTATAGGTAACAGAAAATTTAAAAGATAATCACAAGCATTAGCCTTCAGGGAGCTAAGGAAAGTTGAAACAGTATTGGAAAGAGAATGTGCTAAAACAACAGACTTGATGAATGTAAAGAATTCTACTATTAATAGAAAATCAATGTTTATATTTCAAGAATTGGGTTTTCTCATTGTAAATGACAGTTGTAGAAACTGAACATTAAAAAAATAGTCTCTGTCCAGTAAACACTGAAATAGAATTTCCCAAACTTATGAAAAAGTTTTATATCAGACCCAGTCTTGAAATCTCTTTTCAAACCCATTCTATGAAATCTCAGGTTATCCTCATGTTAACCACAATTTAAACATAAGGTTTGTCACATCATACACATTATTCACTTTGAACATCGAAATGTAATGTTCTACTCTTGAATTAGAATGAACTTTTGTTATATTGTATATAGAAAGATTTGATTGACATACACAACAAATATATTAAATGGAAAACTGAATTTGGAAATAGGACTCCTAATACCAAAACTTTTTTTTGTGTCAGTTATGTTGAACATGGAGACAAGAAATTGTCCTTCTTTGTCTCTTTTTTTCTGATGAGATGATTGATCCTAATTCTCTGGTTTATTTCACAGTCAACAGACTTTTTCACCTTCAGCTCTGCCTAAAACCCTGTTGTATGAATTTTCAGAAGCATGCTCTCTTTCTTCAGTTTCACATATTAGTAGGGTTTGGTAACAAATTCTTATTCATAAGAGTAAAAAGGAAAATAAAAAGATACACGCAAGTCATCTTCATTAGGCTCATCATTTCTTTTCCAATTTTCAGTTTCTGTTCCAAGTACTTCCAAACATTCCAATCTCCTGAATTCTCAGTCTCAAAATTTATTGTCTGCGTTTCATCCCTCACAAGTTAAAACCCAGACCACACTTTCATAAACGTGGAGAAAGTTTTACTCTTTGAAAAACCTATTTCTAGTGGTTTCGGTGCCATGGGAATCCCAAATACTCCTCCAATTTTCAGGGCAAGGTTTTCAGGTATAAATCATTTTTGCACTCTGTAGAAGCTGTGAACCACACAAATTATTGGCTGTGTACTCTT